>NC_138732.1:27120761-27546795 GCF_965113295.1 Leuciscus leuciscus
AAAAAAAATCACAGGTGGAGATGAAATAAAAGAGGTCATTTGAAGTGTCTGCCTACTTCAGCATACGAAATAAGGTCTTGGTTGGAAAACTGTTCATTCTGCATCACTTTTGAGCTTCTTTTAAAGAACTTGAAAGATTATTTATTTCTTTAAATGAGAGCAGGGTAGAGATAAAAAATACAAATAATGCATCTGAGTCATGTGGGGCGCAAATACAGCAAGTCAAAACACCACTAGCTTTATCAAACTTTGATGAATAACTCATCCTGCATGTTTATGCTACAGGCATGAATGACACCTAGAAGGGCTCCAGACAACAACAAAAAAGGAGCCATTGACTCCTATTAGAGAAAAATAGGTGCCCAAATAAATTTTTTTTAAGTGCCACATAATTATTTCAGTCATCCTGTCATGGGTTTACATCTTCTCGTTTTCAGCATCAATGTTTTCATTCATCTTGTGGATTTCCTGGGAACTAGGTTTCACTTAAAGTGGGAACTGAACTTGAGAGCTATATAGAGTCACAAAGAATAGTTTGGCCGCCTCCTCAATGTATATTGGCGCTTTTCCATTACCAGTACCAGCTCAACTCGACTCGACTCGCCTCGGCTCGGCTCGCTTTTCGCTCCGTTTTCCATTGCAGATAGTACCTCCACAATAGTACCTGGTCGTCATAGCGACGCCGCAGGAAACTGCCGTGACTTAATCTTTTACGCGAGACGCGCGAGATACACCCGCTACCCACACACACAGGACAATGGAGGAAATCGAGTGTATGCTGTTTTTGGATGTTTTTGTTTTTGTTTTTGCTGTTTTTTATTCAGGATACTCCGTCTGGCGCGTGCAATGATGACGCAGTGAATAGTGACGATTCTCTCTGACCAATCAGCAGTCTGCCTTGTTTTCACGTCACATTTTAGTATCGCCTCGGCTCGCCTCAGCTCGCTTGGAACCTCGCCGGAGGTGGTACGAAAAAAAGTACCTGGAAGCGGGTACAGGTACAACTTTTACACAGTGGAAAACCAAACAGATCTGAGCCGAGTCGAGTCGAGGCGAGCTGGTACTGTGTAGTGGAAAAGCGCCATAAATGTTGTCAAATGTCTTGTACACACCCAGTCTTTTTTCTTCTTCTTCATTAGCAATATCTCAGAGGTAAATTTGATGAAGGCAGCTCTTCATATGCAATCATAAAGGCCGTGTTAAATGAATTTTTTTTTTTTAGCTCTTTACATTCTTTCTCATCAAACAACAGGTTAAGTAAAAATGTAATGAATAATTCATATATTTAGCAACATGCTCCTTTTTATAGTTCTTTTTAAAAAAAAATTTTTTATGGACATTTAATGGCTTTTCTGAGGAAACATTACATGACGTTGTTTACAAGCTGTTTTTTTGACGTCTTTTTGAAGTGTAATTGAAACAGCAATTTCAGGAGACATGATACATCTTTCAGTATACCTTCTGATGTTCATTCATGTTTATTTCATGCTGTTACTAGTAGTGAAAAGGGAAAAGATCATTTTGCGTGCCGCTTGAACCGAGGAGCTACAGCAATCTGATATGTCGTGCCAAAATGACATTATTGTTTGTATTTTGTGATAAAATTTACACTTACAATGTAAATTCCCTTTCAAAAGCTCCTCTCTATGCTACGCTGCTCAACTCTATGGGGAAAAGCTTTGTGTGTAAACGGTCGTGAAGCATGTGTGCAAACATGCCGGTGAACTTGACCTTAGATAACCTATGACAATGACATCATTGGAACGTGCGCTCGTCAGAAGCTATAAATAGATGTGCAACAGGTGCGCCTTCAGGTTTTGTGTTTGTATTTGGTCACCAAGCTGCATTGATTTGCCCATATAGCCAAATGTTAATATTCTGACCTACATAAAGTACCAAAATATGTGTGTAAAATGTTAATGACAAGTGGACCATAAGTGTCCATAAATCATGGCCAACACTTCTGGGAATGTTGCTGTTTTGATGGTTTGTTTTACCTTAAATTACCGGTATATGGTGGTTTATATTTATACTTAATTTAGTATAATTTAAAACATAATTTACTGTAAATGTGTGTGAATTTCTTGCTGAATATTATATAGATAAATTAAGATAGGTAAATGATATGTAATGATTTGGAAATTCCATAATACTTTTTTTTACTTCCCAAAAACATTTTTTTAATACATTTTTTACAGCATTTAACAGTAAAATTATCATTCAAATAATGAAAATGTTTTCACCATATATGGTAAAGTAACTTACAGTAACAGGTATTTACTTAGATCATCTTTTATACATTTTCGTTTTTTACATATATATTTTTTTTTACTTATCTAATTAATCAGACTTAAAAAAAAATTCCAGTGGACAATAATAAAGGCAAAAAAAAATTGGAGGTACGTCTTGAGAGTAAAGATACACTGCAAAATATTGGGTTGGTCAGATTTGTTTCAAAAGAAAGGTTGTATTTATTTGATCGATACAGTACAAACAGTAATATTATGAAATATGATTACAATTTAAAATAAATGTATTGCACAAGAAAACACTCACAGTTTCTTTAGAGAAGTCTTTTTTCAAGACTTGAGCTCTATGTCTCTTCTCTTAGTTTTCCAGGCAGCATTGAGTACTAGTGACCTGCGCTAGCAGCCATGGTCGTGTGTGTGTGTATGTATGTGTGTTTACGCGAGGCTGTCGCTGGAACTAGACGATAAACACGGCCCTGACGCGGTCCATCCAGCTGCTCTCGTTCCCCTGGGCATCACTGTCTTCTGCTTTGCTATCAGTAGCGTGGTCAGGTGTCATCAGAAATACAGCAGCCATATTGACCAGCTCTTGCCCAGAGCAGCGGGAACACTTCACCTGAGCCGAGGTGACCTTAGGACCTCCAGCCATACGGAAGCCTGATGCGAGGATGAACGACTTGTCCTTACTAGGGTGGACAGAGTCCGCAGGGCACACGCTTAGAAGAAAAGAAGCAGATGAACACCAAAACAACAGCAGCCGCAATGAAAAGCAAGTAACCTACAATGACCCCGGAGTGAGGAAATGAATAAGAGGTTTGGGACTCTTTCAATGCCTCTTTTTCTTGATATAGAAGCAGCTTTGGTTTAGTCCCCATAGCAACCGAACGAATTCAGCCTGTTATAAAGACGACTGAAGACATTTTGTTATCTCATGTAATGAAATTCACACTTTTTAATGTTTCTTATGTCTTCAAATAGCTTTTGTAGGCACGGTCATGAGACAATGAGAACAGTGACCATGCTGATCAACATGCTAGTCTTCTATGAGCTTCTGTGGATTTAGAGGAGGCCTGCTTCATCACGAGGATATCCTGAAGAAAGAGGTCAGCGGTTAATGAGATGTGGAACATTTCTGTTGCAGAAACACAAGCTGTTGGAAAGTGTCTTTCCTTTGCCTGGGCTATGAGGATGTGCTCCTCTGTTGCTTCCTGATTGATTAGACCATATCCTTATAGACCATGTCGATACACACAAACACACACACAAGGTTGTGTTTTCATGATTTATAGGGACTTTCCATAGACATAATGATTTTTATATTGCACAAACTGTATATTCTTTCCCCTAAACCTAAACACACCCATCACAGAAAATGTTCAAATTTCAAAAAACATCACTTGGTATGATTTATAAACAAAAAAATTGACAATAAATGTCCCCACATTCTCAGAAAAAAAGGTGCAAAAGCTGTCACTGTGGTGGCACCTTTCGTCACTGAGGTGGTATCTTTTCAAAAGGTACACCTTTGTACCTAAAGAGTGCATTTTAGTCCCTCAAAGGTACATATTGGTACCAAAAGTGTACATATTAGTACCTAAATGGTACATATTAGAACCCCTTTGAAGGATACTGTCCCAGTGACAGCTTTCGTACCTTTTTTTCTGAGAGCACACAAGGACAAGGATTTTGGATATTGCCATCTTTGTGGGGACATTTTGTCCCCATAATGTAGGGTTTATCTGAAACACGCACACACACCTTTCTTTTAGTTTTGCTCTGGCTTTTCTTTCTCTGTGAGACACCAAGTCAGCTGATTTGCTCCCTAATATCTGAAGAGACGAAGAAAGTCTCAAGGATTTTATCATGGTTTACAGTCTCTGATAAATCAGCATGACTAAATATTCAGTTTCTATAACCACTAAAAGCATAGTTTAAGCATTAAATATTTTCCAGACCAAAACTGTGTATTGATCGATTGAAACAGTTTTATACTCACATTTACTGAACAAAGCACGTTATTGTATCATGCGCTAGTTTTTAGTGAAATGACAGGTGTTACATAAATGTCTAGGCCCATTGTGATTTTGTTCTTCATTTTTGCACTTTGGTTTTTTAACTTTGAGTTCTGAAGGTTTCTCTTTTTATAAGAAAAATCTAACCAGCTTTAGTGAAAAATGTCCTTTCTGGTCACACTTTATATAAAGTGTCCTGAACTATTATTTGTTAGGTACAATGCACTTATTATGTTGAAGTTTTATTGTAAAAACATGTACTTCAATTGAGGTGGGATACAGGTAAGGTTAGGTATATAGTCAAACTATCATTTTAATGTTTAATGAATCAAACAATCAGATTTGGTTAGTAGGTTAAAGGATAGGATAAGGTTTAAGGGACGGGTCAACAGTGTAATTATTGATGTAATAAAATTTACTGATGTAATTACTTGCAGGTATTTTGAAATACAAGTACAATGTCAAAATATGTTTCTGTATGTAGAAATTTAATAACTGGTCTTGAGCTGTTTCATAACTCTGAATCCATTGAAACATTATCTGCCTTGTCCTGTTTGATTCTGGCTTCTCATCTTATAAGGGAGTGTCCTTTATAAAGCGGATTAATAAAACAAGCGCTGAGTTCAGTTTGTCTGTCTTTTTTTCTACTTCCTGCTATCTAGTTTTCCACGCCTCTGACTTGCCCTTTCTGTCTTCTCAGCTGCAGCGTCACCGCGCGTGTGGTTTTCCTCTCCTCGCGACACACAGGAAATGTTGCAGCAAAAACAAATTCAGTCACCTTTTCCATGCTGTTCTGAAGCCACAGTGTCTAAATATAGGGGCTTCAAAACACTAAAATAAATAGTTCAAACAATGGTGTTTGGGTGTTTTTAACCACTGGAAGTGTAAAACATGTCTTAGATTTGTTTGTTGAGGTTGGATTTGGCACGTTAGTTAGTTTCTCTGATCACTAAAGAGTTTGTAACTATCTGCATACTGTAGGTGCACTTCAATACATGCAGTATTTTCAACTGATGTTTAATCAATCATGTTAAAATCATAGAATCATTAATAGAAATGGATTGAATCACGAGGATTGAATCATGCTAAATTTGTTGCAAATCTACATTGTGTGTGTATAGGGGAAGTTGACTCAAGCAATCATGGATTTGAGTCAAAAGTTCAAATACAGATGTGTGTTTTCGGATGTTGACTTAAATGTTATATGTTGAATCTGTTTCACTCTTTGAATTGTGCTTAAAAGCCTTTAAATATAAAGTTATGTGCTTTGAAAAGTTAGGCTATATATTTCTCAAATCAGGGTCAATAAACTGCAACGTGTTAAATGAACTGAATCTTTTCTCCTGGGGAGTAACAGCGGAAAAATTCAATATAAACTTTAAAATATCTGACTATATAGAAAATGACTTGAGGTATAACTGGGGTAAATGGTTTGACAACTATCTCCAGTCTCCTCATACATGAAATGATGTACATTGTGTTTAAATCGATCTGAAAATGTAAATTAGAATTGTATGAGTTCTGTGTTGTCACAGACGAAACACTAGACTATTAATTAGCTTTATTATCAAGTTAATTATAGACATCTTAAATGAGACGAGACTTTCCATACTGGACATTTGTTACAAGAGGCAGCCGTTGAGCCACATGCACTCAAAAAGTTTGTTTTGGTTCTCTAAATGGGTATATCTCCACATGTTTAACTTTAATTGGTAAAAAGGACAAGATCCCTCCTTCCCTTTGAACTGTTGTCTATACATGGATAAAGGCCACTGGGTCAGCGGAGCCTTTAAGAAAGCAGATTAGATCTCATTGTCTGTGAGTAAAGAAAGCAAAAGTCACGCTATAAATAGCCAGATGTACACTCCTCTATTTGTGTCTTCAAGCAGCAGTGAGCGGATAGAAGTAATGAACCTGACTGAGGTGACTCTGGTCTCACAATGTTCAGAGCCTCCTGCCTTTGTTATTTTACAAAGGAATAGTTCACACAAAAATGATAATTCAGTCATCATTTATGCACTCTCATAAAGTCCAAACCTGTATGATTTTATTTTTTATCAGTCAAAAAAAAAGGAGGTATTCCGTGGAGAAAATAGATATGTGTAGTAAACATGGCTCTTAAGTTCTAAAAAGGACTAAAAAAGTATCTTAAATTAAGTCCATATGATTCCTTTATAATATTCCAACACTTCTGATGCAATATGATGGATTTGAGTGAAGAGCCCGCCGAAACATAAACTGTTTATCACTGAAAACTTGTTTTTGTCAAAGACTAAATCTGAATCGGATCCTATACCTCATCCAGGGTCGACAGTTCATTCAGTAACGCCAAGTAGTTTTGATTTAAATGCTGTTTACTGTTCATGATTGCGTTATTTTACATAATCGTCTTATTATGCTATTGCTTGTTTCTGCTTCTTCTTCACCTGTGTTTTGATCAGGAGATTCAGTACTCTTTCAGAAGATGTGTAATAGCGCCCCCTACTGTATAGCAGTGAAAACGTGGAAAGCCGGAAAATTCCGTCAATGGCGGGGAAAGAGTTAAGCATTGACATATTCACATTTGGCAGATACTTTCATCCAAAGCAACTTCCTATAGCATTCAAGCTACATATTTTTTCTCATTTCATGCATTCCCTGGAAATCGAAAACCATAGTGTTTGAGCTACAGGAAGATTAGCTATAACAAACCTGCCATTTGACTAACTTTAAATATGCAGCGTCTGGCAAGATTTCGAACGAATAATGACTAAATTTCTGTGCACCTCTTTCTTTAAAGGATCTTCTAAAAGTGTCTTTTTATTTTATGGCATACTATGTTACTATTATAAAGACATTTGGAATAGCTCAAGCTCACTTAAAGGGATAAGGTACCTCAAATTCAGCTTAGATTGTTTACTCTGCTTTTACACTTGAGAGTCTCCTCATAAACACGTTGTGACAGAGTATCCATCATGTCACCATATTACACATCAATGAAAAATAACCTTGGTTAAAGTAGTCTCTAAACAGCCATTGCAATATTGAGGCTATTGCCTCACTGCTATAACACACAAATTTTATTAAACACTGTTACCAAATTCAGCCAGCAAAACTGCATACAGCGAAATTACTCCTAGAGCCATTTTAGATTTAATATGGGCTCAGATAGTTATGGTAGTTTCATATTTATAGAGGACTTTAATTTGTTATTGGTCTATGAGGCGGCTGTTTTATGCTGATGAACAGTGTACTGTATAAAATTCCCCATGTGCTTGCTTGACTGTATCCCGGGCTGAGCTCTGCCATGTGGAGCTGGATTTCCCCTGGATTCACTCCAGTCTCCCCCACCTCCCTCCGACTCTGACTCGCGCTCTCATTCTTTCCTGTGCATCCGATTCCTCACTATGTAAATGACCAGTTGGCCTCCCAAGTCCTCTGGCATTTCTTATTCCTTAACACACAGAGTTCACAGCTTTGTATTAACATCTGACCTTTCATGAAGTGGCTGGCTTTGCTTTTCAGAGACACTCAGCTACATAAGCAACTGTCTAACTAGCACTGTGTTATGATAAAACCTTCCCAGAGGCTAATTGTATTGCTTACAGGCGGCTCTGCTCAGAAGTTCTCAGTTATGTTTCAGATCTCAGTCTCAGATGTTCCTCCTAATCCTGCGCAGAGGAAAACTAGTTGCAAATGTTGAGATACAGTAAGACTACATTATTATGTGTCCCAGACAGCAACATAGTGTCGGCCCAGATCCGGGCCACATCTGGTACATGTGGAGTCAACACGTACCTGATGTGGGCCGGATCTGGGCCAACACATTGCTGCTGTCTGGGGCATGGCCTGTTAAGTTCCCAAAAAAAGACCAAAAAACACCTTAAAAGTAACATAAATGTAGTCCATACCATTCCTGCATTAATTTCCAGCACTTCTGAAGTAAAATTATGTATTTGAGTGAAGAAGCCCGCCAAAACATAAGCTGTTATTCACTGAAAATCTTACACTCTGCCACAGCTCTCATTTGCATATTCAAACTTGACAAGCCACAGTCACTAACAAGCATCAATGATATTCACATTTGGCAGATGCTTATATCTAAAGCAACTTCCATAGGATTTAAGCTACACATTTTTCTCAATTCATGCATTCATTTGTACTTTCGAGAATTTGACGAGAAACATTTTAATTTAGATTAAATGAACATTTAAATCTCTGTCTTTGGTGTCTTGGTGAGATATTGTTAAGATCTGTTCAACGCTACCTCACGACCAATTCGTACGAGTGAGTAATATGTGGCTGATTCGTATGAATTCGTATGACCTCACTCGTTTGAATTCGTACGGTTTGTCTAAAGCCCAGTGACGGTTAGGTTTAGGGGCGGGGTCAGGGGTAGGTCATTCATACAAATTCATACGAATTGGGAAACTCGTAAAATATGTACGATTTAGCAAAAATCATACAAATTCGTACAAGTGAGGTCGTATGAATTCGTACGAATTAGCCACCTCGTACAGTTCGTACAAATTGATCATGAGATCGGGTTGGATCTGTTCTGATTGTCTAGAGGAGACACATTTACATGTGTATCACACAGATTACAAATCTGAGAAGGACCAAACAAAAGTCTTAATTTACTGTTTAGGACAAACAATTCAATTTTTAAGATATTAAATCATTATTATTTTTTATTAAAAAATATATACTTTTTTTTATTAGGATAATTTAAAGTTAATACCATGGCACATGAATATGTTAATAATAGATTTACTACAGTTCTACCATGTACACTTTTTGTTGGTTCCAAATTCTAAAATGTTGTTTTATGTTTCTGACCAGAAAATTCCTCAAGCAAATGTAACAACAGCACATCCAAGTTTTTTTTAATCAGCAACACTCAGCAAGTATGCTTTCAGGGAATACTAAAATACAGGGTTTTAGATAAAACTTTGTAGTTTCCATCTCAACTGAGCTCCAATTCCCAGCCATCATAAATCTTCTATCTCAAATTATTGCGTAATCAGAGGGGGAAATATGATGCCAATAAAGAGCGTGAGCCGGCGGGATATTATTGGTGGGCGTTTATTCTGCAAGAATTATACAAGGATTTGCCATATAATTCAGAGGGGGCTACAGCTAGGTCTGGTGGGGACATTTATATTCACACCACAGAGATTGACTGATATTGCCCTATACGCTGTGCCGTTTTATTGCCAGTAAAGAGCTTTAGGGTGCGAAACAACTAGTCAAGAGCATACTGATATGAATCGCGCTCAAAAGCAAATGTGTTTTTGTAAATACTGAACTTTTTAACATTCATGTCCAGCCATTGTAATGTGCTAAAACAGCAGGATATATACAGTCACCTGCCAGGTTTGAGATTAGCATTTCTCTGTAATAATGAGACAGCCCTGCTGAGGACCGGAGAGCATGTAGGCACTTGTCCTGCACTTCACTGCAATCCAATCACAACCAGTCAGACGACTATTACACCTCTGTCACGTCAAATTTTCCATACATAAAGCTGTTAGTCAACTTGGCCTTTCGTTACAGAGCTAATGGTATAGCATTTGCGACATTATTTGGCCTAAAGACTTGGTGATTGGTGCTTTCAAACACAAGCTTTATAATGTTTCAGTAAGTATTCATAGATACAAGCAGAAATCTTGTTCAGAAAACCGAGACAGAATAAACAGAGCGCTCTATTGCAACATGTCTGGTTTAGATTATGAATAAAAGCATGATTTTATTAGAGGTGTAACTTTTATAAACATGTAAATTGAGTCAGACAAGCGCAGACCTATTTCTGTTTCCTGATGAAAAGCATTAACCAGCAGTGTTGGCGAGAGATCAAAACCAGTTTTCATCAGATAAGTGCCTTTATCGTTTGGTTTGTCTGCTTGTAAGCAAGGTCACATGGCTGTTTTTTAGGATCTGACTTGTTGCGGTGTTGTGTGTAAGGCAGAGCTGTTTCCGCTTTCCACGCGTCAGCATTAGACTCTCCATTTCTGGGTTTGTGATATCACGGAGCACAGGAAGTGACATCACGTCCTTGTTTGTGAGGCCTGGTAATTGTGGGCTAGACGACAAATGACAGCTGTGCTGGAAAATGGATACGAGTGTGGTTAGAGGTTAGCCTCATAACCGTGTTGCTTTATTGCAGTCTTTCTGCCTTTTTCTAACAACAGGATTAAATGCGTACCGTTTTTCATATGGAGACAAATACTGTGTCACATATTTAGTGTTTAAAGGCTTTTAGTTTGATTAAATCTACAAGAGCTGCCTTTGGTAACGTATTGCAGGTAATACAATAAGCAACAACTCAGTTTAACGTTTTAAAAGTGAACCGTGTGTTCTCAAAAGTTAGTTAATTGTAGAATAGTTATTGTAATCAAGTGAACTGAATTCAGGATATATGATCGGTTTATGTAAAACAGGTGTGGAACAAACAACAGCCTGTATACTGTACTTTCCACCCCGCTAAGACCACAGGTGCAAACCTCATGGGAGGGTTTTTGCATAGTAAAATGGCCACAGCACTGGAGGGTTGCATTCACTCATGCAGTGTGCACAATGGAAACTGTCACCTACTAGTAGTCACGTGTTGACCATTACTGCTGGAAATATATATATATATATACGTATTGATTATAATTTTAGCTGCAGTGTTATTCGGTGGTAAATTTAAAGCTATAGAAGAAAGGGTTCTATGTATAACTTCATATATTTAACCTTTTAGGGGTTCCTGTCATGTGATCATTTAATGGTTTTAGTTTTAATTAAACACAAATGAAGATATTTTTGATGAAATCTGAAAGATTTCTGTCCATCCATTGACAGTCTATGCAACTACCACTTTGACGATTCAAAACGTTCATAAAGAGATCGTAAAAGTAATCCATATGAATCGAGCGGTTTAGTCCAAATTTTCTGAAGAGACTCAATCGCTTTATATGATGAACAGATTTAATTTAGGCTTTTAATCACATATAAACACTGATCAGTGAAAATAAACAGAAGCTTAACCGAACCGGCTTGACACGTCACGTGAGAACACGAGAATGAACCTCATTGGTTCTTGCAGAAGCTAAAACGTGATGCGTAACACGAGAATGAACCTCATTGGTTCTTCCTGAAGCTCAAACGTGATGCGTAACACGAGAATGAACCTCATTGGTTCTTCCTGAAGCTCAAACGTGATGCGTAACACGAGAATGAACCTCATTGGTTCTTGCAGAAGCTAAAACGTGATGCGTAACACGAGAATGAACCTCATTGGTTCTTCCTGAAGCTCAAACGTGATGCGTAACACGAGAATGAACCTCATTGGTTCTTCCTGAAGCTCAAACGTGATGCGTAACACGAGAATGAACCTCATTGGTTCTTGCTGAAGCTCAAACGTGATGCGTAACACTAGAATGAACCTCATTGGTTCTTGCTGAAGCTCAAACGTGCTGCGTAACATGAGAATGAACCTCATTGGTTCTCATTCGTGAGCGAACATGCTTCAGCTTCCGTTTACCACAAATAATGTGTGAGTTGATGAATGTTTATATGTGAATAAATTCAGTCTGTTCATCATATAAAGCGATCGTGTCTCTTTAGAAAATTTGGACTAAACCGATCAATTCATATGAATTAGTTTTATGATCTCTTTATGGACTTTTTGAAGCGTCAAAGTGGTAGTTGCGTAGCTGTCAATAGAGGGACAGAAATCTTTCAGATTTCATCAAAAAAAATCTTCATTTGAGTATCAAAGATGAACGAATGAAAGAGGAACAACATGAGGGTGAGTAATTAATTCCAGAATAAACATTTTTGGGTGAACTATCCCTTTAAGTGTACTAAATTGCAACTTAATCATTATAAATGTGTAATTATTTAAATATATAACATACATGTTTCAATAAAAATGACTTTATATTTTAGTTGACCTTAAATCAGGGGTGTCAAACTCAGTTTCTGGAGGGCCACAGACCTGCATAGTTTATCCAGCTAATCAAGTCCTTTAGGCTAATTTGAAAACTACAGGCATATGTGTTGGAGCAGGGTTGGAACTAAACTCTGTAGGACTGTGGCCCTCCAGGAACTGAGTTTAAAAACCGCTACCTTAAATGCTTGTCATTGCATGTGGTAGTACACTTTAACCTTTCAAAGACAATATCAATAATTGTGAAATTACATATAAAGATGCATATAAAGATGTCGAAAAAGCACTTTGACGTAAAGTCATATTTGTGCACTTTAGTACATATAACACACAGCCGTATCTGCCCATTTTATGGCAAAGTAGACTAGTATCCTCTACAATAAATCATGTTTTCATCTAAATAAAGAAAGCAAAGACAATAGGCTTGGGTACCTTGGAGACCAGTAGGACTTCTTTGCCATGGCAACTGTGCTGAGATACGGTGCAGTGATGTGGCTTCACCGACACATTCTCTGAAAGAATGCAGAAAGTGTGTTTGCTTCTGTCTTTCAACATACTTTGCATCTCACAGCATTATATTTGAAAACCTACCTTTGAAAAAAAAACGTTTGATCGAGCAAATGTCTAGTAGTGCACCCAAATAAAGTTGTTAACATCGTTTGGCACTGTACGCTGTTCAACAAAAGCCGGTTTTTCCTTTTGAGTATATTTCTAAACACAGTATGTGTATTATAAAATATTATTGTGTGCACTGTTGGGTTTCATCAGTAAACAATGGACATGTCAAATCAAGCTTTATCACATCTTTAAAGCTACAGGCCTTGATATCATCAAACGGAAAAAGACAGATCTTCAGTTTTTTCAATTGATGACAATTCTATTGCTTTTCTACAAGTTTAGGTACACAGGTATGTGTAAATGCACATATGTGGGTGTGTGTTTGTCTACCCTGCGTCTTTCCCTCACTCATATTCCTCAAACGATGGAGTGCAAAGCAAACACACACACACATACACAGCAGCAGACATGGGATGAAGAGTGTGAGGTACCTACTGTGTGTGGAGAAAGCTTGTGTTAATTTCCTGTGGCCACAGAAAGAAGCGTCTGTATGCACTGCATTTAACAATGAGTTAAAGGGTAACTCGGGTCATGTGACTCAGATGAAGGAAGAAATGCCCTCAGTTGTTTTCTTCATTCACTGTAGTTGTGCTATTCATTCGGCATTGCTGATGACATATTTTGCTCAAGGAAATAGTTGATTGATTTGTTGGAGGCTTAACAAAGTATGACTGATTTGATGGTGTGCCAGACGTGATACACGCTACTGGTAAATCTGAGATGAAACAGTGAGCTTCTTGTCCCGATCGCTATTTAGGCGGATCTAATTGCAGCGATTTAATATACAAAAACAAGACCATAATCAAACAAGAAGATAATCCACAAAAGCAAAATCACTCGCAACAGTGTGCTAACACCACCGGACAAAGAACTGAAAGAACTTATTCGCCAATATATACACAAGGTAATGGACTAAAAGGAAACAGGTGTGAGCAACTAATGAAAAACCATGGTAACCAATGATTAGCGGGAAAATGGAACAAAGGAAACAGGAAAAAATGTATTCATGAGTCCATGAAAATGAAACAAGAACAGACCGAGACAATAAGTAAATAATATTTAAATTAGTAATATTAAATTAAAACAACATGTACTTCTATAGGGTTAGGAATAGGGTTAGTTTCTTGTACTTATGTATAATTTACTGTTATTGCTATAGGAAGTAGGCCTACATGTAGTGTCTAACAAGGACAACACAAAAGTCAAAACACAAGGTTTACTAACAAAATGACTAGCAAAAGGTAAACTAAAATAAAAACTAAATAAACTAAAAACTAGCAAAAGGTTTACTAACAAGGTAATCTTTTGTTGTGCTTATTGTACACTTATTGTTGTTATAGTGTACACTTATAGTGTTGACTAACATATTAATCCACATGTAAGTACTTGATTTTCATTTTAAGCAGCATTTGACATTATTTTTTAAAGTTAATACATTTGAAATGTACTAAATTGCAACTTTATAATCATTATAAATGTGTAATTACAAATATATTTAAATATATGACATTAAAGTTTCAATAGAAATTACACTATAAAAGTGTTTTACATTGCTTTAACTTATCAAAATAAGAAGCAATTTTCAACCTTTTTATGTTATACAAGAATAAACAATTTTTTAAAGTCAGTTTAATGTAATTTAAGTTGAAATGACTTAAACATCCAAGTTGATTGTACTTAAAAATTTAAGGCAGCAACTATTTTACAGTGTATATTGTAGTTTACTGTAAATGCTTGTCAGTACATTCGTCAGTACACTGTAAAAATATTTCAACGACAACAGAAGTAATTATGTATAAAGATGTACTAAATTCCTACTTAAGTGGGTTCAGAAAAAGCACTTTAAGCATTTAATATAAATCTAAACTATAATACATTTTAATTTAATAGCAAATGGCATGCAATTCAAAGTTTAGGTATATTAAGTATATTCTTTTTTCCCCAAGTGTTTTATTTCTGCAATAAGAACTCTTTTTAAAAGTACTCTAAAGTGTATTTCTCTTTCACAAGGGTAATCCAGTGACCCACGCAGTCTCGAGATCAAGAATGGAAGATGAACGAAGGAATGAAGTTATCAAACGAAATAAGTAATGTAAAGTTCATTTAACCCCGCCGGCTGCTTCCACTGCTTTTTAAAACACAATGTATAGGTCACTGAAGAGGTGTGCCATAAGAGATGCAATGTGTACGTTCCCATCTTTCATCAAAAGATTTATTTGAAGGAGCTGTTAAGTCTGTACCCTAGCAAGTCCGGGGTAGAAGCTTTTCAGTGTGCTATCAAAACACAAGTCACGTTCTTCCCATTAACAGAGAACCTAGTTTTATGAGTTCAACACAACAGCATATCCTAATGTAGCTGTTTATGACTCTTCTAGCCTTCAACTATAGGCTTTGTGTACATAGAAATTGTCTGAGGGTTCGGTTGGATGGTAAATTTCATATGGCAAATAGCGTTTGTTAATGCAAAAATATGAACGTACAGTTTAATATCAAAACCAGAGTGTGTCTCAGCTGTGGAATAGACCTTGATCAGTTTTTGAAGCGGTTGTATGGGCTGGCAGAGGAGAGATATAACCCAAACAGCTGTCTCAAATCTGCATTATGATATATGCCTCCCAGCATCCCATAAAAACCAAACCATCTGCACAAGGATGACTTTCTGAACATCTCAGGCCAAGGCCTCCAATTCACCATTCGATCAATACTAACAGTATTAGTCAATTAGTGCTCTGCTCCAACACCTAGAGCTGCCTTCCCAGACAGTATTTTAAGGCGTTATAGACTTGCTCCTGAAGCGAAACAGTAGGAAGTGTATAATTATGCTGTCTTCTTGGATACCGCTCTGCACTATATGAGTCCTTCACACATAAAGCAATCCCACAATACATTGCGACAAGCTCTGTGAAAAAAACCCCAGACAATTCATCAATTTTAAATATATTCAGTGAATAATGTGAGGCGCAATCCCACAATGCACTGCAATAATCTCAGTGGGAAAAGATTCTAATGTAACCCGAGTCACATCTTTCATGCACTTTGTGTGTGAAACGAGATTCGTCGGGAGTCTCGACCATAAAAAGAATAAGGTTGTGATAGATAGTCACGACTTGGGATGTAACATATCCAATGAACCGGATGACCTGCAAAGCTTTTCTGTATACCATTACTGTGAACATTTGCCTCAAACATTATCTCTCTGAACTATAGTGAACCACTTCACTAACCACCTTTGAGATCCAGACTGGAGCTGTTCTGACAGGGCCTTCTGATTTATTCACTCTTTTGGCCAGATTCACCACTGCTGTTGTGCTGTTTGTCGGGATGATTTCGGGTTCATGTCTACCTCTTGCTTGTCATCGTTCATGACATGCTGTGTTCCAATGGTTATGATTATTGTATGATTCTGGAACACCGCCCATTTCTGGCTTGCAGACGCCGCTGAGTTACCTGCAGGCAATCCTGAATCGACAAGATCTTGTGGTCCAGCGTTCCAGCCTAACTTCATCTGACACTCTGTCCACTGGGTAGACAGTAACAGGTTGATACACACAATGTATCTTGAGGAAAAGTAAACTTCTAAAGGATTTAAAAAATAAAATAAAAAAACTCTTCAAATGTATTCTCATTATTTGTATTTTAATAATGAGTTGTATTTGGCAAGGGAAGCATCGCTACAGTATTATTGCCCACACTTAGGGTAGGTGTTTTAACAGCCGGTTTATTGGAAATACCAATATTATTGGAGTGGAGCATAAGCTTGATTTGAGAACAGATTAATATTAAATATTTCTGTATTGCCATACTCTTTCAGCAATTGCTATCCTATGCTAATGCTATCAAAGCTTTGTGTTAGCACTTAACAAGTTAGCATTTACTGATTTAGCTAGTTAAATAGCCAAGTTTTGACTTACTAAAAATATTTAAGTTGAGATTACATGAAATTTTACCAGGGTGCTTTTTGACTTGAATAAACTACTAATCAAGGCCTTATAGCAACCAACTGGAACACTGTAGCAATCTTATAGCAATGTGCTAACAACCACTCAGAACTCCTTAGCCATTCATCTACCACCCAATACACACAGACTAGCAGACAGTGAGTTTTGCATGGGAAAGTACCTCACATTTTCTTCAGAATATAGATTTGTATTATTAGAGAACAACATTCATCTCTAAATAGACTATAAAAGGGAAATGTGGTAGCTCATGTTGAACTGAGAACAGTGAAATATGAGCCTAGCAGAAATCTGGAAGTGTCTGTCTTCAAATGAATGTGGAATCACACCCAGTTAAACCTCTCAAACAAAAATCCAGCCAGCCAGTTTTGCCACTACACTGCACTCCCAGTTTACACTCTGTATTACCCAAGCACAGATGGAAAGAATATTGCATAAGAAACAACAAGGCAATGATCCATTAAAACTGTACCAAACCATGCAAGTCATTCGGTTTCACTTCTCTGTTGTTTCACACCAGTTACAAACATTAGCTAGACATTTATTCCACGGTAAATGGTTAAAGCTTATACTTCGTACATGTGGCATAACCACTCATGGCGAAAAACTGCTCAAAAGTGACTTGATTCCATCTTATTTTAGTCTTTTAGAACCTTTTAGGTTGTTCTAATCTTTTCAAATATCTGTTAAGATTAGCAAACTAAATGTGATGCAGTTATTTTCAGGAAGTTCCCTTAAATGTAACAGATAGGCCTCAGGTAGTGGTCTTCTGACACATATCTGAACCTCCTTTTGTTGTTCACATCAAACATAGCACAAAAGCAGGCAATGACTCAGTTGGGGGCAGGTCTCAGAGGCTGGCTTTCTGTCGCTGCCTCGTGGGCTCTGGTAATTGTTTTCCTGTCGCCTGTAACCTTCAGCTGGCTAAAAATCCCAAGAGGGCAGTGGCTTCATGGCATTTGTCATATTAATGACACAAATGTGTGCATCAGATGTCAGGACACACTGTAAGTCGCGCTTTAGGGCCTACTTCACAGTCATGACAAACATGCAGTGGTTAGTGGCTGATGTAGATTAGTGTGTAACAATTATCCTCAGGTTAGGTGGGGCAGAATAATTTAACGGAGCATATCTAGAACACATACAAATGTATATGTCTCATAATATAGCATGTCTTTTTAGTTACACACCGCTTGGAGCCAAGCTTTTTAATGTTTTTGAAAGAAGACATGCTCACCAAGGCTGCATTTATTTGATCGAAAAATACAGTAAAAACAGTAATATTGTGAAATACTGTTACAATTTAAAAGAACTGTTTTCTATTTTAATATATTTAAAAATTGTAATTTATTCCTGCGATCAAAGCTGAATTTTCAGATTCATTACTCCAGTCTTCAGTGTCACATGATCCTTCAGATATCATTCTAATATGATGATTTTCTGCTCAGTAAACTTTTCTTATTATTAATGTTGAAAACAGATTAAAAAAATAAAAAATTCTTACTAACACCCATCTTTTGAACAGTAGTGTACACCGAACACTCAAACTAAAACTTGAGGTTTAAGTTAATATGAAATGACATCCACATTACATTTATATAATGTGGCGTAATTCCAAATTAAACATGATATTCAGTGAGAAAAAAAATGTAGATTTGATTTTATCCATTGAGAATTGATGGATTAAAGGAATAGTTCACCCAAAAATGAAAATTATCCCATAATTCACTCACCCTCAAGCCATCCTACGTGTATATGATTTTCTTCTTTCAGCCGAACACAATCAGAGTTATATTAAAGAAAAATCCTGGCTCTTCCAAGCTTTATAATGGGAGTGAATAGTAACTGAGATTTTGAATCATCCATCCATCATAAAAAAGTAATCCATACAACTCCAGGGGGTTAATAAATGCCCTTTTTAATAAATGTTTTTTGTAAGAAAAATATCCATATTTATAACTTTATAAACTATAATCACTGGCTTCCGGCAAATGGCTTCCGGAATTCTGGCGGAAGGGTGACCTCTGACCCAATGCATGACGTATAACGTAGCTTGTCTTCCCTTATATCGAAATACTCCAACATTTTTCTTTAAAATTCTCGTTTTAGACTTCTGAGTGTCATTGGGCCCCAAGTTATGGCATCTTGACAGAAGATTACGTAGACAAATCTTTTTTTTGTTCTTTTTTTTTTTGATGGGGATAATAAAGAATCATGCACCATAGGCCAAAAACATATATTTAGAAAGTAAGAGTATAGGTAGGATCAATTTTGATTTCCCGTTGGCTTTCTACACTTTTTAGATGAATTCAAAAAGTTTATAAATAATAATTAAAAAAAATCTCAGTTTGCTATCCATATTTAAAGCCATGTTTTGCTAACTACTCTTTGCCTTTAGGGAGTCAGAGCAATAAAGATTTACTCTGCTGTATTGAAAGGCCTAACCAGGCAAAACCCAGATTGAGTAAACCCTTTAAAAGGTTATTGAGCCAAACATATCAATACATTATCTCCTTCTTGCAAACGCATTTATTGCAAGTGCTGTATATAGCAAGACGCCACATTAATGGAAGATAAAAACATAGGATTTACAGTCTGATTAAGAGCAACAAAGATACATTTGCTTTCTCTGTATGTCTAATAATGCCACTCATCATGCCTCATGATGCCACTCACCTTGATCAATATCCATTCAAGCAAGACAATAACTATTCACAAGAGTCTTTACTTAGTTATCTTTGTCTAATCTAAATCAAGAGAGACCATTACTTAATTTCTAAAGTCTTCTCTTACCACCATCATCAGCATCATCCTCATCTCGAGCACCTGTACCACCATAACATCCATGAACTCCACTCACTTTTCTCCTGAAGCTAGAATAACACACGCTGCTCTTTTGCTCCATCCTCCCTAAATCATGTAATAGACTGTCAAATACTCATTTATCAGCCAGTCATCCTGTCTGCTCCTCTGCCACCCCCGACGGGCTCACCTTTATGCTGATGATGGAGATGGCACAGGTTTAGGTTTAGGTTTAGGGTGGGGGTGGGGGTTGTCAAAGGTGGGTGAAGGAGAGAAAGAAAGAGAGAGAGAGATAGAGCATCTCCATCAGGCTGCCAGCCAGAGCCAGTGATTAATTCCAGCAGATGCCTGGTATTTGCCTCTGAACGTGGGGGTGTGAATCTCTCTCTCTCTCTCTCTCTCTCTCTCTCTCTCTCTCTCTCTCTCTCTCTCTCTCTCTCTCTCTGTACCCAGGCTGGCTGGCAGATTTTAATGAAATATTAACCAGCAGGAGATAGACCGAGCGAGCGAGGACAGACACAGGCGTGGGCCTCGGCGTAGGTGCGAGGAGAGCCGGTCTTTCATAACAAGGAAAAGGAGAAACCCCCTCTATTCGAGTATATATATACACACACACAAGGCAATAACACATCAGGTTATACAAGCTACCCAGGCTGTCCTGGATGTCCCATATCTTCCACCCCCATTCCCTGGGAAGGGAACACCCTCCCACTACTCCTGTTAAACTTATAAGTGAGTCACCAACTGCCACCCCGTTTTCTTATCTGAGGTATAAAGATGTTGATCATTAGAAGGATGACATTCGCCTGCATCTCTCTTCGAGACACCGGTGCAATACTAGCCTACATCAACAATTAGTTGTCTATCTGTGATGTTTTCTTTATCTTTCATTATATTCAAGTTGTAATAATGTGTTGTTGTTTTTTTGTGTGGCTTTTTAGAAGATTTCTCATTTGACATAGGTCTGTCTTTGTAATCTTTCATCGCAATGTAAAAACCTGCTTCACCTGTGAAACTACTTTTCTTTTTGGCTGACGTCACAAAACCTTCTTAATAAACTGCTTTTGTGTGGAAACAGCTCCTAAATTAATATCATACACTGACTGCCTGTTCACTATAATCTTATGTCCTTCATGTCATTTTCAGTTGGGCCAACTTTAAAAAGCTGTGTTATTTGCGAAGTCACAAACAGGTAAAACTCTGATTCACTGGCATTATATGATTTATGAAAGTATCCCATTTAATAGGCCTATGCTGTACAGTCTCAAGGTTTATTTCTGTGCAATTTGTGTAATTTTAGACAACAGTAGCCAACTACAACCCACCAAGTTAACTGTTCGTCCGTCCCTAACAGCCTCGTTTACGTTCGCGTTAAATTAAAATGGCGTCTGCTCTGACTAAGTCTATTGAGTCAGCAAAGTTACATCGATCTCCCTGCCAAAGCCACGGCGCACTCCCTGCTCTTCTCCTCAATGTACAGAGCATCGGTACACCACCGGCGTCCGGAGAGCAAACTGCAGCGCTTATTTGCATGGGTGTCGGGAGTTGAGTGACAGAGAGGATCCCTGTGTATCGAGTCCGGGACATCCCCCAATTAAACAGATCTCTCCTCTGTCAGCACCCTCCATCCATCAGTGCCAACGCGCTGGCCGTGCACCGAATAGCCAAGTGTGATTTCCTCATCAAAACAAGCAATCGAGTTTAATTCTAAATAAATAAAACTAGAGATTTGTAGATAATACATAGGGATATACTTAATCGGGTATCACCATAATATACTCCTATATTTTGATATTTAATAGGCTACGTCATGCAAAAAAAAAAAAGAAAAAAAAAAGTTGAGTTTCGGCACTTTAGCTGGTTAGTAGATCAGCAGTGTAACACCAGTCTTTCAGATAGATAGATAGATAGATAGATAGATAGATAGATAGATAGATAGATAGATAGATAGATAGATAGATAGATAGATAGATAGATAGATAGATAGATAAATAGATGTGTATTGAAACATTATATTAATCATATTACAACGACTTATAATAATAGTTTTGCAACAGTGTCTAATTTTCCAAATTAGCATGTTGCACAAATCAAAACACAAAGTAAAGCTTTCGTTTCGTTTTTGCGTCTATGGAAAACTGCACGTAGGAATAGACTAGGCTATATTCAGCTCGCAATGAGATCAGTTCGTCGGAATAAATAAGCCTTTCTTGCGCGAGTATTTGATTAGAACTAGCGCCGCAATAGAAAAGGCGAGTTTCATAACGCATTAAACTGCCTGTGCTAATGTTGAGATATCGTAATATTTCTGTGCATTTGTGCACTGAAAGCGCACTGTTGTTTAAGTATTGAGGAAAAAGTTCTCCCTCATAAATCTTGGAACGGGCGAGGCAGCATAGTGCTGACATTAGTTATTGTGCGGAGCGCTGGACTTCAATTGCACCCAAGCCTCCCTCTCACTGCCGAGCGCCGATCAGCGCTACATCAGGAAACTCCAAATAAGGGCATGGAAGTGGAAACCCACCGGAATCAAACCTTATGTAGTCACGACCTTATATGGCATGGCGGAGCGGGATCTTCCGGCCAGGGCTCTGCTACAGCAGACGGGAAACCCGAACATTTAGCGAGACTTTTGTGGAGAAAAATTTAGACATGTGCTTCTCTTTCTCTCCGAGAGACACTGCACTTACTACACAATGATTTGCTGTGGAGGAGGAACAGGCATCTCCCCTCCATTTAATGCACAGACTTAATGTTTAAGCTCCCCAATCTGCTTTTTTCCTGTAGCAAACGTCATGTGTCCTCCACTGCAGTGCCTAAATATGGGCTTCCTCCAGTCCAAATATGGACATCTACGTCACGGCAAGAGGATATATAAAGGAGTGGGGATTCTCTGAGCTGAGAAAGAGCCTAGAGAGCCCAAGCGATTCAGCACTAGTGCAGACAGCCGATAGGCAACACTTGCGATATATATATATATATATAGGCTATATATATATATCCAAATACATTTTGACACATTAAATAAATGTGACAAGTCAATTCAAAACAACAACAGAAACAACACAGCGACCTAATTTGCTGAAAAAGTGACATTTTGAAGAAGGGAATGATCAGAAGGGACATTCTGAATCTCAGCTGTTTCATCTGAGACATAGTGGATTTGTTCTGCCTCTTTGGACAAACAACACGGAGAAAAGGGAAGACAAACAAGAGGACAAACTGTGAGAGTGAGGAGATCAACCAGAAAGGAGATTCAGACATCGCAGCATCTTCACATTTGTCGTCCCAGAGGGGTCAGCTGCTGATCTCTCCAGCACACTTCTCTCTTCTCCGAGCACACTCCAGAGAGATGGCTGCAGCCAAGACAGAGATGCTCCTGCCCGCTCTGCAGATCTCCGACCCTTTGAGCTTCCCTCACTCCCCCATGGATAACTACCCCAAGCTGGAGGAGATGATCATGCTGAACTCTGCAGGCACCCCCTTCCTCAATGCCTCAGCACCTGAAGGCACAGGATTTGGCTCTGGGGAGCCCGGGGATCATTTTGATCACCTTACTGGAGGTAAGCAGAAAATCCCTCTTGATTAAATTGCATGCTTGTTTCATACAGAGAATTGTTTGCTTGTGCAAGAAAAGAAAAAAGAAGCACTTGTTTGAATAGTTAATAAATGTGTCTTCATGCTTTATTTGGCTTTGTTTAAATGGAAAGTTATTTGTTTAAGAGTTATTGTAATACAATAATATGCACTGATGTAAAGTTTAAAATAAAATTGTAACAAAAGCTGGCAGCAATTACAGAATAGTCACAGTAAAATCATTTGAATGAATGAGGCATTTAAAATTTGCAGAACAGCTTCATTTTAAACCCAGTTTATAAATCACTGAAAGTGCAGAGTGAATAAATATAAGCTGTGTGTGAGGGGAAGGGAGATCGGGATGACAGTAATGAGAAAGAGAGCACTGACTCTGAGAGAAGCGCACATGCAGATGGTTTAGCTTGCGCTGGCTCTTGTCTCCGAGGGAGATCGGCAAATGTGTGTGTGTTTTGTTGGGGGTGGGGGGGTAGTCCTGCACTCCATCAGCACCTGCTGCTCTGTCTGAGATTGTGGGAAAATGCAGCAGCAGGACCCCCCCATCTAAACCTCTGGGATCATTTATGAGCACTCAAATTAGCTCAAGACAGTTTAGAGTTAACTAGCAGTGCTATGGTTTTTAATCCTCTCTCTCTCTGTTTTGTGATTGCTTTTGCAGACACGCTTTCAGAAATTGCCATCGAGAAATCTATGGCAGATCAGACCTACTCCACCCAGCGGCTGCCCCCCATCTCTTACACGGGCCGTTTCACCCTCGAACCCGCCACCAACTGCAGTAACAGTCTGTGGGCTGAGCCACTGTTCAGCCTGGTCAGTGGGCTGGTCGGCATCAACCCACCCCCCACCTCCATTCCATCCTCGAACTCTCAGGCAACTCTCCCATCTTCATCTTCTTCGTCTTCCATCCCCTCTTCCTCTTCGTCATCCACATCCAGTGCCAGCCTGAGCTGCTCCGTCCACCAGAGCGAGCCCAACCCCATCTACTCAGCGGCTCCCACCTACACCAACTCCAGCCCAGACATCTTCCCTGATGCTGGCACAAACTTCTCCACCACAGTGGGCACCTCACTGCAGTACTCCTCATCTACATACCACAACAGCAAGGCCTGTAGCACCAGCTTCCCTGTGCCAATGATCCCAGACTACCTGTTTCCCCAACAGCAGAGTGAAATCAGTTTGGTGGCCCAAGACCAGAAGCCCTTCCAGACACAAGCTGGACAACAGCCTTCCCTGACGCCGCTGTCCACCATCAAAGCCTTTGCGACCCAAACCGGTTCTCAGGACCTGAAAAGCGTCTACCAGTCTCAGCTAATCAAGCCTAGTCGCATGCGCAAGTACCCTAACCGGCCAAGCAAGACACCTCCCCACGAGCGCCCCTACGCTTGTCCAGTCGAGACCTGCGACCGGCGCTTCTCGCGCTCAGACGAGTTGACACGCCACATTCGCATCCACACCGGTCAGAAGCCCTTCCAGTGTCGGATTTGCATGCGCAACTTCAGCCGCAGCGACCACCTGACAACCCACATCCGCACACACACCGGCGAGAAGCCCTTCGCCTGTGAGATCTGCGGCCGCAAGTTCGCCCGCAGCGACGAGCGCAAGCGCCACACTAAGATCCACCTGCGGCAGAAGGACAAGAAGGCGGAGAAAGGCGGTGCAGTGCAGAGCTCAATTGCCAACGTATCCATCTCAGCTGCCTCGCCAGTGTCCAGCTACCCCTCTCCCATCACTTCGTACCCCTCACCGGTCTCCTCCTTCCCATCCCCAGTGAACTCCTGCTACTCCTCACCGGTCCACAACTCCTACCCCTCCCCTTCCATCGCAACCACTTACCCCTCGGCGACCAGCAGCTTCCAGACGCAGGTGGCCACCACCTTCCCTACCTCAGTGGTCAGCAACATTTATAGTTCTCCTGTCACCACCCCACTGCCCGACATGCAGGCCACGCTTTCCCCTCGGACAGGCGACATCTGCTGAGACTTTTTTTGTCACCCACCCCAGACCTCCAAGGCTCTCTCTTGACTCAAAGGAACAGAAAGCATCAGTGAGTTCTAAGTCCCCTCTGCAAAAAGCACTTTTCTGCCCATGCTCCCAACATGGCTCAGTTACAAAGCAGTCAAGGACTCAGCAAAGACTTTTAAACACAAAAGGGATTTTTGTGTCGTTCTCTCCCTTCGAATCCTATCCTTTCAAAACGAGGCATATAAGACTTTCAAACGGCAAACAAAAGCAACAGGCTTCGGCAAGTTTTCCCTCAGACTGTGCGTGTACAGACGTACTTGCGACACAAAGCGGCTAAAGGACGTTGATGGTGTAATCGAAGCCTGTGGGCTTCAGGCTCAGAAGCTTGACTCGACAGGTGTACAGTTACAAAAGACATTTGAATAATATACATAAGCTACAGTATATTGTACATGTGCCATGTTTCCTTTTTGTTTTTACTTTTTAGTACCATTGTTGTGACAATTGATTTGAATATTTGCATTGTATTCTTCTTGAGCAGGGCCATATTTTATAAGATACATTCTGTATTAAGTAGTAAAAATGCTGTGATAAGTTCTTGACTTTGTTTGACTAGAAGCACTTAAGTATTCTGACGCATGTGGAAGAGTGATGTTAGTTTTCTCTTATTTTGTAAATATCATCCACTGGTACTATATTTCTCTTTCTCAAATGTGACAACAAAAACCTGGTAAATGGAGGGGAAAACATCAGAAAAGAATCAACCACAAATCTTCAATTTTTTTGGTGCCTTTTGTGAAGCCTTGCAGATGTTTTGACAGATATCAGCGTGTGGATGCATTGCATCTAGCCTTAAGGTGTAAGGGATTTTGTTTTCTCGTTTCTTTTTTTTTTTTCTATATTCAGAAAGTCATTTCAAGGAAAGAAGGGAAAGGATACGAGGGCACTGCATTTCTTTGGGATGTAAGCAAAAAAGAAAACTATAAACTATATTTTTGTAATGGAAATGTACATATCTACATCTTGAGGAGTTGGAATGCTGTAGTTACCTACTGAGTAGGCATGGGATTTTTTTGTATGTTATTTACATGCGGTCCATTATTTTGTTGTTATTTTTATTTTGTATTTGTGTTTGTTCTAAAAAGTGACTGTTTATGGCTTCTAAACACATTGAATGCGCTTAACTGCCAATGGGATATTTGGTGTACAAGATATCCTTCAAGAACAGAACTATAAATAAAACATAAATATATAAATATATACGTTGAATCCCTGTCGTGCTTTTCATCGCTTAGCAACAGGTCTCGATGAATTTTGCTTTAGAGAGTGAACACACACACACACACGCACACACACACACACATACACACACGCACACACACACACCATATTAAAAAACAATTTACTGTAATACAGTATGTCATTAAAAGCCTTTAGTTCATGGTCTCAAGTTACAAAATGTAAATTCTTTTAAAAAAAATAGACTCTCATAGACTGACAGCATAAATTCATAATAAAAGGATATGTGATATAGCACATACTGAATCATTTCAGTACCTCAGATTAATAATGACAAAGTTTCACCAACAAAAAGTGTAGGCTATTCCAGATTTATATATATATATATATATATATATATATATATATATATATATATATATATATATATATATATATATATCTCATTTGAACAAGTCACGTCTTTCATAACAAAAAAGATCAAAACTGCAATATAACCTAGAGCAAAAAAAGAAAAAAGAAAATTACAACGAATTAAAATGAATAAATAAAAACTTGACATCAAAAATATATGTACTGATGCGTTCTTTTGTTCAGAAGTTCGGCAAACTGAGAAGCCAATCATGGAGTTGATACGGCAGATCAGATTGTCTCTCTTTATTACTTATCAAAAGAGCTTCTGGGCGTCATGAGAATATGTTATCAAAAGATAGCATGTACGAATGTGACTGGATGCGCTTGGGGCTTAATTATACATAGATAGCAATCTTGTAAAATCAGTCGACACTAATAAGACGCCCTTGTAATGGGCTTCCGTGTCTATTGAGTTTGTCAGGGGGGAAAAAAGTCTCAGTATCGAAGTCGCTTTTAAGAGCAAGGCAGCTTTTGCTCGATTGTATGTTCTACCTTCCCACATCAGTGCCTTTGTAAAAGAAAAATAATAATCTGCTCATACTAATTTCTCTGCCACCAAAAAGATCAAAAAAAAAAAAAAACTATTTTCTTTCCATCCTGGCATCCGAACACACTTTGTTTGCTCGTTACAGCACGGTTAAACTGTCATGTCAAGCAAGATACAAGTTTTATGAGATGCGAGATACAAGAACAGATTTAATGTGACAGAAGTTGTGGGTGTATGTAAATGTGTAGCATGTCTATACATTTCTTTCCTTGTTTATCATAGTGAAAAGCCAAAGACCATAAAGGCTGATTATCTTACTACTGTGGATAAACATAACATAACAACATTAGTGAACAGATTTAAAGAACTTAAATGTTATAATGCCACATTGATAGCTGGGCCAATTGAAGCTTGATATGTTTAAATCTCATACTTTTAGGGTGTGTCAGCTGCTCTGGGATGGAAAACTTGGCTTGTGTTTGTATAGGGGGACTTTCCCAAACTATGAGGCAATATCAGCCCAAAAGATGAAGCCACAGAGCAGCACCAGATTCGAACGCATCTAAAAGAGGGATAACAACCGTGAGACAGAGCGAGTCGAAGGGAAAGAACAACACAAAGGAAAGTAATTAGGGTAATTGGTCTCATAATCCCAAATTGACTCTCTACAAATGTCTTCAGTGAGACAGACGTTGCCTGAATTTGATGTCAATGAACCACAAAAAAGGAAAAGCTGTTCGCTTGTTCATACACACCTATTATTTTACAGGGTCACTTTAATGGACATTCATAGTCTCCTGGGGGTCTCAAACAAGAAACCCTCCCCTGCTAAAAAGACCAGTTTAGACCAGCATAAATTTCCATTCTGGTTCACTGTGGCTAAATCCGAAATTGCCCCCTATACCCTCAAATATAGGGACCGAAACCATAGTGGACATTATTGAGTGCACTCATTCAATTCCAATTCCAACAAGTGTACAACCGATGTATCCTCAACAGCTGTCCGAATTCACACTGTCATTCACTCCTTCAAGTGAACAGTATTAGTGGACTAACGTAGGGAATAGTGAATGAGGGTTTAGGGGGCGATTTCGGATTCAACCTGTGTGTTTCCCGAAAGCATCGTTAGGCAACTATGGTTGCAAGTTCCATTGTTACCAACATAGTTCAACGATTTGTTGTTTCCCAAAACCATAGTTCTAATGAACATTTGCCAAAGGCATCGCAAAGTTGTGTGATAAGAGATACAGCTCTCCACTTGTGGTTAGAAGCACAGTTTCTTGTTAGAATGACATGTGGACTTAAATATTTCATGCTCATGAAATATCATGAAAATTCGCAAGCTAGCATGCAGTAAAATCTACACTTTTCATTTAACATCTTTTAGTTTGTCAAGAGAATGCAAGTGGCATTTTTTGTGCATGTGCAAATGTGCTTTAGTAACCCGGATTATGGCGTAGAGGGAAGCAATGACTAAATGAAGCATCTGAAAATAAAGCAAAACAACAGAGAGCAAAATGTCCTTTATTGCCATGTTCGTTATTTACAGAATTTTAATCAGACATTTATTCGATCCTGAATCTATTAATTTGCAGAAGTTACTACTCAACCACCTGCACGATGTCATTAGCAACAGTCCTATATTGTTGAGCCAGCAGGGTTCAAAATTGGATTTTGAGAAACAGTAATGACTTACCAGTTAATTTCTCCAACAATGCATTGCGTTATTATGGTAGTTAGCAGCAAGTTACACCATTGTACGTGAAACACACCCCGGTGGTAATGCTGGTTTGGTACTGGTCTAGTTATAGTATAGACAAAAAAATGCTGTTCAACCATAATCTTTCCAGTTGACAAAATAAATCTTTCTGGTTAAAGGATTATTTCACACAAAAATGCAAACATGTTTGGTATAGATTAAAAAAAGGTGTATCAACGTCACTGAAGCTAAAATATTGGTTCTTATGTGTGTAATAACTGAACTTGGAAATGTTCTTCTGGCAGGTCTGGAATGATGTGAATACATAATTATGTTTACTTTTGCATAAACTATACTTCCAAGCTAGCTAAATATTAAGAAAATAAAGACCTATGTTTTACATAGTTGCATTCTAGTATTATTTTGCTAGGCCTACCTCTTTTCATTTCATCACTACAGACAAAGGGTCGTTTATATGACACCGTTTTCAAATAAAAAGGTAAAACTTTTAATTTTTTTGGTGGTTCATTTACACGAAAACTGTCTTTTGGGGGCCTGAAAACACTAACTTTTGAAAACCGGTTTTAAAGTGCAAGTTTTTAAAAACGACACCGTTATCGTCTCCATGAAAATTACTACAAAAATGCAAATTTGTGAAAACGATGACGTCATGCACATGTGTATTACATTTTCAGTCTATAGGCACGTAGTGTTCTTTACAAAGTGATATCACCAACTAGCCTAGCAGCACAATACAGCATTTTTAGTTGTTTTCACTGATTCATGTAAACGGGGCTCATTTATGCGAAAAACGCAAAGGAAAAACTTTTCAGTTTTTAGTACATTGTGGTAATGTAAACGAACCCTAACTCAAAGCCAGAACACCCACACGTCAATCTGCTCTGAAGCATCTGTGATAACAAACCCCTATCCCCACATCCGTGGTCATTTCACAACGGTGTGAGTTTCATTTCAACAGGCATCACACAGGGCTGCGCTAGTCGAGCGCTAGCAGCATTTGAAGACTCCGTAGGGGAGCGGGAATTCAAAGCGCTGTCCCACTACAAGTTTAAAAGCCGACTTTGGGACAATGTGTCCCCCACACCCAACTTTAGAGCAGAAACAAGCTCTTTCAAGAGCGCTGGATGTGTTGATAATGCTTTCCCTTTGCTGGCTTTCGTAGAGACTTAGTTGCTTTTGCTTATATCAAAGTCGACCGGCTGACATGGAGGCCTCGCTCAGTTTTGGAGAAAGCGAGAATGACAGCCATGGAGACAGAAAAAGCAAGATGATGCATCGCTCTTTTCCCCACTCGTCGACTCACAATAAAGCCACCTCACCAATTCTCCCATGAGCCTCCACTTCAAGGCCTCTGCCTGTTAAAATAAGTGTTTGTTCTCTTATTCTTTTTGGACCTTTTTTTAGGGGGGTGTAGAGAGGGGAAAAAAAGAAAGAAAAAAAAGAAAGAAAAGGATCTAGTGCTCATTCTCATTGTCTATCCCTCTATCCTCGCATCCTTGTTAAATGGCATATGCTAATAAGCTCCATCCATTTCTGATGCAAGATCCGTATTCAACTCTTTCTCTCTCTCTCGTTCTTTTTCACTCTGTCGTTTTCTCCCTTTCATCCAACTACAAATGCTTTCTTATTGCATTTTTGCCCTCGGGCCTTTTAAGATCCCTTTTTGAAATATGCCGTTTGATAAGCACATCATTGGCTAAGTCCCCACAGTGATTAGGGCTTGACTTTAATGTGCTGGCGACAGAGAGGAAGAGAGAGAGAGAAAGAGAGAATTGAGAGAATTGATGATGTTGAGGCACGGGGCTTTGCACTTCAACTCTCAAATCTGCTCACCTCTTCATAGATGAAATGCAGGAGGATACACTTCCACCCCTTAGATCGTCTCTCACGCTTCTGTGTAACAGCAGTGTTATTAAAATCATTAGGTTTTCTGATTATTTGAGGTATTTTATGGAAATTATTTCCAGGGAATACAGCATTTAAGAACTGGTGATTAAACTAAATTTTTGCATTGTCTGAAGAAAACGTAAGTGGCGCTTGCCAGTGGCAAACAATCCAGTGCGTATCTGTGTTTGCTCTCTGGAGAGCATCAAAGGTTTCTATTTACGATGTGTTTTTGCAGCATTGAGCAGTGTAGCCAATCACAAGCATTTAAAGGCACACTATGTCATTTTTCACCACTAGAGGTTGTTTATTCAAAACAAAGGCGTAGGTTGATGACGCATTGATTTGGCGGAATCATGGGAGTCGTTGTCTTCACCTCCACAGCCGATGGAGAATATGACTGGACAAGGGCAGAAATCATATTCATGGATGACCGGTAATGTAATAAATAATTATTAACGTTATGAAAGCCGTTGGACCTGTTTGAATCTTTGCAACAACGTAACTTAATTACAGTCATCAGATATGTCACTGTTTGCACCAAAAGCACTGAAACACAAATTCCAAAACCCAAAAGTACACCTGCTCCGTGCCTCATCAATAATGCACATCATATCTGCCAATGGACCATGTGCTGTTCAGCGAACATTCCCAGCAGTTTCACGACGAGCTGTCCACACTGGTCATGACTCACACAAAGCAAAAAGTCATTTTCCTCCTGCAGGGTTTGTATTAAAAAGTAAAGCTATCCATCTGTTATATAAAGGTGCTCCACACAGGGCAACATTTTGGGCACTAATGTAGTTTTGGGAAACAGGCATCAACTTCAGCAGGAACATTATTACTCAAGTTTATAACTCTGTGCCCCACCCTGACTCCTATTTCTAGATATGCTGCCTGGTGTTAATGGTCAAAAAGTTGTTTGTACATAATTTGTTCATGCAGTTTGAGAAAAAAAAAAACATGATTTTTTTTTCTATTTTGAACAATTCTATTTAAAAACTACAGGGATACTGATCTTGTAAGAGCTTCTGCAATAATTCATTCTGCTTGCATTGTCAGAACAGATCATTCTTCTCACAAGCAAACGTTCATAAAACATGTGCCTCGCCGTGCACTCATGCAATTTATAAGCTGCTTTAGTAGGAAAGCGTATGCTAGGCACTTAAACGTAAATGTTTTAATTGTTTACACATTTCAAGCAAATTGGATGGGACTTGATGCGCTCTAAGGCCAGTATGTGTCAAATTACCAGAGAACTGAGCTGTGCAGATGTGAAATCGCATCTGTGATCGCGATCGCATGCTCTGGGAAACTGCGGTAGCCAGCAGTGACATCATTCAATCTGCTGCACAGGAGGAGCATCAGTCCGAACGCATCACACATCTGCCGAAGATCCGGGAGTGAAAGGCTGTTTGTAGTGTCACGGCCCCTTTTCCTGCAGAATCCCATGAAAGAGTGGGAAGGATAAAAAGACTTCCATAATGACCTAACAGAATTGTCATTACCAAATCTTCTTAAACATGCAGCTGAAGCCATGAATTCCTTGACTATATTTTGTCCTGCTGGTCTGGGCAGAATGTTCCGGCACTTTTCCGCATGTCCTGTGTCATTTACACCTGCTGCGTTCATGCCAGTGATGTCACTTCACTTCAGCCGTAACACACACCACCTGTCAATTACAGTGAGAGCAGCTTCTCGCCATGGTGCTGACACCTGCCCTGACGCGCACAGATACACACCACGGCCAACTGTCCATCTGTGTTTCACTGCAAATAACCCTCACTAGATGACCAACATTCAGGCATTTCATTTAGATACTGATTTCAATGATTTATCATGCCATTCAAAAGCTAAAAGTCATCCTTACAGCTGCAATGGAAGTGAAAAGAAACGCATTCACACACGAATGTTGGAATGTCACACACAAGTTTCTCACGATCACATTTAACCATGACAACAGAGCGAGCCGTGGTATCACAAATCCATCACGCCACTTGTTAGGTAACGCCATCATGTGTGTGAACTTTAGCTGTGATAAATAATGCAATAAGTGATATGAATGAAACATTCAGTTACGCAACAGAACAATGGCTTTCTTCATGCTAAAGCCACTGACTGATGGCACATGCCAGTAAGGATGATGACCACTTCATCAATGGATGCCAAATGAAGAAAGCTGATGTCAAAATGAGAAATACGCTGCCATGTAATGAAACACATCTCTATCAGCTGTGATGTAAAACAGCCATCAAATTCAATCTCATACATTATGCAAGGACTGTATGAGATATGGTTTATATATATATATATACTATATGTTTTGGGGACACAAAGATGGCAATATCCAAAATCCTTGCCATGTGGGGACATGTTTTGGTCCCCATGAGGAAAACAGCTTATAAATCATGTTAAGTGATGTTTTTTGAAAATGTAAAATTGCACAAGGTTTTCTGTGATGGATATGTTTAGGTTTATAGGATATAATATGCAGTTTGTACAGTATAAAAATCATTATGTCTATGGGAAGTCCCCATAAAACATGAAAACCCAACATGAGGGCAGCCATTAAACACAACCTCATACATTAAACAAAGACTGTATGTTATATGGTTTGTGTTACACACACACACACACACACACACACACACACACACACACACACACACACACGCACACACTCATTATACAACTCAAAACAAAACTAAAGAAAGAGCAGAACATACAGTAGGTGTCTGCAGAAATAACTCATGTTCTCTTGATTGTATTTGTAGTCTAACTAACGTTTTTTTATTTGCATGAATATCTAGGGATTATAATTTGTTGCTGTTGTTGTTGTGTCATGGCCTAGTTGTTTTCTTTGCCACTGTTGCCACAGGCATCCTTGCAGGGACGCGAGACTGGGAATTCAAATACTGCTTGCTGACAGTCTTTGTTAGGCACGGCTACAAGAGAACTGGAATACGGAGTGAATACCGCCGCGGTGTTTGCATAGCTGCAAGGCCACGGATCCACTCAATGCAAGGTGTACAAACTAAAGGCAGCATGGTGCTAAAAAGTTTATCTTTTGAAAAGACAGAAAGCACGAGGACCATCGTGTGCGTACGTGTTTGTTCAAGTCAAAATGCCTGGCACCCTTCACTTTCCTGTGCCCCCTCTATGGTTGTCTTTGATACAGTGAAAGAAGCTGCGGTATTTTTAGGATCCTTGTGATGAGGTGGAACCAATCTCTCTTCTCTATGGAGGCTGATGTCACCAGGGTGCGTGGGCATGAGGCAGGGATGCTGGGTAACCTGCTGTGAAAATGTGTAGTCTCTTACCACCCAGAAATTAGAGCAATACAAATTACATACTGATATAGGCTGTGCAGAACATGCGTGTAATAGATTGGTGAGCTGCGCACTGACCAGTGAAGATATTCTTCAGTTCTGTGGATTGAATGTCGGCTACATGCTCTCACATTTCTATGGATTTTCTAATGTCAAACATTTTTAAATCACATTAACATAAAAGATGGTGCAGCTTTTGTACGGAATTGATTTGGCTTATTGCGTGAGAATGAGGACAATGTTAGACTGGCTTTGTTGTCAACATCCACATTTCATCCATTTTATTAATATACTACATCTTTTAACACAAAATGCATGCTACTTTAAAGAACTGATTCTGTTAGAGCTCTCTCAAATCTGTTTCAGGTTTCGTGGAGTAGTTCTCAATGTCTCAACCGAGGGAACTGCCTCAATGTCTATTGTAAGGTGAGGAGATTTATGAAATGGGAACCGGTTTCCTAGTGGTCAAAATACCACTAAAATCTCACTTGTTATTATATGAATTAAAAATGGGGACAATACAATACAAATTGTTATTAATTATTATTATTATTATTATAGGCTACTATTCTTATAATGAATAATTATCATGAAGCCTCTATTAAAACCCTATCTGGTTTCAATACGATTCATTAAAAAACACACTATGAAAGGCAGTAAACATCACAAATAGCAAACATCAAAGCAGTATTATAACAAAATTATGACTTCACAAAAAAATACATACAAAAATAAAACAAAATAAATGAGAACCTAATAACGTAGTTTTAACATTTTGTAATTGTATTTAATATTTACATTTTCACAAGCTGAATATACTGTTTCCAGTTATTTATTTAAGTTTTATAAATTTTTTTGTGCTTTTGGAAATGGACTTGTAGTATCCCTAATTAGGCTTATTATATTGCATTTGTGCTTCCTGCAAATGTCAAGTTCTGTCATGAAACTCTAGATGCAGCAGGCTGAATCGGGTCCTTAACGCAAGATGATGATATTTACAGCGTTAACTACACGGCACAAGCTGATGGTTCATGTTGCATCTGAAGCCAATCTCAAGCTTGCTGCTCACACACGCTACACTCGGAACGGCATACTAGCATATTATTTCTGCCATAGAAAAATATGGTAATCGTAGTAGTCAAGTCAAGTCATCTTCATTTATATAGCGCTTTTAACAATGTAGATTGTTCCAAAGCGGCTTTACAGTGATAATAGGAAATTAAAGTAACAGAGATTGTTTTGGCTTTGTAGCAGCTCTATAATAAAGTTATTGTCCAGCTAAAGTTAGTTTGGATGATTCACTTCCGTCGCAACGATCATTAGTTATTAACTCAGGAGCCGCTAACGCAACACCGTTTTAACAGAAAACTCTTAAGTTCTCTCTGCGCAAACTTTAAAAACACGAACCCGTGAGAACGCTGATGGCGTGCACATGCGTATTACGAGTTCAGTCTATAGGTATGCGCGTTTGAATGTATATATGCGCGCAGGCGTGTAGTCCTTCCCTACAAACCAACCCTCAACAAACTACTTGTCTGGCCTTAAAATTAATAATACAGAATTTTATCGCTTCCACATAGCCACGCGAACCGGAATTATCCCGACAAAGCTTTATCTGTAGAGAGGTAAAGGGAGGGGAGGGAGGCCTTCACAGGGAAGAGCCTAGTTGACACTTCAGGACTGCGTTGTCGTCGTGTCCAGGCACAGGTCCTTCATCAGATCTGGATACGGCCTGGATCCGGCGGACTGCGGTAAACCTTGGAATAAACAGAGAGACTAATATTAGCTTAGACAGCATTCTTCTTATAATGTAACGGGTACATCAGGATTTATGGGAAGTGTTCCCGGTTCCGGCTGACCTAATCTATGCAGCCTAACATTGAATTATAAAAGTCTATAATGTGTTATGTGTATGCTAGGTCAAAGATATGTGTTTTTAGTCTAGATTTGAACTGACAGAGTGTGTCTGCTTCCCGGACAATGTTAGGAAGACTGTTCCAAAGGTTTGGTGCTAAATAGGAAAAGGATCTACCGCCAGCAGTCGATTTTGATATTCTAGGTATTATCAAATAGTATCCTAGTATGTGATCCAAATTCAGCGCGTGTTTTTTCTCGTATCCTCGTCGCTAAGAGTAGGTTCCTCTTACAAGTGAGTGGGCTGTGGAAAATATACAAAAACCTGGAATGGAGTTCAGTGAAATGATTACAGAACACTTGAGCAGGATGGGAAATTGTCTGCGCGTTGCTTGGCAATATGCAAAAAGCAAATAGCTCTTTTGAAACTATTTTTGTTGATGGAGAAAAATATACACACAAACTGGCCAAAATTTATCTGAAACCCAAGATACTCAAAAAGGAAAAGAGCTGTTGTCTCACAGTTTCAACCACTCTCCAGAAGATCTGTCACTCCTAAGTAATTATTTTTGATCATTTTATATGTATTTTGCTATTATAGGCCATAGACTGTATATCGTCTGGTTCTGACGTATACACCGAGGGCAGTCCACATACAAACTGAGCCACGTAAAGTGCTAATGTAATATATCTCATGTGCTTTTAACATGTTATTGTCCATTACAGTGACACTCATGGGTATTCACAACCCTAACCTGTAGCTATTCCAGGTTAAACACAAAATCACTAGAGGGAAAAAAAGGAAAAAGAAAAACACACTCACTTTCCCTAAAAACCCTGCCGCTCCAACACCCATCCTCATTACAGCGTTAAGCCGTGATTGGATTGCAGACCCGGCCTGTCAAGCAGCCGCAGCGCTATAAATACACAATAACCCCCTCTAACCTCCCCTACTTCTAACCTGCACTATTCTCCGGCTCTAATGTACGTGAAGCCTCAGATAATTGCGTCGGATTACAAAAGAGTACCTCGCAGGTATTTTTTCCCCTCTCCCCCCGCTGGAAATGCGGGCTCTGTTAAGTGTTATTCACACCAGCCGGCTGCGGCTCAGCCGTGGACCCTGATGCGCCCTAATAGAACTCCATTGTGAATAATGACCCTCCGATCCGTGCTGTTATTCCATCTGGTTCAACAGGGTAAAAGCTCGCATAAGAATGGAAATGAGCGCTAAGCTTTTACCCGTCGGCTTCACTTCGCCAACCATTCTCCGCTGCTTGATATTGGCCTTTAAAGCAGATGTAACTTATCGCTCGTTCATAACGTCCTCAGGAATTCGTTGAAAGGCCTGATTTGAAAAGAGTCTCAGTGATGTGTCACAGAGTCCATTGCAGTGACAAAATGTATGTAGCTGAGATGCGTTTGGTTTATAGAAGGTTAGATGTTTGCATGGCACTGAGAAAGAATACGCAAGTGTGAAAGATGCTGAATTACAGCGCACACTTTTGAAAAAATATCAGATCTGAAGCTTGAAATGTGGTTTATATTGTCAGAAGGCAGTTTTCTACGATCGGGCATGGCACTCCTGTACATGAAAATCGAAATTCTGTTTACTTTAATGGGGAAGTGGAGAACTTCCCTCTCAAGCTCTCATCAAAAGCTTACTGACATTAATGGATGTCAGAAAGCAATTATCAGCGTATGTTGAGGTTGAAGAGGTAAGTGATAAATGTATTTTTTAGACACACACACACACACACACACACATATTCTCACACAGTTTTTTCAGTGGACTGTGTAATTTCTGTGCCATTAGCTGCACCAAATGTAATTGCAAGAATAATGACAGTTTCCAGAGGTCCAAACTCCACCTGTCTGTCATTGGTTGGACAAGCAGATAGTCCCAGCTCAACTTACACCATCGGTTGAGCCAATGTCACTGTCAAGCTCGAGGGTCATAAGGGCTGTTTACACAACACCGTTTTTCAACTAAAAACGGAAAAAAATGCATATGTGTTTTGGCTGTTCATATACACGACAACCGAGTTTTAAGGGCCTGAACATGCAAACATTTGAAAACAGGTTTCAAAGACCAAGTTTTTGAAAACGATACGGTTATCATCTCCATGTAAACAATAAAAATGCGAATTTGTGAAAACGGTGCCATCATGCACATGCTTATTACATGTTCAGTCTATTGGTGCATAGTGTTTCTTTACAAAGAGATTACAGGCCTGGCATGAATAATACAGCATTTTTAAGCGTTTTCGCTGATCCGTGTGAACGGGGATAATTTTTTACAACTTTGTCGTCTGTTTGCGAAAAATGCAAAGGAAAAACTTTTCCATTTTTAGGACATTGTCGTCGTGTAAACGTACCCTTAGTAAACACAACCATGATAAAATAACATTTTTGAAAATATAGGCCTATATCATATTCAAACCACATTTATACTGTTATCATATTGGCTGCTTTTAGTGTAGCAGATGTTTTACCAGTTTCTGACACTAAAAGCATGAAATTAAGCTGAAATCAACCTAGATGTTGCTGTATATTGAACTGGAACAGGAGGATACATTTTAAAACAACAGCTTTAAAGCCAATATTTTTCAGCTGTACTTTTCTTACTCACTGACATCTGCCAGGTCCAAAAGCACATCCACTAGTGTCTTGTTCTATAGCTGAACTGCCTCTGCACTTCCACCGGGGAAATCTTATGACAAAATGAATGCAGGGAACACACATTCCTCCAGCCAGAGGAACGCTAGCAATGCCACACATGAATCCCACACTGTAAAGGCTCTTGCCATGACCCTGACAATCTCGCTGAGTGAAGTAACCTCCTATGGGATGCCCATTATTTACTGTCTGACACTGAGCCAAGCCATGTTTGTGTGTGCATGTGCTGGAGTTCGTCAAGGCATGAGTCAGGAAGTCACACGTGCATGGTGGATGGATAAAATTATTTAAAAAAAATACCATGAGAAAAAGACATTTCAACTTTAAGGGTCGTTACACGTTTCAAAGTGCAAGTTTTTGACAATTATACCATTATCATCTCTGTGTATTGTATTGTATTGCCAGCAACCACCTAGAAACACCTAGCAATCACCAACACTCTAACAACAAGCAGCGAGAAACACTCTCACAGGGGCGGCCAACTTTGGTCCTGCCGCTGTCCTGCAGAGTTTTGCCAATTTTTAAACAAATTTTTAAAACCACTAAGAGCACCCTACAAACCACATATAGGAGCATAATAAAAATAACTCAGAACATCCTAGAAATGAAATAGCAACACCCTAGCAACAATCAATCATGCTAAAAACCACTTAAAACATCGTATAAACCACATAGTAACACCTTAGTAATCACCTAGCAACAATGTAATAATGTGGCGGTGACTTTTGCTCAGCAAGCATTTCAGCAAATGTCAAAATCTTGTTGTGCTTACTTTAGATTTTCAATACATTTTCATTTTAGGCAGCTAACAGATTTCCAATGAGATCAAACTGCAAAGTGCAAAAATGTCTAATGGGTCAAGACGAACAGTCTCAAAATAATGACAGCACAGGCCACAGCTGAGAGACAGATGGACTCATCACAGATAGCTGTGACAATACAGCCTCAAACATTGCAACAGCATTGAATCAGCACGTCAGAGACCAAAACTGTACATTCTGAACTCTAGAAAGCTGGAATTAATGGGACATGTGCCACTTAGAAACTGCTTGTTTTTTAAAAGAACAACATACAAATATATATAATCAAATGTGTGATAAATACCAGAACCCAGAGAAAGGTAATATGGTCTCATGAAATATCATTCAACTTATTTGATATGGTGAGGTGACCATCATTTTGCCAAGTTGGACATATTCCTTATCCTTATTGGTGTCACATGTATAGCTTAGTTTCTGTGTTCCAGAAGTGTTCCAGAAGTTAGTCTCCTTGGTTCTTAATTAGTGAACACCTGTTCCATTTTTTCCTTGATTACTCTCCCTGTGTATTTAAGCCCTTAGTGTCCTCAGTTCTTCGTTTGGTCTCGCTAATGTTTTGTTGAAAGTGGTTGTGTTTTTCCATGATTCTCCTGCATGGTCATTATTAGATTGTTAAATAAAGACTTTCTGTTTATTCTCCAATGTCGTGCAGTCATTGCAGCCACCTCAACTGTGACAATTGGTTGATAGCAATAGGGTTATATATATATATATATGAAGGTTCTTTACTGGCTTCAATAGTCCTTTAACATCCATGGAATCTTTCCATTGCACAAAAGGTTCTTTTTTAGATTATTAAAGGCCCACTGAAGTGCCTTGGAACACACAGCTTTGAATGATGCGTTGACGTAATTTCCACTGAAACTAAGCTAAGGAAGCTAAGGTGGGACATATTGAATGGCTCCTCCCCCTTTTCATATAGCCAATAGCATTTAGTTTACCTCACAGACTGCAAGTCGTACTTGACAACACCATGGAAGCGAACCCGAGGGCTGATGATATGTTGGATTCAATAGTACTGGTGTGAATAAATTCTAGCCGTATCATTCTTCACCAACGTACAGTTGGAAAAAAGAATAAAACTTGAGCGTTTGAGCAACCGAACACAGATCTCCAGCCCATATTTCTCCATGACGTGTCAACGGTCGCTTTGGCCAGGTGGTATTTATAGCATAGGGGGCGGAGCTTAAGATTCTAGAGAGCATTTGATTGGACAGAAGATGTGATGAGAAGCTGAAGTCCGCGGTGATGTCATTAAAATCCGTGATCCATTTTAGCAGGATTGAGAGACTGTAAGTTTTGAATGCTTAAATCTCATATATGCAAATTTTGTCATTGTTTTGTAAAACACCAGCTTATTCATAACCTTAAAGGGTTAGTTCATCCAAAAATGAAAATTCTGTCAGTAATTACTCACCCTTATGTTGTTCCAACCGCGTAAGACCTTCGTTCATCTTCGGAACACAAATTGAGATATTTTTTATGAAATCTGAGTGCTGGATTCACTTCTCCATAGGCTGCTAGGTGGCCCAAACTTGCTGGCCCAGAAAAGTTATTAAAGAGATCGTTAATATAGTCCAAGTGACTACAGTGGCTCAATCTTAAGTATATCAAGCGACGAGAATACTTTTTGTGCGCAAAAACAAACAAAAATAACGACTTTATTCCACTATTCATTTCCTTCTCTCTGGGCCTCTAGTTGTTTCACGTAGTGTTTTTGCGCTGCGCGTCACACACATGACCAGCGTCGGCCAATAGTGAGCCTACGTGGTGACGTGTAACACAGACGCGCTGCGCAAAAACACTACGAGGCCCAGAGAGAAGGAAATGAATAGTGGAATAAAGTCGTTATTTTTGTTTGTTTTTGCGCACAAAAAGTATTCTCGTCGCTTGATATACTTAAGATTGAGCCACTGTAGTCACTTGGACTATATTAACGATCTCTTTAATAACTTTTCTGGGCCAGCAAGTTTGGGCCACCTAGCAGTCTATGGAGAAGTGAATCCAGCACTCAGATTTCATCAAAAATATCTTAATTTGTGTTCCGAAGATGAACGAAGGTCTTACGCGGTTGGAACAACATGAGGGTGAGTAATTACTGACAGAATTTTCATTTTTGGGTGAACTAACCCTTTAAGGTTAACATATTCATACTAAAAGCTAAAAAACTTAAATTTTGATTTCAGAGGGCCTTTAGCACTAAGACAATTTGTTCTTTTAAGAACTGTTTTCAACTCATTTAAAAAATGAAGCACTTTCAGGTCTGGCAGCATTCCTGGAGGGACTGAAGGTGAAAGGTGGCCCTGCTGCTCTCAGGTGCCACTAATATTGTTCTGTGTATATTGTCCATCACCTGTGTTTTTATGGGTACTGTTCTGTGAATTCACACAATGCGGGTGTGTTAACGAATCTTATGAATTTACATAAGAATTTACATGTCTGCTTCATTACCCTCACGTCTACAGCCCAACCCTACAAACACACACATACATCCATCCATCATCTTCGCTTTCTATACGCAACTAGATCAGGTGCATGGACTTATACGTGTCACATGCAGGAAAGATTTATGAATAATTCTTTCTTTCTCTGTATTAAAAAGCTCCTGAAGTCCCAGTATGCATCTGAGCCTCTGTAAGTGTTAAAAAGCAATATTTTTATTATTATTCAGAAAACATGCACCTGCTACAGTATGTTTACCTACATATTTTATGTAAATTATCCCAGGAATTATAAAGCTTCTAAACTTTCTTTGAAATTAAACAACGGCTGTTTTAATATATCCACACCAGATTTGTATGCTTTCACAAACACTGACGTGAATTTCCCACAAACATTTATTTTCTCAATCAATGACGATTTGATATGCACCAAGATAAGCAAGTTACAATGAATCCTGGTGATAACTGAATGAGTGTGAATCGATTTCCGCTCATCAACATGTCAATCATCTCGTAGGACTTGCCATCGATACATCGACATGGCTTAAATACTCAGATCTCAGTGATTCTGTTTCTTGTCTTCTCTCCCTCTTTTTCAGATTCTCTCTTTCACGTTCACCGCCACAAAGGCTAGAAAATCGACTACTATGTTCTCAGTGCAGTTTAAAAGGTCAGATGCTGCCCTGCACATGAGCTGATAAGGTAAAACAGCCTCATGTAGAAATCCTGAATTGAAAACCAACACAGTCTGAGCTTTCAGAGGGCTTGCTTTACCAAAGCGTTTTATTGCTTAACAAATAAAAAGCCAGATTGTGTTTAAATTGTAAAGTGCTCAATTAACAGTCCACTTGTGTGTTGATTCATTTGATGTCAGAATTCGGTTTGTGTGCTTTTTCTTTTATTTCAACTCTGTTGCGGTCCACAATTTGCATGAAAGCAATCTGTCCTTATTCATAAAAGTAAACTGTTATGTATGGCATATAGTTTTGATCTTGTCATGCTCCTTGTTACAGTATTATAGTAACATGCATTTCTCATAGCTTCTCGTCTCTGAATAAATAAGACATTTAAAGCGGTGGTATAATGGCCTTTTCACAAGATGTAAAATAAGTCTTTGATGTCCCCAGAGTGTGTATGTGAAGTTTTAGCTCAAAATACCCCACAGATATTTTTATATAGCATGTTAAAATTGTCACTTTTTGAGTGTGAGCTAAAACGCACCGTTTTTGTGTCTGTCCCTTTAAATGCAAATGAGCTGCTGCTCCTGGCAATGGGGGAGGAGCTTCAATTACCTCCTCACACAGACATGCACTGAAAATCTCTAAAACTTTTAGCCTTTTAACTGGAGTCAGACAAAGATGGAGAGACTCAAGAAGAAGTGACAACATGTAGAATGCAACAGGACATTTCTGAATGTTCAACTGATGAATTTATGTAGCTTATGTGTAGTTATCTTCTAGTCATTGATTAGCATATTCTGTCTTGATAATCTATAAATCATGTTCACAGGGGCGGGGTTTATGCAAAATTTTAGGGTTAGTGATGTCACTAACTGAGGAATGTACTGTAGTCCCTACCAGCCGTTTGTTGTGGTCCTTAAAAAGCAATTTCTTTAAAGGAAAATATCTCCCTTTGCTTTGAACTTTGAGCGTTGTAACTTTGCAGATGTTGTTTATGCTTAAACAGCAATATTACACACAGACTAAAGTTAGAAAAGTGAAATCATAATCAACCACCCCTTTAAGTAGCCTTTTATAAACTTGCTTTACAATCAAACATTACTGGTGTGCATCTTTAGACAAAACAATGACACTAATATATTTTAAGAAATGTCAGTACAAGTTGCTTTTAGTTAAAACAGCTCAAACATGCATTTTAGTCTGGGACTATACAGGTTTAAACCTTGTCTGTGAAACCAGGGATATGCTTTAGCATGTTAGTCAACATTTAAAAATAAGTGTACTCTAAAGATTATAAAAACACAATGGGCCCTATCTTGCACCCAGCGCAATTGAGTTTGTAGACCGACGCATGTATCATTCCTATTTTGCACCCGCGCACAGCGGAATTTTCCCTCCACAGACGCACGTCGGTAAACTAAGAAATGCATTTGCGCTCCCCGGGGTCGGTTCAGCGCAAAGATGAGGCGTGTTCCGGCGCAAACGTTCCCTGGTGCTATTTTGCAGGTTTAGAAAACAATTCCGCCACTAACCAGGAAAAACCTAGTCAAAAGCCAGTGGCGCGTTGCGCATGTTATTCATATGCTATTTAAGGGCGCATGCTTGGCCATAATCAATGTAGCGTGTGCACTTTGCTTATCTCATCTTCACACAGACGCAGCAGTTCTCATTTTTAGAAAACCATACATTATTACAAGGAAAAATATTACACGAGGGAAATCATTGTTGTGTCCATGAAGATGTGAAAAAATAGACATTAGACACAATAGACACATCTAGCTTACATATTTACCCAAATTTTTATACGTCTGTTTAAACGAAGCTGATATGGGTGGGTTTCTCCCATAGACTGTAAAAAATATGGACAAAGCGTCTGTGACGTCACCCATAGACTTCTGAAGAACGGTTTTGAGGCCGTTTATGGGGGGTATGGGCGGCGCCATATTGCAATACAAATGTTCAGAAAGGATAACTTACAGGTATGATGTGTTGTGTCAGATCATGGCCGAGACGTCAAATTTCAGGAATTCCACTCGGCGCAGCCTATGCTCGTTGTCAGCTGTCAATCAAGCTGTGAATCGCGCCCTTATTTGTCATACATTTTATATCTAAATACGATCTAAACTAACGAGTTAGAAAAAAATTCACCCCCCTCACAGTTGTCAGGCACTCGGAACCTATCGAAAAATACAATAAAAGTCCATGGGACCAACCTGTAAAAACATGAATTTATGCTGTGAAAACGGACATTTTAATATGGGGGTGTATGGACATTTGCTCCCTTTTGGGACCTGCCCCTAGCGGATTTTCGATGTATTGCAGTTTTTCGCACTTCCGGGTAGGCTTCATTTTTCAGATTAGAATGTTGCCGCTTGGTTTCTCCATCCCCATACAATGTCACTTTTCTGTCTTTTACGGCCCTGACGAGAACGTCGGTCTCCTCGGCTGTGAACCGCTCCTGGCGTGCGTCTGGCAAATCTGCCGTTATAATAGCAATCCGCCTTTATAATAGTAATAGTCTGGGTGGTGGTGGCGCAATGGATAAAACACATGCCTTTGGTGTGAGAGACCCGGGTTCGAATCCACTGTGAGACACCAATGTGTCCCTGAGCAAGACACTTAACCCCTAGTTGCTCCAGAGGCGTGCGACCTCTGACATATATAGCAATTGTAAGTCGCTTTGGATAAAAGCGTCAGCTAAATGAATAAATGTAAATGTAAATAATAGCAATCCGCCATGGAACAAGCGCGCCTGCTCTTAAAGGGAATGTGAGATGTCGCTCTGATTGGTTTATTTCACGTTACGCCCAAACCACACCTATGAATAATGAAGCTACTTCAGACCAACCCATTTTAGATTTGCGTCGGGTGCAAGAGTAATTTATCCCGCCGGTTTAATAGCAACAGCCCCACAAAGTTACTTGCGTTTCGCGCTTGATACTTGCGTTTCAGACTGTTAAAATAGGGCCAAATGGTTTAAAATGTACTTTCAAAAAAAAAAAACCTTTTAATTTGACATTACAAAGTACACTTAAAAGTATAATCTCTTAAGTACACTTAAGTGGCCTTTCATTAACTGCAAATGCAGTTTTTAAAACTATACTTGTAAGATTTGAAGAACACTATAAGTGCACATTAAATACAATTAAGCACACTTCTTTTTCGCAATGGTATAAAGATGCATTAAGGCTACTTGAGAATCAAAATTACATTAATAAGATATTAGGTCTTTTTTTTTTTAAATAAAAATAAATGTTTAAAATAAGAAAAAAAAGGTAGTTGGCTTTTAAAAAAAAAACTTAACTGAGAGAAAAGCATGTTTATTTTTCTGAAAGTTTCTTCTTGTTGAACAAGAAGTTTGAAAACTTTAGAAATTAGTTTATTTTCTATGTGTTGTTTCTTTCTTGCATGGACCCATTTACCTTTTGTCAGATTTCTCTGTTTCTGAAGATTGATTGACAGATTGATTAACTGACTGATTGCAAAGGATCAACGGCAGACAAACACAAGTGCCTATCTATCTGTGCGTGCAAAGTTTTGGTAAATCCAATATTTCATGGTAAATAACAGTGAAAAGTGAGGCATTTTGTGGTGACAGTGATGATCAATGTCATCCCACAGTTTAGGACGAATTTAATAGATTTTTATCAATGGAAGAAAATACGCATAATGATAGATTATGCTTAAGTGTCTCAGGTTTCGAATTGAGCAATCAAACCTGAATCTTTTGCTGATCCTCATATCTGGCCAGACTCTCATGGGATGTTTTACATGCATGAAATATTAGTTTAAGATAGGAGTATTTTATCAGAAATGCTGGCCAAAATGCTCCTCAGGCACGTCTAGCTAGCAGTTCTCTATGACTGTGGGCTATGCTCTTTATTTTGTTGAACTTTCCTCATTTAATGAAACAAGTTTGAACAGTTTTGTTTTGTCTTTTGTGACATAAAGAAGACGACAAGGAATGTTTGGGTTACGCTCTAAGCCTGACTGGTTGTTTGAGGGGTTTTTTCTAAGCATACATAACCACAGTCTGAGCTGTGCGGATTAGCTTAGCGCAGTCACCGCGAGCTGCGTAACAGAGCAATAGCTGGAGTGCAGGAGAGCAGGGAGTGGCTTCAGTGTTGAACACACACATAAACACATGCTGTGGCCCAGGCCCTGAAATCTCTCCTCTCCCGCTGCGTGTCATGTGATCCGGGCTCAGGGAACCAACCAGCTAAAGAAATGTGGTCTCTCGCGGCCAGCCAGGAAACCTTTTGTGACCATACAAGGCACTTCCTTCCCCAACTCTCGTCTTCCTGTTGGCTATGTATGGAGTTTCCTGCCCTTTCACTCCCTCCCTTTCACTCTCTTTTTCTCTTTCTCAGTATTGGCTGTCTGCCCTGGTAAACTGGCTGGGTGAAATCTTTTTTTCTCTCTCTCTACGGCAGTTGCCTTTTTTCTGTGTGTGGAAAGCAGGCCAGAGGTTTCTGATTACTGATTGCTGCTGTGTGAAGGAATGGCGGCCGTGTGTGTGTGTGTGTGTGTGTGTGTGTGTGTGTAGTGTGTGTAGTTGTATACATGCATGTTATATTAACGCCTAGTGAGAACAGGGTGTGTGGATTTAGACTATCAGACATATGTTGATGCACTTTATATGTTAAGAACTGAACCCACAACAGTCTTAAAAGTTTAAGAAAATGTAAAAGTTGGAAAAATCCAACATACAAAAAAGACTCCCCACAGATTGTCCTTACCGTAATGCAAAAAAAAAAAAAAAAAAAAAATCTCATTCTCATTACTTTAATAAGACAAATATATATTTTCTATAAAATGTTTAAGTATTTATAAACCATACTAGAATTTGTTGCACTGCTTTTAACTGTAAAGCCTGAAATATGAAATGATAAGCTTTAAATAGTTTTTAAATGTTTACATTTTAAAATGTTTAACAGTTTCTTGAACCTTTTGACACAATATTTAAAAAGTTTTTTTTTGATATATTGATTTTGATACATATTTGGTACATCTGGCTTTTATGGGTCATACAGTATATGATATAGTGAGAATATGGAGCTCATAATCGAGGAGGGAAAAAAGCACTTACACGGAGCAAAAATATGCAATTTGGTGCAGATGCCATTTATATGGCCAAAACGATGAAATTCAATAGCTTGTAATGTAATCAATGACATCTTTATAACAGTATAGCAGACTATTTATATAAATATCGATTCTCACTCTATATCGTTCAAGCAGAAGGCATGTAGTAGAGGTTGTGTGCAACAGGTTTTTCAGCAAAGTTGATAATTAGGAGGCCTTGGAAATGTATCAAATATCATGCATGTTTTATGGGGCTAAGCTGATTACAGTGTTGTATATGTATTGCATTACATTCTTTTTAGATTTTTAGTTAACTCTGCATAAATGCAGTACAATCAATACTAGTATGATTTATAAACACTTTTAAAAAATGCCACATGTCAGAATTTCCCTCCGACCGCAAACCAAATAGGACTATCCTCACGTATGGCCTAGAAGACACACAATTACATCATATGTCCTAACGTGCACTTTCCTGCACCAATGGCTGTACTAATCCATTACTACCACAACCCCCATCTGAGCTACTGACATCATGGCCTGCTGAGCTCTGGACCAATGGCGTTAGGAGATTTAACACTGACATCACAGACGGGATGAAACTGAATCCTTTGGCCTTGTGTGAAAAGCTTAAGTGCAACAAAATACAATTCTTTATATTTATTCATTTCTTATCATTATTTTATAATTATTAGATTAATTTAAGGATAAACTTTGTCTCCTATATATTTCCCCCTGTAAAGTTCCTAAAAATAACAATAAAATGCAAGGTAACACAAGGTGTGCAAGGTGTCCTTGTTACATATGTTACATGTACTTACCATAGTAATAACAGTAAATTATGCATAATTACATGCAATTAACCCTCAATCAAATCCTAATCCTACCCTAACCCTATAGTAAGTACACATAGTTGCTTAATATTACTCAGTACTTAAATATATAATTACACTGTAACAATGACACCTTAAAATAAAGTGTAACCAAATGCAATTGCTCACACAGTAAAAGTGTGGAGCTACTGTTAAATTACAAAACTCTCCATATAATCTCATTGCTGTCTAGGAACAACAGCAGAGATATTAAAGAGATCCCCTTGTGATTTTTTTTCTTTCCTATTGGAATACTTTCAACTGCTATGTGACCAATATAAATGTATTTACTGAAACATAATACACATGATATTTAAACTGCAATGACTCCAGATCATGTGCTGAAAAATAGAAAACTAAAAATGTATTGTTGTATGACACACTATTATCAAAATAAAGACCATTTTTTTGCATTATTGAACTTTTTTAAGGTTACATGCCGTATGCCTTCCCATAAAATTCTCTGCTGCGCTCGAAAATGTGACAGGCGCAGTACGGCTGCATACCTGGCATACTGTAACTGCAAACGTGGAGTTTGCCTCAAGGTTGTTGTTTTTGTTTATTCGACTCATATCAAAGCATTATCTGCAGAGTAGCTAAACACATCGAGGCTCTGAAGGAAATCAGCTACCAACTCTAGTTTCTGTTGTTATCGGCCTGTTTTAAGTCTACCAATGGATCCCTTAAAACTAACGTCATTTTCAGATTTCAAATGATAAAAACAAGTTGAAAATTGCTAATAATCCACATTTAAAATACACTTTCGTAATAAATAATCATTTTAAATACATTAGGCTACATTCACACTGTCAGTCCGAATCCTATTATTTGTGTATCCCACTGGAATTTTTGGTTTGCAATTGGTTTGCAATACAGATGTTGTCTTATTTACAACATGACGTCGTCTCCGTTGGTCTCAAAACATGTCTCCTATATTGTCATTGTCAACCTTGTTTCAGCAGCTTCTTTCAGCATAAAGCATTCAGCATTTCCTATAACAACGTCTGACGTTTACGTTTTACATGGCGTGAGAAAAAAACCACGCGAAATCCGATCAGGGCTGCATTTCCCAAAAGCATCGTAGGCCTGAGTAGTTCGTAGAACCATTGCCACCATTGGTCTCTACGATTAACTTATTTCACAATGCTTTTGAGAAACGCAGCCCAGAGCAGTCAGACTGATACGGATTTCCAGAAATGTGATTTGAATAGGATTTCAAACAACATATGAATCTAGCTCAAAATGGATTTGTAAAATAACATGAATTTCACGTGATAAAAAAAAAAAAAAAAGTTTGTTGTTGCTGTTCACACATGCTAAATCTGATCGGATTTCAAGTGGTATAGGCACAAAATTGATTCTCACTGACATGTAGCCTTAGAGTGATCACAAACCAACTTGTTGAATAACTGTTAACAAGCTCCCACTAGAGGTTAGGAAGTAAAACAGCAACTGAGGACAGAGGTCAAAGTTAAAGGGATAGTTCACCCAAAAATGAAAATGTTGTCATTTATTCAACCTCATGTTGTTCCAAACCCGTATGAGTTTCTTTCTTCTGTTGAACACAAAAGATGACATTTTAAAGAATGTGGTAAGCAGAGAGTTGCTAGTAGCCATTGACTTCCATAGTATTTGTTTCCTACTATGGAAGTCAATGGGTGCTGTCTGTCTGCTTACCAATATATATTACTGTAAACTATAGATTATACTCATCTCACACATCATTGATCTGCATTCAGAGGTGTTTTTCTTTTTGTGTGTGTGTTTTTTTTTTTGTGTGTGTGTTTTTTTTATTGTTTTAAGAAATTGAAACAATAAAAAACGTATTCAGCCATGTTTTCTTTGCAAGCACATACTGTTATTTAGTTTAATCAGTCTTAACAATTCAGTTCTTATTTACAGTGATTAAAGTTTATCAAACGATTATTGAAACATGATGGCACAAACACCAAATAGGTGGCGATATGCACTAAGTATGTAAATCGCCATTGAACAAAAGAAGAAGAAAGTAGTATAGAGTGCTTTTCTTATGTGCGTTTCCATGGTGACTCGTCGACTGTTGAGAATGTCTTGTGTGTTAACCGTTAACATACTGTATCTGAGTTGGATGAACTTACTCCCGGACCCGGTTTTGGAACCAGCACACCTCGAGTAAACAAGGTTTGGTTTAATCAACCGGGAGTTCAGGGTATGTTTGAAGGTTAGATAACCTTGCTTTCTGGAATACAGCTGAACTCTGCAGGAAGGTAATATGTCTCCAAGAACAGGACTGGGCACCACTATATACTAAAAAATAAAGAGAAGCATTAACACTCACCTTTATTTATCTTGTTTAAAATATGTTTATATTTTAAACTAGGTTAACTCTGACTGAGTGCAGTCTTGACTCTATATGAGATTTTTCAGTGTCTGTTTGTGATGGGATGTGCTCGCGGCTCCTGCTGATATGCAGTGTGACCTTCAGGTAAACACCGCGGCTGTCCATGCCAGCACTTCCATAGGAATCTGGCACTCATCCACACCGCTCCTCTGCCTTTCCTTCCCTCTCTCTCTCTCTCTCTCTCTCTCTCTAAAACACACATGTAGATCCACATTCAAGCAAAGAGCAGATGTAGCCATATAAATTATATATTCAGTGTGCAATTTGTTGTGTGAACCTTTCCAGATCTGCTTAAATACATCCAGAACATAGTTGTCACACCCAGACCAAAGAGAAGATCCGGATTCTTTTTTTAATGCACAACATCCGTTAACCTAACATTATAAATAATGTAAGATACAAAATCAGATTACTTTTTTCAAGTAACTATAAAGTAGTGCATTACTTTTAGATTGACAACCAAATATCGGAGTTACTTTTTCAAATAAGTAACGCAAGTTGTTTTCCCATTTATTGACTGACAGCTCTCTTGTCCCCATGTTGAGGGAAATCGTACAAAGTACAGAGGTGTTGTGTGTAAACATGATGATTAGTTCTGGACTTAATGTGAACGTGCATTTACTCATTTACAGATTCAGTACTCCTCAAGATGAATAAAAACAGAGGAATGTAAACTGAGATTATTACGCAAACCTCCAATAATTAAATATGTTAAATCCCCGGTTTCACAGACAAAGCTTAAGTCTAGAGTCTGTTTTAACTGAAACAAACTTGCACTGACATATCTTAAAATATGTCACTGCCAATGTTTTGTTGAACTTTAATCGACCTAAAGCCTAATCCTGGCTTAATCTAAGCCCTGTCTGTGAAACCAGGCCTTTATGAATTTAATCTCACTTTATTACCCAATGTCTTTGCTGCTGACTTTCGATTATCCAGTTCAGCCATATTGATAAGCAAAAATTGTTTTAGATAAATTTCACATTTGTGTTTCAGTTTTTGTTTTTATTGCTGAAATAAGTGTTGAACTTTCTTCTTCTGTATCCTATTCTTCTGTGATCCAGAACTGCAGCACAGCTGAAAGGTTTGTTTGAGCGGCGCCCTCTACTGTACAGATGTCATTTTGCATTTCCTTCAGCCTGAGGCTTATTCATTTCACTTTTGGTGTGAAAAAGCCTTTACATTTGCCAAAAAAAAAAATATATATATTGTAAAAAAACAAACAAGCAAGCTCCACCCAGGTATGAAAAAAAGTAACTCAAAAGTAACTTAACATTACTTTCCATAAAAAGGAACTAAGTAACACAATTACTTTTTTAGGGAGTAATTCAATATTGTAACAAGTTACTTTTAAAAGTAACTTTCCCCAACACTGGTTTTAAATAACAATATAATATAATATAGTGCAGTGGTTTGATAGATAGATCTTTTTTTTAGTAAATTATATCATATTTTTCATTTATTGATAAATTATTTCTTTAAAGACATTTAATTCCTTTATTATTCCTTTTCTTTTGTCATTATTGTCCCGACCAATTGCTCCAGTGCACACGTCATCAGAGAAGAGATGTTATTGTGTAGAGGAGCTCATTTATAACAGATAATTCATTTATAATTAACACTGCAATAATCCATTAAAAAATATGAATAGTCCATTTTGATTTCATAGTGACTTTAATCCTGATCACTATCGTCAATTAAGTTGATGAAACTTAAAAACTTAAAACACACATTGAATGTAAACGAGATTAATTTGATGTAACCAAAATTAAGCTTTAGTTCAGCCATTTATATGAAACTATTTACAAATTGCGCATCAAACAAAAGCTCAAACAGCTCTGGTGCTCGGCTTCCAATCCCTTTGATTTGATGTTTTCTTACACTGATATTGTGAAGTATTACTCCATTAATTCAAGAAAGTGTACACACACACACATACGCTCGCTCTCTCAGAGAAAGCAGTGAGTTCTCTCATACGGCTGCCTGTCTCACAGCAATTACATGATGTGTGGTAATTGCCGGTCTTTCATGCATCCTCTTCAGACATACTTCAAAGAGATCTGAACACATCCATAGCCGCAATTAGCGAGCGCAGCGCAAGCCCCAGAGAAGCAGCTCGGTCGCCGCAACCATCCCATTGTTCTCCATCTCCCCTCTCAATACACACTCACGGTCTGCAGGGGGACACCTGCACTCCCGCAGTGCTGGGGACAAACATCCTGGTCAGGCACAGCTAAAATCATCTCAACTTAATCTTCTCTCAACTAGCATGGGGACGTTACGTGTAACATGGTAGCCTACAAATTGTAACATATTTTAGAACATGTGTGATTGAAATTCCCCATGCCTGACTTAAGCTAAACGTCGTGGCATCTCCACTTCGACACCCTAGTGACAACTACAAATTTATACTCTATGGCGTCTCCACTTCGACACAGTCGGACGACGTCTCGCCCCTAATGAACGATATCACTTGGAAATAAGGTCTCTAGTGCTCGACTAACCTGCTGCGCAGCCTACAGACAGACTCCTGACTATGCCTTTCAATATGTTTTAATCACGGCTGGGAGGATCTCGGACTAATTATATAGAGAGAATCCCCCCGACAGTTTTTATAGAATAGGAGCATGGCAAAGGTGACACGATTCATTACATGATTTTTCTCCAATATGATGGTTCTCATATGTATAATTCTCTGTTACTAGGTAATAGCACATTTTGATTCCTTGACACTTCAGCTTGTTGCTAGGGTCATGAGGTTATATCTACAGTATATCACAACTAGACAGCTGCCGGCATGCAGAACTTCCAAGTTGTTCAATTTCCATTTCGCATAAAGGCTCATCCTGATAAGCGAACAAAATTCACTGAACGAGCGCCAGCGTGCGCATGTGCGTCAAACAGACGGAGTGCAAAAGAAGCGCAATAATTCGGACTCAAAATGTTTTGCATCCAAAAGTGGGCAGCACTTCAAATTTCTTCCCCCATTTACAACAGCACCATAAAGAGTGTTACAGCCAGTGTCAGCAGTGTTGACAGACATTTTTATTCAAAGACAGAGCCCTTGTTTGTTAATTAAGCTACTTTTTAATTAAAAAAGAAACTTGGTTTAGTTTTTCCCTCTGCTGTACACGAAAACACACCATTACTTCAAAACCAAGTTACGTACCAATTCCGAACCGTCATTTTGTGTACCATTACACCCCTAGTAACAAGTAAAGTCACGTTACATGTTAAATTCACCGAATTTTATTTTGTTACTTCAAATATGCGATGCATGTTACTTTTCTATTTAGTTGATTTATTTACTTACAAAACCAACTGAAAGCCCAACGCTATCTCACGACCAATTCGTACGAATTCGTACAAGTGATTAACATGTGGCTAATTCGTACGATTTGTCTAAACCCACGTGGTGGGTAGGTTTAGGGGCGGGGTGAGGGGTAGGTCATTCGTACGAATTCATCTGAATTAGCCACCTCGTAAAATTTGTACGAATTGCCGTGAGATCGGGTTGGAAAGCCTCTCCCTTTACCCTGATGGCAGAAATAGTGTCCGTTGACAGTAAGAAAAAGTACGTAACATTTTTTATGTATCATATTCCCTAAACATAAAAAAGCAACATAATTAAAATAAATTTATAATGCATATGGCACTTTCCTAGTCATGTTGTGGAGCATTCCTGGAGTGGAGTTTGCGTGCTAGAGGTTTTGTATACTTTCATGTCTAGGTTGTCCAATTCACAGTTTAGCTTTATTCAAGGAGAGCAATAGTCAACACTATGAGAAGAACGCTTTTAAATAACTTCAAGGTTCTTTATACAAGCTGAAACATTCAAGAAAACCTTCCTGCCTTTATCCCATTTGTACAGGTTCAAAATGGCACAGCTGAAGGTTAAACAAAGATGGTGTTTGTTGAGCGGTGTTTGTGTATTGCTACAAACACAATGAATCATCACAGACGGAAAGCACAAAAGTCTCCACAGCAACTAATATGAAGCTTTCAGCGGGTATGACTGATAGTTCTGCGTAATAGTTGCACAACATATCATCTCTGCCCTGATATTCTACACCAAACAAACATACACAGTACATCCACAGATGTCCAAATGACTGACAGCTGATGATGGCCCCAGAAAACGACCCGGCTGTCATGACCACATCTGGCTCAAAGCAATCGCCGGCACCATCCAGACAGACCACATGGTAACACACGGCTCTGCTGACACCTACAGTAAATGTTAGGGTGAACCTTCAATTCTTCATTCACTGAGATGCCGCAGTCCTGCTTGAAAAATAATGTGTAAGTCTGGACTGGGATATAACTGAGCTGGATAATGAGATTCATTTGGTCTGAAAATTAGTGATTTGAACAAACCAATGAGCATTAAACTTTGACGCATAACAAAATCAGGTCCGGCTCCACCTGAGTTCGTACCAAACCGTCCTTTTCGTGTACCGTTACACCCCTAGTAACAAGCAAAGTCAGGTGTTGCATGTTAAATTTACATTCTCTTTTTTCATTAAACTTTGATGCATGACTAAATCAGGTCCAGCTCCTCTTGACTTTGGCACAACCCAAGGAAAGGGAAAATGCAAATCCACTTCATGGGAATAATTAAATTAATACATTTGAAATTGGTAGAAATAATAACATTAAGATGATATTCAGTATTATTATTTAAAATATTTTAACAACCACATATCAACACCCTATGATGAGGAAAGAAGCACTTACATACAAAATTAGACTTCTATAATAACATAGATTTGCATAGAAAAAAGTGAAATGTTGCCTGAAATTATGTTTGACTAACAGAAAAATGAGAACTGAACAGACAGTGAACAGGACATAAAAGAAATGTGAGCAATTTCAAATGTTTTCACTCTTCATACCCACTAAAAACTCCTGCACTCTAATAATAACACATCCAAAGTGTCAAACGTCTCACTGCAATTTAAAAGAACAACTCTGAACAGAACGTCTATCCTTATTGAGACAGAATCTTGATTTTGTCAGAAAACATCATGAACTATGTGAATCATTTGTCAGGAAAGAAAGGAATGACATTGAGGAGAGCAGCAGCGACACAGCAGAGCAGTCAGGGGGTTTGCACTTTAATCCCAAAATCCCTATACAGATGAACAGTTGGAGAAATGGACTTTGAGAAGCGCTGCTGTACTCACACCCGATGCAGCCTCTTAACACACACTCAGTACAAAGTACATGCTCAAACGACCACAATCATGATAGCAAATGTTATGAGCGCTGTGGACGGCTTTAAAACACAAGCTGATAGTACAGCAGGTAACAGCGCTTAAAAAGCAGCACCGGGCGAGTGTGTTGTGTGCTATTATAAACCTTTCAATGAGAGGGTGTTATATAAGCCGTGAAGCAGCCATGAACAGTAGCCTTCAGAGAACATCAGAAATGGAGTGTGTAGAGAAACAGACAGAAACGCCTGGCCCCTGTCTATCTGACCACAGTCTAAGCCCAGCCTAAACCAGCGGGCTCCAGGGAGAAGTGAGACAGGAAGTGTAAAATAACAAGAGGCTCTTGTAAAGACCCCGGTCCAAAGGGCTGCACCACAGTTTTGGAATATATATAGATGTATTATTTAAATGAAGCCGGTTAGTAGTAAAGTGGTATCATTCTCTTGTAGAAGAGGCAGCTTGGAAACACTTCACTTTAAACTTGCCAGAACAGTATGAGTTGGTTACATATTTTAGATGTACAAATTGAATGTGCACTTGTAGTGTAATACAAATCTTACAAGATCTGGTAACAGTTTATTTTGCACTGTCCTTGTTACACGTTACATGTAGTTACTGTAGTAAGAACTATACATTTGTATAATTACATGCAACTAACTCTAAATCAAACACCAATCCTAATCTTAATCCTATAGTAAGTACATGTAGTTCATTAGCATTGCATAATTACATTGTACAAAGGATACCTTAGAAAGTGTAACCAATTTTTTTAAACAATACTAACAGATAATATCATATTAATGAAATAAAAGTCCACTTAAGTGTACTGTACTTAAAGAGACACTTTGTCTTTGTTACAGTGTGATTTTATAAATGTAAGTACTAAGTAATATTAATTAACGACATGTACTTGTAGGGGGTTAGATGCATGTAATTAATCATAATTTATAGTTATTACAACAGTAATAGTACAATAGGTCTTTAAAGTACATTTTAAATAATTGTTTTAATAATCTTTTGTTGTGCTTAGAAGTACACTTATTTTGATGTGTTGACTAACGTACTTGATTATAATTTTTGTGTGTTATTCAATATTACATTTAGTTAATATAGTATTTTAAATGTACTAAACTGCAACTTCATCATTACAAATGTGTAATTACAAATATTTAAAACTACATGACATGCAAGTTTCAATAGAAATGACATTAAAGTATATTTTAGTTAATCATAAATGCTTGTCAGTACATTCGGCAGTACACTTTAACCAGAAAATATAAGGAATTATGGAAATTACATGTACCTACTTAAGTGGGTCAAAAAAGGACTCTTAAGTTCAACTATAATTGCATTTAACATAAATTTAAACTATAAACATTCAATTAAGTGTCCGAAAACATGGCGTTCGGTTCGCACTTAAGTGTATTCTTTAAAAGTATACTATTTCATAATAAGTACTCTTTTTAAAAGTTTGCTGAAGTGGGGCAAGTTGTCACACAGAAAGTTGCGAGTTTTAGCTAACTTACACAAAGTTTATGGCATTGATTTTGAATTTGAAAGGTTTCCGACATGTTCAAAACGGAATTAAGTTAGAATTTTTGTGAATTCTGTCCTTCAAAGGTCTACAATATTGTCATGTTTTTGTAGAAGCTGTTAGGCAAACAAGTAAACAATAAAATCACTCAAATATTTTGAATAATGGGTCAATTATATTATATTTTTAAATAGAATTTTTGGGCTTACTCTCACAAAAGGTCAACATGTATTCAATAATCTGTTGCAGTAATGATAGAAATGTTTTTGGGTTTTTTTACTGTCAAGAATTTAAGTAACATTCCTATACAGAAATAGATTTTTTATTTAACTATTGGCCTACTCTCAAATTATAAAAAAAAATGGAGATAGAGTTTGTCGAAACTGTGACTAATGGCTAATTATATATTTTGTTTATGAGATAATGATACAGACATTTCTAAGAAACCAAATTCCAAATGATTATAATATAACCAGGCATGTTGTACAAATTTTTTTCCCAACAATTCCATGAATTCCCTTCCAAAAATAAGGCCTATGTTTCCAGACGGAACCTGCAATGCCAGTATTATGTATTATGTACCATGTGTTTATTTGTCTTCTTCTGTCTCTCTCTCGCTCTCTCTCTCTTTACAATCACACACAATTCATCGCCAAAGTAGGGCAGAAGTTTATATGTAACATTTAAATTGATAGATGTACTGTAAAACACACACTGTCTGCTGTCCAAAAGCAATAAATGAGCGCTAGAGTCAAAGAAGTTACTCAGAGCACCATAAATATACTGAGATAATCAACTTGCAGAAAACCAAAATCAATGGTTCCAATTCTGGAAATCTTGGCTCTGCGAATCTGACGTTATTAAGTCTGTCTGTCTGAAGAAAAAAAACATGATTTGCAAAAAAGGTTATAGTCTGTAAACTTGTGCAACCGAAAAACAAGTTGTTTTCAAAAGAGACTGCGTTATGTAACACGTTTTAACGCGTCTTTTTATTGTTCTAGACAAGTGTTGTGAAAATGGAGTGTTTACATCCTCGATGGAGTGTGTTCATGTGTGTGCGGGGCAGCAGGCAGATAGTTTAGCTGAGCCAGAGTTTAAGAGGCTGGTAATTATGGTTAACCACACACACCCCTCACACTCATATTTATAGAGCGCCATCAGCACGGCCCTGTTTTTTACCGCAAGGGGAATTTTCACCAGATTCCTTCAGTTTTTCTCCTCAAAGTGAAACCAAAGTTATTTCAAAAGCTATGTTTGGTGGATTCCATCTGTATGTAGGGCAGCGCAGTCAAAGAAAAGTGCGTTGGTATGGCTTTGTGTGTGATCCATGATAGCACACATTCAAGAGTTGATGCGCTTGTTTACATATGCAAGATGTCATTTTCAAACGTTAGATGTTAGAACTACAGATCATTCCATGATATTCTATTATTTAGAATGTATGTGAACTGCCTTGTTGGGCTCCGACATATTTCGCAGACATTCTTCAATTGACTTTAGTTTGAGTCCTGATTTAAGGTTCTCACTTTTTTTTTTTTTTTGAGTCAAGATTTTTTTGAAAGAAATTAATACTTAATGCCAGTCAAGATATTAACAATGTTACAAAAGATTAGTTTGTTTTTAAATGAATCCTGTCCTAATGAACTTTCTATTCATCAAAGAATCCTGAAAAAAAAATGCATCACAGTTTCCATAAAAATATGGACCAGCACAAATGTGATAATAATTAGAAATGCTTCATGAGCAGCAAATCATCATATTAGAATGATTTCTGAAGGATCATGTGACACTGAAGACTGGAGTAATGAGGATGAAATTTCTGCTTTGCCATCACGGGAATAAATAATATTTTAGAATGTAAATTGTAATAATATTTAACTTTCATTTAAAAAACACAGCCTTGGTAAGCACTTCTTTTATAATATATGTAGAAAACAAATCTTACCGACCCCAAACTTCTGAACAGTAGTGTTTTTTCTTTTAAAACTTTTGATTTTAAACTTTAAAAGTTTTAAATACTTTTCCTGTGATAACTCTTTGAATACGTGAATAATCCTTTGCTGTTGTTTGGAACTCATCGGGACACACCAGTATTTGAACAAATGCGATTCTCACTACTTCTGAAAGTGGTTTGAGTGAACAAATCACAAAACGTTTTGCACGCTGTTTCCCCCTTTTTTTAGCACTGACCACTTGAATTCATCCGTGCAAGTGGGACCTTTAAGATGTTTATCAGATGTTTGTAGACGAATATGAAAAATAGAACATGATGCTTTCCAGATGATGCATTCTTTCACAGATGCCTTGGCAACGAATGTCTGCTTACTGGGAAAGACAAATTAAAGTCAAAGAACAGCAATAAGTGGGTCCAAGTCAAAACTTCACCAAGTGACTCAGGTCATCTTCTGCTCCTTCCCTCACGGCCCCGTTAAAGATTGCGGTTCACATCCTCATTCCTGCCCCCAGTCCGAGAAACCAAGTCAGTTCACGGCGTAAACAGCTGGGTGACTGAAAGCACGTTGAGGACCAGGGACGTGCCCTGAGGACAGGATCAATTGTCAAGAAGAGTTGGCTTGAGCTAAACCGTACCGACAGGCCTCATCAAAGAAACATGGCCGTCAGAGTGGCTCTAAATCAAAGTGTGGGCCAAACTGAAAAGTGCCAAGACTGTCCACCCGATCCCCAACCTGCCCTCAACACATTCAGTGGAGTGAAAAACCCTCAAAGACCCTTTTTTACTTCTTTCTCATTCGCCATTTCCAGAAAACAGGTGGAACTGTACAGGAGGAGGACCAACATTTGCTTTTTAATGAGGCACTAGAGCTTGTAAAGGCTTCTTAATGGAAGAAAGCTGAATATCAGAAACTGCAACATGTGCGGCACAAATGAGGGAAGTGTAAAACATAACGGCAGGATATCCGGATTTGATTGTCATGAGGGGGTGTGGTGGAAGGGGTCCACCTTTAGATGTGGTCCTTCACTGAGCCATTCAAGTGACATATGCTGCAACTATTGGCAGCAGATATTATTATCACATATGGCATTAGATATAGTACGGGTCTTTTGTTGGCGAAGTGCCCATACCACCCCAGTAAATCTGGTGGTCTTGGTACTGAGACCACTAAAAACCACATAAACGAGGCCTTGGCTTTGGTTTGCAAACTTAAAGGGTCAGATCCACTAAAAATTTCATACAAATGTTTCTTACTTGTGTGCGCAGAAAATAATTCACATTAGCAGTGTATGCACATACATTTGTTATTAATCTCCTTCTAATGTTGATAAATCCAGATTCTAAATGACAGTGTTCACACAGTTTGTAATTACCATAACACACACCCAAGCATGTCCATATAAGGGTTTTCCTTTTCCTCTCTTGAACAGTCATCAGTCTTGAACTCTGTTCAAATGTATGCATTATACCAGGGGTTTTCAATTATAGCTCCAAGAGTTCCGGCCTCTATTTTTCCTTCCCAGCGGAGGTCCGACCAAAACTTTTTTTGGAACAGTTATACATTTCCATTGGGGCAGTATGGAAGCTTTTTTTCTGCGAGATGAAAACAATTGAAAACAATCGCAATTGTGAGAAAAAAAGTCACAATTACATTTTTATAGTCTAATGGTGTGTACCGCTCCATTGTTTTGACGCGCTGCTCACTTAAAACTGTAGAAACAGTAAAATGGCGCAGTTATATGTACCGCGGTCCGGATGGAACCAAGCCGGGGTCCGGAAACGGAACGAGGTTGTGAACGCAAGTATCTACTGACCTCCATGCGTATCCATTTTTGTATTTTCCACCTTGGTCTTCTGTTGTCTACACTGAAATTTTACATATTTTTCTTAGTTCTTAAAATCAGTAACCCAACTGTGCCATCAATTTCAGGCACGTGTAATGTAGGCCAGGTAACCCTCAATCCCCCTGCTACAACACTGTAAAAGAAAATGCATGATCAATAAGTTATGACATTGACAACATATATTTTTACATTGCATTCTCATCAAAATGAGTTAAGCAACTTTGTACAAGATTCAACTGATTTAAGTCAGTTTAATGTAATTGAAGTTTAAATGACTTAAACATCCAAGTTGATTGTACTTAAAGGAATAGTTCACTTAAAGATGAAACAATGTGTTCAAACAACAGGTTTGAAACAACTTGAGGGTGAATAAATGATGACAGAATTCAACTTTTTAAGTTTACTATTCCTTTAAAAATGTAAGGCAGTGACTTTTTTTTTTTACAGTGAAGAGACACTAGAGACTGACACCAGAGCCTGTGTGCTCCCATGCTGATTGACGCTGGTTTAAATCAAAAGCAGTGACCCAACTGTGAGTGTTTCCACTTAGTGGACCCAACAATTAGTGCAGTCAGTTTCAGGCATGCACGTGTAACGGACGCCAGGTATATTCCCCCTGCCCCTGCAAGTACAGCCAGTTACATTGGTGCCGTGACCCGGATAAAATCCGGAGGATGTTACACTTTAGAGGGTGAGTGTAATAGAGGCCAGCTTGTGACTTCACAAGTAGCACATTAGAGCAGTGTTTCTCAACTCAAGTCTTCGGGACCCACCTCCCAGAATGTTTTAGATGTCTCCCTATTCTAGGAAACTGATGAGTTTAACCAGATGTTTTAATTATTGAAACACATAAAATGTTATGGAAGGTGGGTCCTCAAGACTGGAGTTAAGAAACACTGACAAGAGCATGTCCACCTCCCATGCCAGTTGATGCTGGTTTGAATCCCATTCATATACTTTTGGCTTGGTATTTATCGGGATACTGGAAGTCCGGACAACTAGTACTAGTGGCTTTCTTATGTAATAATGCAGAGAACCTACTTTTGAAAAGTGACACAGTTTGATATACACTAGTACCATGACCTTTTCCTCACCTGCAACTGCCATTAAGTATACCATATATATGTAAGATGGACTTTACCCTCTCTAACCATCAGCACAAACACAAAACCAATTTACAAAAAACTATTTGCCACTGATGGAAAATTTCCAGCGACAAGCTTGAAAATGTCAACCAGATGTAGTTTCTCTGTCCTGATACACCTCTGGAACTCCCAGAAGATTGATTTCGGGGACTGACCGCCACATAACCACACGACCACCCGTCTCTCATCGACTACACCAGTGCCCACAGAAAGAGAAAAGTCTCTCGCTCTTCCTGATACGACTGCAGCTGAGAGAGGTTTATAGCACTGTCCAATGAAATACTTGAGGTTAGAAGAGTAAGCACAGATACCACTAACAACAAACAGACAAGAGGCAGTCTGTCTGTGTCAATACAGTGGACACCACACTTCTGAAAGTAAAGGAGAGAGAGTTCAAACCACGAAAACTATGGTTAGATGGGACGAAAGGAAAAACAGAGGGAAAATAGTCCTGAGAAGCACTGATGGAGCGAATTATAAGAATCTGCTGAATCTGCGTGTATTTTTGTTGTTGTTGTATTATATTCGTTTTTATAATTGGCAAAAAGATAGAAAAGACTCAAATATACAATGATTTATAATACTGTATATAAAAAATTCTGTTTAATTTAATTTAATTTACACTAATTGAATGACCTTTTCGGGATATTCATTCACAGAGATTGAAAAAACAGGAAAGAAAGTAAAGGACTTGATTGATCAATGATGATGTGAGCAAAACTTGAACGTTACTTAAATGAGCAGCATGTTGCAAGCAACAACCAGTACGCCACAGGTCCAACAGTGGCGACAGTCATTTAAGGTGTTATATTTACATTTTATATTTAGTTATTTGTTTAAGTGGTAAAATATTTCATGGTATCATCTCTAGGGTGACAAAAATGTCTGGCTTTTCATCAGATCAAACCATCCTAAGTTTGTCCTTCTTGTGTCCATTTCACAACTGAGGCAAATATTGACTGAGCTGTCCTCTTGGCTTGCCATAAGCGATGGTGGGTTTTCAATTCTCCTCTTGTTGTTTATTGCAGAAAGCGTGAGGTGAAATGGAGCCTGCGGCCGGGCCATGGCTCACGTCCATACGGAGGTCCATACGTGTGATGACGGGCCCCGTGGATACAGTCTGTGTGGGGGCCAGAGAAGGAGGTTCAGCCTGGGTCCCTTGTGTTTGTTGTTCAGGTCTTGGCTCCACGAAGGCTGGCGGTCAGACAGAACTCTGGGTCATACCTGGGCTGTTCTCTGCCAATGACCGGAGCTGTCTGCCCCGGCACAGAAGCCCCCGAGGGGCTCTTCTTAAGACAGACCTGAAACCACACACATGACTAATAGCTTTGAGCTTTAGGAGGCTCTGTGGAACCTTGGTGTGAAGAGCAGTTGACCTCAGGGAGACGGTGAGAGCTGTAGACGCTTTCTCAATCATTTATTTTCCAAAAAATCAGACTGTCCCCAAGCAAGGCTCCAAAATGGGCCTCATACACTCTCATTATCTGACAAACCTGACGCTGAAATCCTTATAGAACGCAATGGATACCACAAGGACACCGCGAGACTATGGCTTCTTTTTTGTTCAACTCTGTTGGTTTAAAGGGTCTCTGTGTTTAAAAAAAAAAAAAAAAAAAAAGAAGCAAAACATGGAAACAAGACAGTTGAAAAGGTCTGTGTTCCTCTTTTGATCCTCCTGCTCTGCGAGAAGAAAAAGAAAGCGATCACCAGTCAGCCTCGTTTCCAATCCTCACAGATTAGAGTTCCCTGTTTTAAACGTCTTATTATTCCAGTCTCTTTGTCCCAGTCCCCCTTCCCTAATTAGCGCCTGTTCTCTTTCATTCCCAGTCATGTCTTGTTTCCACCTGTGACATAAAGAGAAAGTGTAAAAAAAAAAGAGGAAAGAATGGTGGAATGAAGATGAGAAAGGCAAAGCGCTTGGCCCCACAACGCTAGAGCGGAGGGGAGGATGAAGGAGCTTGTCATGTCTCATCTGCGCTTGGATCCAGAGACACGCAGCATGGAAACACACACAGACTTGCGCTTCTGTGCAACGCGGATGCCTTTGAAAGAAGAAAGCGATGCGGAGAAATGAAACGGGGAGGGAGAGAGAAGCACAGGTTTCAGTGCAGTGCTGGGTATTTCACTGTGACCCATATTTGTCCCTGCGTATAATTCAAACACAGAGGTGTCCTAATGAGTCTCAACTTTCTGGTAGGGCATCTGAAATATTTAAAGCACTGCAGCTTTAAAGTCAACATAAAATCTAAATAATTTACTGTTTACTTCCTTAATATATGTTTCTTTTGTTACTGTGCACAATTCATGATAGCATTTTATTATCTATTATTAAATCTACTGTGTATAGCAATTATGCGGTGGGTATTTTCATTGGCTGAGCAAAACTGTAGAAAGTATCTGTCAATATTGTGTTGTGTTTTCAATGTGAATTTTTAGTTGATTGAACTGTTGTATAAAAGCAATACAGTTATGTTTACAGTTTTGTACTGATAAGGTATCCTATTAAATTGTGCAATATAAATTTAGATTTGACTGCCAAGAACTGCTATGACACGGTTGAGGATTCAAATGCAGCTTTATTGGGGCAATCCAGAATCATAATTCATAAAACAGGCAATAGATCAAAATCCAGGGCAGATAAACCAAAGAGACCACAGGGCTGAAAAATACATGGAAATGTGGGAAACTGGGCAGAAAGTCAAAACCAAAACACAGGCAACCAGAGGGAAGAGCACTCAGAAATGCAGTGCGACACTTACAAGACTTCACAACGAATGAGTGAAAACACAGGGCTTAAATAGGCAGGCATTAACAAGTAATCAAACATAATAAGTCCAGGCAATGGGTTATGGGAAATGCAGTTCATGATAAGATACCCCAGGAGTCGGGAGGATGTGACATTGACATAATGTATGACCTCCAAGTGGCTGTCCGTAGCTTTTTGAACTTTATAAAAAAAAGCAGACGGGACAGCCACATTAAATAATAATCTCACCGTCTGTACCAAGTAACAGGTCTGGAAGCTGCATAATGCATTCACTGCGGTTTCATAAACTGTTATTCCAACTCAAATGTTGCTGACTCACAGCATTTATAAATGTTTGTACTATTCATAAGCATGTTGTATAAGCAGATCACAACCTCCTTGTCTCATGCCTTTAAATAAAGTGATTCTGTTTAACACTGACTGGTTTGTGGGGCCTTGTGGCAGTGGGCCAGTGTAACTGGGTGTAAAAATCCAGAATAAGGGAGTTGGGCCGTGGCACTGACATTCCTGGCTGTTTTTGCCAGCTGCTGGCCTGGGGCCAGTGCGTGCGGTCAGGCCATGTTTACATCTGTCTGGGCTTCAAGCAGCCACAGGTCTCAGAACAGCGAAGTGGATCGAGACAGGGCAGGGAACGACAGCCAGACAGTAAACATCAACCATACGCTGATGAACGTGTTGAAATCCAGCGGCCATGGACGTTGCTCCTCAACCCTTCTGGTTTATTTTTCCTCTGGTTTATTGATTATTTTTTCTGGTTTGAGCTTGCAAACGGATGCAGAACGAATGTGTAAGATTTGTGTTGATGCATGTCATGCGTTAATACCTGGAATTCAGTTCTCTGTGTGTTCGTTAAACAATGGAAGGGGTGTGACCGGGGGGGGGAGGAAAGAGAGAGACAGAATGAAGGATAATGTGTTATTTGAGTGTTAAAGCAACAGTTCACCCAAAAAAAAGACAATTCTAAAATTACTTACTCACCCTCACGTTGTTCCAAATCCATATGGAACACAAAAAGAGGAATTTGAAGAATCTTCCCACAGCTCTTTTATATGTTTTTATGTCTGTCAACATTTTAAAAAGCACCATAAAATAGTCCATGTGACTATAATTCACATAAAAAATGGTGCCTTTGACGTCAATGACACCAATAATCACCACTGATTCTTGCATGTTTTGTAACCTTACATAGTACTTGATTTTGGGGAAAGACTTTCAGATTTTCATTTTGTTTCTTCACAGATTTCAGAAGACTTGGATGTAACACATGAGTCATATGTCATGATTCTTTTTGGAGCTTGACGGATCTGGAAAAAAGCTGCATGAAGATTCTTCAAAAATTCTCTTTTTTGTTTTACAACAGCATATAGTTTGCTATGAGACTCTTGGGGTTTAGGATAAAAGGGAAAGGCAGATATAAAACAAAATTAGAATTATTGGAGGTTGAAAATGATTAAAAAAAAGAGTTTGTTCATCTTATTTCCATAGAGACCTGAGGGAAAGCGCAAGAGGAAGCGGAGGGAGGGGGGGCAGATGACTAAGATGAGGCGAGGCATCATTTCTTTAGCTTTCTGTGATTCATCTGGGGAAATGATACCACAGCGGATCAGAAGCCAGAGAATGATAGAAGAGCGGCATGAAGGAAAAAAATAAACGATTAGAACAAAGCCGCAAAAACAAAAGCGAGACTGTCCAAGATTGTGATTCTCTCTCACACCTTTTAACTTTTATTTCTCACTCCATGTTTTTCATTTCTCACTTCTGTATCACTTGGACTTATTTCTTGCACTTTGTTCACTCAGTGTTTTTTGAAACAAGAAAAAAAACTATATTTTAACACTTTGTGAAGAAAATTTGAGTGGTACTTATCCATACAAGAGTTGCCAACATGGTGTGTGTCACAGTATTTTATATATGTTGCTAAGGTGTTCTGGGTGGCTCCGTGTCTATTCTGCTCTTAACAGTAGCAAGTGTGATAGATCTAAAGAACCTTTTCCCGCTGTAGACCGGCAGAGTATCAAGCGAGCGACCATCTTTAGAATTCTGTCTTTGAACTTTCCGTTTTTGCAGTAGCTCTGGCATCGTTGTCGAAGAGTAATTAGCTGGTGAAGTGGATTTACTTATTGTAGAGTTAACAAAAGTAATCACAAGCATTGGAATGTTTGAAGAGGATGTCATAAATGTTAGTAGACCGGGGAAGATTTTAAAATGAGTGGTTCATTCATAAATCCGTAACATCTTACCTTCATGCCGTGGAAATAAAAACCGGAACACAACGAGTGCATCGCTGAAAAGGGGCGGAGCTAAGTTCTGTAAACAATGGAAAGGTTCCAGAGATGTTAAAGGTTCTTCATGGAACCATAGGTGCAAATAAGTTAAGTTGCACAACGTAATTTCGGGAGGAGTGAACCCATCTAATCTTTCAATTAACTGCCGGAGCACATAAGCAGCCGTTCACCTTGCTCTGGCATCAGCTGTTCTGGCATCCCTCCACCTCCCCAACTCCACCAACATAATTTAGGAATCTTGCTACCACACTCATCATCTAATCCTCAGTAGTCCCACTGGGGGGTGTATCTAAGCTCGAGTTAAAGCTGCTTCCTCGAGCCCCTCCACTGCGGACAGCAAGCCAAATGCGCTTAACTTTATTAGCTTAAAGATTATATGGGCAAAGGAACTCGTTTTTTAAAGTGTATTTAGAAAAGAAGGAAAACACTTTTTTACTTCAAGAATTTGCACAATTTGACGTACAGTATAATTTAAACAAGTTTATGTTTAATGAACACTTGTTTAATACTTAGTATTAAGGGTTTGCTGAACTTGTAGGGAAGTATGAAGTACTTGAAGGATAGGATGAAGGAAGTATCCTCAGGCGTTTCCTTCGAGGAGGCAAGGGAGGCAGTGCCTCCTCAAAAAAAATAAAAAAATAAATAGGATGAGAAAATAATCCATATTACAAAAATAACTAATTTAAATTGTGCCATTAAAAAGTGTGTAAATCACTTGTTTTTCTAAAGTAACACTGTCCAACAGCGACACCTGCAGGTGAAGTTACAGCGCGTCTCTCTTGCCTCCCCTGAGCCCATTGACTTTTAACTGACACCCTAATTGAGATTGGGTAATTGAGAATGAATGTGGGAAAGTCAAATGAGAGGAGGCAATGCCTCCATCACGCTATGATTGGAAGTGATTGGTAATGAATGATGATTGGATATATGATACAATAAATCCTGCCTTTTGTTTTCGTGCGCGTTCTGCATTCGCGAATCAGTCTGAATGAACAAAAATAAATGGGTTAAGGGGAAGACTAGACTAAAAACAGCTCAGCCATTAAGATATCACCGCTTTATATCACGTCAAAATCAAACTTGAAATGGCCTGAGAACATGACTGTGGGTTTTTTTAGTGAGTAATCAGCTTGGGGAAATTAAAGATACATCTTGATGACTGATGATCCGAAAATAAGTTGACTATTCAAAAGAACAGATGAACATCAGTTCACAAATAAATATTGTTTAAATTGTTACTGGCTTTAGTTATTATTTTGGAATAAATGTAAAAATGCTTAAAACACTAACTTGAAGAGTTTTATACTTGTTTTTAATAAATAGAACATTAATAACATTGTTAATGTAAAAATACAAAATAGAATTGTATTTGGTTTCTTTTTTGATGTAATGTTTATTTAGGCAGGATATTTTTATTTTATTAATTTTTTTTATAAATAAATAAGGAAGAGAGGACTTCTCAGTTACATTTGTTTAACGTTAAAATCTTTATTTTTGGCAGATTATTCTTTATACAGCCTGGCAGATCAGCCCAAAACAACTGACATGCATGTAAACTAGCACTAGAGGGCAATATAATACAGTACTGGAGAAAAAGGTACCCTAGCATGCACAACAAAATCAGTGTACAGTATTTTCAACAGCTTTAACTGGTCAACATTAAATAGCATTTTGTAACAATGATTTTGAGGTGAGTTAAAATGTTGATCTTAATGTTTGGGTGTGGATCACAAACAGTGATCAACATTACGGCACAGAGATGATGTTTGTCAAACATGTGAAACGTTGAGATATTAGCCTATATATAAGCAATTTCACTTCCAACACCAGAGGGCAGTCCACCAATGCCCCTGTAAGAAAATCACCACTGTCACTTCTTCTGAATGTTTGAGAGGTAATGAAGAAAAAGAAAGGCTCTTCAAATCAAAAATAACATTCAACATTCCCCTTCTCTCTGTGACCCGTTCTGCATTTCTGCACCATCTGCGGGTGAAGAGCGCCTCCTCTGGTGACTTCACTCCATTGACAGCTGCACACTGTCCGACTGCGACTGCTGCTGCTGATCATATTTACGAGCTGGGCAAACAACATACAACAGGGGTTTGAACATATACCGATTATAACCTTGCAAAACTACGATGATAACCTATTCTCTTCAAGACTGAGTTCATCCTCACATAAGGATGCTGAAGACTAATCTATTAAAAATCTGGATTTTTCAACAGTTTGTTTTGCAGATCGACTTTCTGGCATAGTTCTCATAATATGCACAATTATGACCCACAAAAAACAAACAAAAACAAACGTATGCAGCATGTAGATAATTTTAGCACGATCACATTTGTACATCAGAACAATCAACACTTCACTTATCAAAATGTTTAGCTTTCCATTAAAACACATGTACATTGACTGATAGAAATTATACAAATATGTCAAAATGGTAAAGATAGCTTTTTAGGAATAAATATACGATTTTTGATGGAGATTGAGGAACTTTTAAATTGTTCTTAGAACATGGTGGAGTTGGAGATGTGCTCACAGAAGACTAAGAAAAGAGATGATTCTGAATATTAACTTAATGAGAAGTGTTTGTGTTGTTACATGGAAATTTAAATGCACATGTGTGCAGTTAAAGGCACAATATGTAAGATATTTGGATCCAAATATCCAAAAAGACACTAAAACAATATTTTGTTGACTTCTGTAGACTACTTACATTAACAATGTTTAAATCCAGAGAAATCAGCTATTCTAACCAGTGTAACGGCCTGTGTCATTGTGTCGCCTGTCAATGACGTCATATCCGCGTTACCAAAGACGCTTTAGTATATTATGCATTTTATTAGACAAGTGAGCAACTGTTAGGATACTTTTATCGACTGAAAACTAATATTATTATTATTATATAGTTCAACACGGAAGTCTTATTGTTTGAATCTCTTGTTTTATTGATTTGCTACTCTGTCAAGTGGCTAACATAACATAATCAGAAAGAGCTTTATTTGTAGTAAAAATAATATAGCATTTTCTCCATCATACAATATATTTTAAAATGAATTGCATTCCATTTAGAAATTGAAGTCATCCAGCTTTTATTAATATGATATTTTAATATCAATCTATTGTTTATTGCAGTTTGCAACAAGTGTCTCTTACCAGCCACCGAGCGAATGCACAGAGTAACATTATAACATAACTTTCACACACTCAAATGTATTTTAGGAGGAGGTGGATATTAAACTTTAACTTTTATGGTCATTTTAATCATAAAATATGCGTAAACAACAAAGCGAAAGGAGCGGCAGCGGCCCAGCATATAAGCATAATAAAACAGCAATGTTAATGTCCAAGGCTCTCGACTCCGCCTTGCTTCATTAGCACAGTAATGTTAATAAGACTTTAATACATTAGCTCACCAATGAACACGATTTCTGCCTGAGTCCCATCGGACTGCTTTCCATCGGCTGTGGAGGTGACGACATCCATCAAACTACACCTTTCTTATTGTTTTGAAAAAGCAACCTCTAGCAGCAAAACTTACATACTGTGCCTTTAAAATGTAATACAAATAATGATAATGAAAAAACAAAAAACATGTAGCCTACTACAAGATGATAAACTAATGAAAAATTTAGTGAGAACACAGTTGGGTAGGGAAGCAATTTAATGCAGCATTAGCTGAACTGTGAGAGTGCTAGACTTTTTTTATTAGTCACTATTAAAGTGATGAATAATGCATAATATCTGTATTTTAAGAAAAATAACTAGAGTAACTGCATGTTGCCAGAAACTATAGCTATTACCTACCATGGCAACTTTTCGAAAGGACAAGAAACATAATTAGGCCTATACAGAGAAAATGAGCCAAACCCACCCAGTGAATACATTTCCAGTTGTTGTCTCAGCCTGACTTTCTGCAGACTGTCGTAGAAGTTTGGCTCTGGTGAACTGCCGACGACTGCTGGTGGAAGCGAAAATATACGCATGATCTTCCTCTTGTTTCTTAAATAAAATAAAATAAAATAAATAAAAAAGAAAGAGAAAGAAAGAAAGAAAATGAGAGATAGATTCTTATTTAAGAGACGTATCATAAGCGCTTTGTGTAAAATATTTCATCGAGACAGCTTTTACTTCAATGTCAATATATTTACATGATCGTGCGATAATGAATATGAAATTAAATGGAGACTTACTTTCTGGCGTACATTAGCAGGGCGAAACTGACCAAAATAACCAGCAGGTAAACATTAGTGGCCTCATTCCAGGCTTCATGTACTGAATAATCCAGAGATTCCTCATCTGCCATCACCCCGTACCCAGCCATAATCACGCGTTTATTAAAATGCAAAATAATATATATATATATTTATGATGTAAAATGGATTGTAGCTTATCAGAAAACCGCGACTCCAACAATAACATTTATTTCCGGATAAGCAGAGAGTAGTGCAGAGTAAAGTTCAAAATAAAAGTCCCTGTGCAACTGTTTGATAGGATTTCGACTTTTATCTGCTTTTATCACTAGCTAATCAACCACTGGAGATCATCTTTATAAATGATCACAGAACATGTTAGGACTTCAGTGGTAGTTTGAGAATTAGTTGCTACAGGCGGAAAATTCAGTCACATAAATGCCTGGATCATACTATCATTCTAATTTAATAATAATAACTGTTGCTCTTCACGCGCACACAAATACACTTTTACTTTGAAACTGTTTTATGGACTCGGTCATTATTATGCTTTGCTTCATTTCCTTACGTGAAGCAGGAAGTAAAATGTAAGTCCATAGAATGTTTTCATTGGTCGATCGGCAATGAGGCGTGTCAGAACAAGACTCGCTGATTGGCTTCCCATTAGAACACGTGACTGTCTTTCCCCAAAATAAACACGGAGAGCACCATTGCATGATAAAGTTTAACAATGTCGTTACGAGGCGCTTTTAAGCTTATTCAACGGTCTAATTTTGGGATAATGGTAAGGTTTTTATAAATTGATGAGTTTTCTGAACTGTGACATAACCATATTGTTTTATAGCTTCAATAATTGTAAGCAAAACATACCTGCACCTGTATGTCTTTCTGTAATTGCTTGTAATCATAAACACATTTATCACTCTGTAATTGCTGAGCTTGAAAAAATGACTTCTTCAAGTTGTTTATTAGTATGAATTAATGGATGCAAGTTGCAACTATATTAACCAAGCCATGTCCTTTGCAGTGCTCAGTTTCCCCAGCAAGCAGAGTTTGTGTGAAAATAGCAGCTCCACACACACGACACAGCAGTTCAGAGGACATCAGTCGCTATCCAGTGCCAAACAAGAAGAACCTGCCATTTGATATTGTGGAACTGATGGAGGAGGTTGAACAGAAGGTTTGGCATCACATTCACATTTAAAGGGAGAGTTCATCATTTACTCGCCCATATTGCTCCCCATGAAGCACAAAATATGATGAATTTTGTGTTTCTTGTGTTCATCTACAGGGAGGATTTTTGCCCAATGTCTTCAAGGTTCTTGCCCATCGTCCTGATGAATTTCGGGCTTTCTTCTCCTATTATAATGCCCTCATGAACAAGGAAAGTGGTACGACCTATTATTATTAATGCTTCATAGTAGCAAGTAGCTCATTTTTTATTTAATTAATCCACATCTATACAGCATATCATTTTTTTTGTAAATTAGGTTTTAACCTGCGCAAGATTGGGATTTACTTGAGTAATTAGTGTTACATATAGGAAATTAATTCTGGAAAGTTGTCATGTATCATCCATCTAAAAAAAGTTTTTAAAAGATTTTGGTAGTTCTTTCATCAATAACTGGAAACCACATGGAATAATTGTATGATTTGTCACAGGCACAGTAAAAAATCAGGATGTGTTTTTGTGTACTTTTGTAACAGGTGGTCTGTCGAAAGCGGATCGGGAACTGATCGTTGTTGCGACCAGTGCTCACAATCACTGCTTGTATTGTGTGATATCCCACAGTGCATTGCACCGCATCTATTCCAAAAAACCCATGCTGGCTGATCAGGTACCTAAAATTTGAACAAAACCATGTAAAACTGTCCAACACCTCTTAGTGTCCGTTTTCCAAGAATCCTATAAGTAATATGAAATGATGATGAAAAGTGAAAAAGAGAATTGATTTTACTGGTACTGTCTTGACCCACAGGTTGCAGTTAATTACAGGGTTGCCGATCTGACCGCCCGTGAGAAAGCCATGCTGGACTTTGCTCTGACCGTCTGCAGGAGTGAAACAATAACTGAAGAACATTTCAGCACCCTGGAGGCTCACGGTTTTGACCGAGAGGATATTTGGGACATTTCTGCCATTGCTGCCTTCTTCGCCCTGTCCAACCGCATGGCCCATCTGACTGACATGAGACCTAACACAGAGTTCTACAACATGGGTAGAGTGCCGAGAGACAAAGCAAAAGCCTCTGATGGGCAGGTCAAGGGCGAATAGACTCATATCAGACTTTGAATCAAAGGTATAATATTGTACAACACTCAAAAAAACTGTCAAATAATCATTAAGCTGATTGTTAAAATCAGGAAAGAAAACATGTTCTGCAAAATTTCACCCTAAGTGGCTTCTCTTACACTTTCACTGATGTATGCACATGTAAATTTTGAGTTTTATTAGTTAGCCTACATTTGTTTCAGTGTTAGTCCTCACAATGATATGGAAACTCGTTTCCGACACGTAAATAAAAAAGGTAAATGCTCGCAATTCTTGCAATTGCATGTTTATATCTCACAATTCAGACTTTATTTCTCACAATTGATATAAATTTGCAGTTTTGAGGAACAAAAATCTGAAATCTCGCAATTGCAAGGGGAAAAAAGTCACACGATGGCAGAAACAAGCTTCTATACTGTACAATAAAGAAGTCCTTGTTTATTTAAATTGGTTAGGCTTTGGTTGATAATTTATTAAAAGGAGAGAGAAGATCTGAATATCCAGTTCCACAAATGCATTCATAAAACATTTACATTTACATTTATTCATTTAGCTGACGCTTTTATACAAAGCGACTTACAATTGCTATATATGTCAGAGGTCGCACGCCTCTGGAGCAACTAGGGGTTAAGTGTCTTGCTCAGGGACACATTGGTGTCTCACAGTGGATTCGAACCCGGGTCTCTCACACCAAAGGCATGTGTCTTATCCATTGCGCCACCACCCCCACAAAACATACAGTTGTGAGGACAACGTTTGGAATGAATTAGCGTGAATGGCTGTCTTACACAGCCAGATAATCATCTAATCTATAATGTGGTTCTGTGACCATTTTTACTGCCTTTATTATCTGGGTTACTCTTTATTTCGATAATCCACTTTAAACATTCTACTAACTAAACTAAAGTTGTATAAGTAACTTTGCAACTGCGTGTCAACTAGCTCTCATTAGAGTATTAGTTGACTGTTAGGTTTGGGTTAGTAGAATTAGTTGACGTGTAGTTGCAAAGTTACTTCTAGTTAGTAGAATGTTTACAGTGGACTATCGAAATAATGTGAATATCCAGTGCTGTTTTTTCTCTGAACATTACACTTTTCTCCTGTAGGTGTCAACAGGAGGAAGCAAATTTAAAAATGCAGGACACGGGAAACAAATTAAAATATAAAATGTGAATCCTGTTAGTCTATTCTTAAGATAATTCTAGAAGTTAATAAATAATCCATTTATACCTTGATTGTTCCAATCATTTGCTTGAGTGATACAGACTTGAATATTTGTCTTTTCTCTAAAGTACACACTGAACACTGTTTGATAGGCTTTTAACTCACAGTCTGTTCTCACACACGACTGAGGGTTTGTTGACATTTTAAAAAAGAAAACTGCACATAAACACATTTTTTAATTTGTCTATGTAAATATGTTAAAATAAAATAAAAATATCTAAACATAATGAAAGCACAAGACTCATGCATATTTCTCATCCATGTGTCATTTATGAGGAATGTGTGTGTGTGTGTGTGTGTGTGTGTGTGACATATTTTTTATCAATGACTTTTGGTTTCATTACTGATCATTTTTGTATGACAAAATGCAGTTAAAGCATGCATTCACAGTTTTGTTTTTCATAAATAATTTATATACATTGTAATATTACAATTATTTACAAATGATTTACAAACTTCGGTTTTCCATTCACCAAATTTCAATGCCATAAATAGTGTAAACATCAGATTTCCCCATTTGTGTCTGAGTTCATCTTCTGGCCTGTAAATCTTCATACTGTAATTGTAAAACGCACTGTATCAAAACCGTGCAGTACAGCAATTACAATAGAGTTGCAAGCAAATATGATTAAAGGTGAAGTTTATTCATATGATTTGAATGTGTATAAACCATTATAAATTAATTTTCTGATTATCTACAGTAAAGGCCCATTCAGACCAAGGACGATAATTATAACAATAAAGTTATCGTTCTAAGTATAAAAGAATGTGCTATGACGGCACAGAGAAAAGACATTGTTGGAATCACTTTCAGAACTTTTTTTCCAGCTGATGAACGATAAAAACATTGACAGCCAATCAGAATCCATCCTGCTTTAAAGAGCTTGGGCATTTGAAGCGGCAGGCGACAAACCCGCAGCGTGCTTATTGTGTGTTGGTGTGGATACTTATATAGTTATCATTCTTGGTGTGAACGGGCCTTTACTCAAAAATGCTCATAATTACCTCGTATGCTGGTGGAGGTGCCCTTGGGACTGGACTGTTGTTAAGTAGAAGTGCAGCTGAGACTTGGTCGTAGGTTGGTGGAGGTGTAGTTGGTTCTTGGCTGTAGTTTGGTGGAGGTGCATTGGAAAACGGACCCCACATTGGCAGAAGTGCAGGTGAGACTTGGCCATCTGATGTTGGCATCATGTACAGGACTGAACTAACAGACTGTGCCATTGCAGAAGAGTCCGGCTGGCCCATTAGCACAATATGGTTGACAGGCAAATCTGTATTCATATAACTGACCGTGACAGGTCTTGACTGAGAGAGAACCAACATCACATTTATTATACATCTATTTCATCTTATTCGTTTTTTCTCAAGATTAATGTTTTAAGCTCTTGATGATGTTTACCTTTGGTTTGCAACAACAGGGACAGAAGGTTGCGGCAACAGCAAGAGAGAAGATAGATATCAGAATATCACATGACATTAGGAGAAAGCAGGACACACCCTGAATGAATAAGAAAGATACAGTGATTGTAAACTAAAATATGAATACAGTATGAATCAAAAACCGGTTGTCATATCCAAACAGTACAAAGGGTGGATTAGTTTACTCCTGTGTTACACTGTTGTAGACTATATCAGAGTCACAATATATAAGCACTTTCATCTAAGTTTGGAAAAACAAGAATTTACAGTGAATCATTTTAATTTAGACACACATACAGACACTGAATGAAACCACTTACCCAAGTGATATAAAAGTGAGAGCGTAGGGAGAAAGCAGCAACTGCAAAATTCACATAGCTGAGTATCTGGGAGTATTTTACCTACAAGACAACAATAAATAAATAAAATTCCCCATATGGCAACTTATTAAAAAGTTTTGCTTCTTCTCAAGGCAGTAAAGTTGACACTTACCAGACGTGGTTTACGTGTGTGTGCAGCCGAGACTGTTAGAGCTCCGATTATAATGAACTGCAGAATAGAAATGGAACAAAATTCAGTATTTGTTCGTTGCATAATGTCGTACTGATATTGAAATGATTGACTTACAACAACTGGTGGCCAGAGAAGAAAAAGTCTATTAATCCAGATTGTCAAAGCAAGTCCTAATAAGGCTAGCAAGATTTCCAATATCTGTGATAGAAAAACATTAGATATAATACCTGTTAATTCATACACACTAAACACAGGCGAGGCAAGGACTTTATTTAACTTTACTTTTACTTTATTTAACCAAAATAACAAAGATTGACACAGGAGAAGGTAAAACGCAACAGCTTCACTAACAAACATAAATACAATACTTGACAGAGAACTGAGGGCATTAAATACAAAGCTAAAGGAGGACTTAAACAAGATGATGATGACAAGTATGGAAACAAACTAGCAACAGGAACCAGGGCAACAAAGAAAACTCAAACTAAACACAGGAAAATAAGAACATACGAACTAAGAGTAACAGAAGCAAAGCAGAATGTGAAAAGTGTGTTTTACCCCCAAAGCCATTGGCTTGATCTTCAGGAACTGGGAGACGTCATACTGCTGCTGGTAGACTTCAGTGCTCATCATCACATCAGTGGGTTTTGGCATCTTTCAACACACAGAGAGTATCTTTACACGTCTTCTCTTTCTAATCAGCCAAAGCCTAGTGCCTAGAAACCAAGCGATACGGATCACGCTTTCATTCCTGAAGCTGGGAATCAAGATTTACCTGAAGAGTTGCTTCCCAACAATGTGAAAGAGTCACTATGGAGTTAAAGAATGTTGAGGCGAGCAACATTACTCTGTCAATCACACTGACAGCCTTTACTTAACCAGTTTCACATGTTAAAAGAGTGAAACTGGTAAAAGTGATTTAGCCACAATGTTTTTTCTCTTATACAACAGCTTAACAAGTTGATTAAGTTGAATATAGAGCAACTGCATGTTTAACTTTGGATGCTTCTATGTCCCAGCCAGGGGTTACCAGATTTGAACTTATTTTACATTAAAACTTCAAAACTTCAAAAGTGTGTTTTGAGTTTTTTTACAATCCAGAGGGCCAAAAGTGCCCAGTTAAACCAGGGTCAATGCCACAAGTCTAGGTTGGTGCTGGCCCACCCCAAACAACACTACCAGAATATACCAATGGTCTGGCAAAATAAGCCCTGGCAAAAGAGCCCTAGCATATAGTTTATAAAGTTATTCATTATTTCGAACCTGTAACGAATCTGCTTGGCTCTCGAAAGATACGATGACATTCAATGAAGTGTATGGCACCTCCGCTGATCAGCGCACATAATTCATTCACATTGTGCGGATTTGACTCACTTTTTGAGTGATTATTTCTTTCTGAAAAATAAATGGATGACAGTTCTGGTAAATCGGTCAGTTCAGACGTGTTGTTCTTGTAAATGAACAGATTACTAAAAGATTCACTGATTTGAGTCTCTACATGGCATTTAAGGTTTGTTTATAGCCAACTATCAAACAGTTATAATAATCAGGAAAGAAAAATTCAGTAGCAGACTACTTTGCCTATATTTTGCTTTGAAAACAGTTCAAAGCTGAATCAAATCGAGAACACCGCCTAAGAAACACACAGTGGTGTTTCGTTCCTGAATAAATCAGTATTGTTAAAGTAATCCCTTAAGTGAATGATTCAATAAAATATATAGGCTAAACAGTGTTGTACCTCACATCTCTAGTTCCTCTGCCAACCCAACACAGTCTTTACAACTATTGAGAATAGTGCTCAAATATCATTCTAAAGCCCCTTAAGCAGTGTGTAAAATAAACATTTCTGAGCAAAATAATACATAAAATTGAGAGATTGCATGCTTTACCTAATGTTGGTGCTGCTCTTGTCTTTGCTTTTCCAATGTTCATTTTCATTTCCATTCAGAAGGCTTATATCTGTGTGAAAACAGACTCCTCCCTCTCTCCCTCCAGGCAGTGAGTGTAAGTGAAACTCGTGCAGAGAACATGTCAGAAACTCAAAAATATAGCACAGCACAACAAAACACAAAATGTTTTTCTGCATGCTTTTATTCTCACATCAATTGTAATGTTTGCCATCGGTACACCACACCATTTCATCTAGTCATTATGAAGCATCACAGGATGTTGCAAAAGATCAAAATCTGTAAAAGCAGCATGTTAACAAAATATATCTGCTATCTTTGCAGGTCAAGAAGTGAATTAAGCTCGGTCTACTTTTATCTTCTCACACGCTGAACATCACACTCTCACCAACACCTGATCCTCTCTGGCCGTTGCAGCCCAAAAGACAGAACTCTCATTATTATTCATGGATAGGATATGAAATGCTTAATACACTGAGAAAACAAAATGTAAAAATAAATAAAAAATAAAAATAAAAAAACTTTTAGGGGAAAACAGCTTGTCACTTTCGTCCATTAGATCAAAAGATCTGAAAAGGCCCATTCATTTATCCGCCCATAGACCCTCCCTTCGAAGAAATCAGGACAAAAATGGTCGAAAGTGAACAAAAGAGACACCAGGAGTAAATGTGAATGTTTCTCCCTCGTCTACTTGTGATCCAATCGACCAAAACGCTTCTTAATACCTCAGTGTAAACAGGGCCTTACATGCTCACAGCAGCATGTCTGTGTATTAGCAGCAAGTCCATTGCTCTGCAGCATCAGTGTAGTCCAGTCCAACATTGACACATGCGAAAATTTCGAGAGTCATCATGATTGAAATATTATTATTAAAATGCACCTTTTGGGGGTAGATAAGATACAAAGTTTCCCTTTGGTCCCACTTTATATTAAGTGGCTTTAAATACTATGTACTTGCATTGAAATTAATAATTTGATACAATGGACTTATTGTGTAAATTCATGTTTTTACATTGTACTAATACCAGTATGTAATTACAGCTGTAATTAATTTATGTAATTACATTTGTAATTACACAGTTGACCCTTCCCTTACACCTTAACCCACCTTTATACCCACCCATACCACCACACCTGTCCCTAACCTTACCTGTATCCCACCCCAATAGCAGCAAAAGTGTTTTACAATACAACATGAACACAATAAGTACTTATTTTTCGATGTACTGTAAGTACATAGTACTTAAAGCCACTTAATATAAAGTGGGACCTTTCCGGTCAAGAGTACAGCGCCAGTGACAAGCTGTTGTACCCCTAAAGGCACAATTTGCACTTTTTTTCTGACCGTGCATCATTTAAGGTTTCTCACATCTTTATGTAACCATTGCAATGCCTCATGTTTCCTGCCAGACTCGCGCTGTGCTCACAGACAGATGCGGTTACCAGGCAACCGCTCTTGTAGCTGTATCAGTGTGATGCTGTAGTGGGGGGATGCTGCCCTCTGTGATGCTGATCTGCTCTCCCATTGGCTACAACTCCCTGTCCAGTGGCCTGATTGGACGAGTGCGTGTCACTCAGCATCTTTGTGTCTCCCTCTCTGTGGTATGCTTCGTCGGAGGAGTCTATGCAGCAGAATAGGCAGAATGTGTACCCCTCCCTCATTCTTCTGCACAAACATCAGTATGCCTACGCACAAATCCAGCTGTCATATGTTTACTTCTGATTTCAGGAAAACCCAACAGGAATGAATTGACCAGAAGGGTCCTCTGGGTGTAGATGCATCCCAACTGAGCCAAGAGATTCTTGTTGTGGTTTTTCTTCAGCATTTTTTTGTGGAGTTCAAATCCTGTAGAGAGTCATCAGTCTCTTCGCTCGGACTTACCCCATGACGCTTTGCAGCAGACCTCGATGCTGATGGATGAAAAATGGATGGTGTGTTGCTCATTCCTCAAACACACACACACCTTCACAGACATCTTTTGTACACACCAACTCAGCAATGGAACTGAATGAATATATCAGTATCTGAACGCGACTGCTAGCACAGCGATGTGACAGAAGGTAAGAGTGTTTTTCTATGAACGTCTTGTTTTTCCATTGAAATTGTCATGCTTGCTTTGACGTCCGAATGTTTACAAGCAAAAGTGAGCCATGTGATCCTCTTTAAACACCCTAAACTACATCTCAGAGGCCATTTAAAGCTTTTAGACCAGATGGAGATGTTTATGTGTGGCAGATCTGGGATTCCCTCCGCCACCCCCCCTCCCCTCTGATAATCTGTTGTTTATGTTGATGCAAAACAAGATTACATCAACTAATCTCAAATCTAGGCCCGTTTCAGCACATCAAAACCATCGTGTAGATCTGCATTGAATATCAGCCTCTGGAACATCTCTCTCTGGCAGACATTAAAACACCGGTAGCTTGTTCTAACCCTTCCACTATCGCTTTTCTAACGCTAATCATGAAACTCCTCCTCTTTGCAGGATTGGTAGAGCTGCAGCCCCGCCCTTGGTTCCGTCCCAGAATGCTGAGCCCGGTTCTCTGTTCAGACCTCGCAGCCTTGGAGCCAGAGTACACTGAGGGTACACACACACACACACACACCATCATACCCCACAAACTCTCGTGGATCTACAATACCAGTCAAAAGTTTGGAAACACTGATGTTTCTCGTAAAGGCTTTGCTGAAATATGAATTAGTTTTGTAGATAAAGATAAATGTCTTTATATGACGCAGTCAACACGTAGGAACAACTTCAATACTGTTTAAAAGCATCCCAGGATGCACCTTGTGAAGTTTTTGAGAGAGCGAGTATGCATCAGTGTTATTTTAGTATCATTGAGATACTATTGTAGTTTTTATTAATAGTTTAAATTATTTTCATATTTTAGTTAAAGTTTGAGTAATTTTGTTATTTTTCCTTTTTATTAGGTTTATGTAGGCCTATATATAGTCTTATATTCAAACCTTTGTATTGGCAAAGATTTATATGTATATAATTATATATAAATCTAGATTTTATTCATTTTTATTTCATTTTTATTTTTTTATGTTTCTTTGGCAACTAGTTGAAATAAAATAATTGTAAGTTTTTTTTTAACATTGTATTGTTGTATCATTTATTTCACGTAACACATACATTTTTTATAATAACCCTGCTGTGCAGAGCTGGGATCTCGACAAAGAAGCTCAAATATAAGATCATTTTGGTTACTACATAAGTTCCATATTTCCATTTGTGTTATTTCATAGTTTTGATGACTTCCCCATTATTTTAAAATGTGGAAATTAGTCATAACGAAAAGTGTCCAAACTTTTGATGATTACTTTAACTAGACAGAGACACTTTTCGACCTTTGTATTGGTGTTTACATAGTGAATGTGCACACCTTGGCATTAAAACTGTTTTTGGATCTGTATTCAAATACAAATATTTCATTAGTTTACTTTGGCAAAGAAATGTTTGACTCAGGCACATCTAATATTGACTGAGCAGATCTGCAGTTTTATTGACAGCACATTACAATAAATAGAGGCCTGTGGATTTTACAAATATATATATATATATGTGTGATTCTTTCTCAGATCAACCAAAAAAGTATTTTGATTCACATGCAACTTTTTTATTTTTCAATCGTGTCTGTGTTTCAGCGGATGTCATCTCTACGGTGGAGTTCAACCAGACTGGAGAGTTCTTGGCCACGGGTGATAAGGGTGGGAGGGTTGTCATCTTTCAGAGAGAACCACAGGTGAGAGATATCTCTGACAAACACACTTTTCCATTTTTGACAAACTTCCTATTGAAACTGGAAGTTGGGATGGGAGATTTTGAAGCACAAGTTGCATTTTTAAAGTCAATAGGTTTTAGTTTACATCACAGTAACACAATGATTTCCTCGCAATTGTGAGTTGAAGGCAGGTGGTATTTATAATGTAATGGGAAGAGACATTCTTGGCCAACTTATGGCACATATGACTCAGTTCTGGCAGTGGTAAAGGTCATACTGGCCCACACACATCAAGCCGGTTTTAGTGTGAGTTGTGGCTTGCTGTGTGTGGCCCATTTTTACTTGGTGCTGCCAGAACTAAGCCATATGTGCCACGGTTGGCCCAGATGAGGCCAGGATATGTATGCTATTGCCAGCCACACACAGGTTGAGTATGTGGGCCAGAAGAATGTGGGCCACAACTGGGCCAGATGTAATTTGCTATCTGGGGTATATTAGCAGATTTGACAGTTTACGTAAGAATGCTTTTATGGATTATTTAAGCCAAAATTCATTCCCCTCATGTTGTAAGAATGAGGCCCAATACATTTTAAATATGCATATCTTGTTTACTTTTTTTTTGGTTGACTTTTCACATACAGATGCCCTAAAAGCTAACAGACGAAACCACAAAGCTTTAAATTAGATTTCATGGGGACTTTTATTATAATTAAATTACATTTTTGTATGGAAATTATAATTATTATAATAAATGATATTTTGAATATTATAATATTTACCTAGTTTAACCCTTTATTATAACGTTTACACAGATATCTTAATACAGGAAGTAAGCAGCAAAATTGACAGCAAAACAATTCATTGATAATTCCTGTTTATGCTAATAACGGCTTGTTATCTTGTCCCGCTACCTCTCTCTTTTAGGGCGAATATAATGTTTATAGTACATTTCAGAGTCATGAGCCTGAGTTTGATTACCTGAAAAGCTTGGAGATTGAGGAGAAAATCAATAAGATTCGATGGCTGCCTCCACATAACCCCGCCCACTTCCTCCTCTCCACCAATGGTAGCCGCTAAAACGCTTGATAACATTATATCATACAATGCCAAAACACAATGATGAATCATTAAGAATAACATACCTTTTGTGATTCTTGTCAGATAAGACCGTAAAGCTGTGGAAGGTGAGTGAGAGAGACAAGCGAGCAGAAGGCTATAATCTCAGAGACGAGGAAGGCAGACTGAAGGACCTCTCAACAGTCACCACTCTACAGGTGTGTGGTATTTCTCCTTTCTTCTGTTCTGTTTCTTCTCAATGCCTGATGTGAGTTTCTGCTGGTGTAGGTCCCTGTCCTGCGGCCGATGGATCTGCTGGTGGAGGCCACCCCACGCCGTGTTTTTGCTAACGCACATGCATATCACATCAACTCCATCAGTGTTAACAGCGACTGTGAGACGTACCTGTCTGCTGATGACCTGAGAATTAACCTGTGGCATCTCAGCATCACGGACCGCAGCTTCAGTATCCTCATCATTTTACTGTGAGAGAGAGCTGCACAGATATGGATAAACCTAGAGCTGAAAGGTGCTAAGGTGCTTTGAGTGGCTTTTAGCATGTTGCTGAGCACCAAACAACATGGTGATCAATCTTTTTAGCAGGAGCCAGTTGCATCAGCTGTGTGTGAGTTGCAATTTAAAGGGGTCCTATTATGCCCTTTTACGAAGTCTTGATTTAGTTTTTGGGGTGTACTAAAATATGCTTTCATGCATGATTGTAAAAAAAAAATAAAAAATAAAAATTATTTATACATTCACATATTTTACATTATTACAGGTCCTCTCTTCCCAATCTGGCCCGAATGCGTCGTTTAGTTTCTGTTTAGATGAAACCCCTCCTTTTGAAATGTGCTGTGATTGGTTAGCTGGCCCAGTGTGTTGTGATTGGCACCGCTTAGCAGAGAAGTGAGTGTTAGGGAAATGTCACGTCCCTTACCATAACCGCGAGTTTCATCTGTTCAGGTGTAAATATAAAGGATGGCGGCAATTTCAAACCTGATTCAGACCCTGACAATGTTAACAAACAAGAGGAGCATCCAGAATGGATTTCATGCACGGACTTTGCAACCACGGATTCCACAGGACGTTTCAGAGTGGTATGCAAGCTTTTGTGCTTTTAGCCTGCGCTGTGGCTCTGGAAGCTGTAGCACACAGATAAACGTTGGGATTAATTAAACTATAACGAAAATAAATTTAAACCACTCTAAGTTCGTCAGCCTTGGGAAGTTCGAACAAATGAGTTTTGGAAAAGGGGTGAAAATTTTATATTTAGTGTAAATGTATCTGTTCAGTCCCTTAACTAGATATTTGCTGATTACTTTGCCTATAGTTTTGCCTATAGTTTTGCTTCACTTAAATCAAAAAGATTCCCAACAAATCTGAATCAAAGACTGACCTATCACAGAATCGACCTTTGCATCTCTAAACAGCACACAGCAGTGATATTACGTTCCTGAATAAATCAATATTGTTAAACTAATCACTTGAGTGAATGATTCAATAACTCATGTAGAGAGACAGAGTCACTCGACACTCTAGGCTAAACAGTTTGTACCTCACATCTCTAGTTCCTCTGCCAACCGTCCACCAACCCATTACAGAACAAATGGTGCAAGTGAATAAATGACAGAGTTAGTTACAAACCTGCAAATGGCTGGTGCAACCCTACAGAAATCCAGAAGAAAGCTTTTTGTTTTGGACTTTTTGTTAATAGTTACTGTTAGAAATGTTGTTATGAATTAGTGATGATATAAAACCCCAGTTTGTCAGGGTTCCTCAATGAGTTTGTCAGATATTGTAGATTTAAAGCCGGAAAACATGGAGGACCTCAGTGAGGTGATCACAGTGGCAGAGTTTCACCCTCACCACTGCCACCTGTTGGCCTTCAGCAGCAGCACAGGAACCACACGCCTCTGTGACATGAGAGCTCGCGCGCTCTGCGACCAGCATGCCAAATGTAAGCCACGCTCATGCATATAATGCAAAATCATACTGCAAAGTACAACATTTTCCTGAATGTACTGATTTTGTTGGTCTTGAAACAAAATTCCTTTCAACCATAACCTGTAACTACCCCTGAAATCATCAATTCCTTCAGTCCTAAGCCTAAACCTAAAATCTTAGTGGTTGGCAGTAATGTTGTTCCAAGACTTATACACTAATGCGGAACATATCCACTAATAGTAGCCCATTAAAAAGTGTTGCTGTTTTTTTTAAGATGAAATTAAATTGAACTTAAGATATCCTGAAGCACTTAAACTTTCAGATTTGAAACTCAATTTGCCAACGTTAATGTAAGGTCAGGTGATGCTTGTTTACATTCAAATGGTTGTTCATGTCATAATGCTGTGTATTAAATGAAGTGTTTTTATATCTGTTTGCTCAATCCATTACAGTGTATGAAGAGGCAGTGGATCCAGCCCGCCGCTCGTTCTTCTCAGAGATTGTTTCCTCTGTGTCAGATGTGAAGTTCAGTCACAGCGGCCGCTACCTGCTGACTAGAGATTACCTCACTGCTAAAGTCTGGGACCTCAACATGGAAAATAAACCTGTGGAAACATACCAGGTCTCTCACCTACTCACTCACTCAAACATATAGCCTACACAAACTCACACAGTGTTTTAGCTAGAAGGGATCCAAGCCTCTCAGTGCAAGTGGCCTCACTAACACAAAAATAGCATAGAAATATTGTTTTGGACATGTGCAATGATAATACCATACCAGTGGTTTTCAATTTTGAAACTTCTTCATGTAAAAGGAATAGTAAATGTGATATTATAAAGAGAAAATGTTGTTTGCTACATTAAACAGTTATTGCACTAAAGCCAAAATAAATTAAAATATCTGGAAAAATTACTTTGTGTTAAATTGACAGTTTATCTGTTGTCTACCCTATATTAAGAGTATATTATTATTAAGAAAATATATAATTAAGAGTAATTATTAAAATGAATCAACTGTTTTTAGCTGAAACTGAAACAAACTATAAACATTGTTTTCTTTAAATTAAATAAATCTGAAATAAAAGAAAATATACAAATGAGATGAAAAGCTTAAATTTAAAACCCTTTTTAATCAATGAAAAGTAAAAATGTTGCCTTGGCAACTGATTAAAATAAAATTTCAGTTGAAGTTGAAGTACTAAAATGACTAAAACTGAAATAAGATTAAATATCTTACTAAGATTAACTGAATAAAAAAAACAAATAAGGCACCTAAAATTACTCAAACTTATTCAAAAGAACACTGAAAATATATAATAAAATCAAATTCAAAGTATGATATTATTATTAAAATATTAATATTAATATATGGTTATTATATAACTATATGCACATTTGTCTTTAGAAAAGCAGAATGAAAAAGTAATATGGTAAAATTAAGTAAATTTACCATGGAGGACTAATAATATAAATACCAAGGCTGTGTCCGAAATCGCCCCCTATTCCCTCATTCACTATTCCCTACATTACTCCACTAATATAGTTCACTTGCAGGAGTGAATGAAAACGAGTGAGTGAATTCGGACACTGAGTGCGCCTAGAGGGCTGCCGCCTTTGCATAGTTTGTGTTTGCTGTTTATAATCATTTGAAACTTAGCAAACTGCCAGCTCCAGTAGTAATGAAAAGATTTATGTCATGGAAACTACGTAAAACCTTAATGAAACAATTTATTCAATTAAAAATGAATTTATACCTGTTTGATATTAAGCTGTAGCCACCTTGGACCAGCGGTTTGGAAAATGGATGAATCAGCCGCCATCTTCTGGTCTCACAGTGCATTATAGGTATTCTCTAGCCGTTGAGCGTACAACGGTTGTACAATCGTTATTGCGGTGCATTGTGGGATTGAATGAGTGCACTTGATAATGTCCACTATGGTTTTGGACACCACTACAAATGGCTGTACCCTCAAACAGCGCCCTATTTGAGGGTATAGGGTGTGATTTCGGACACAGCTCAGGTTCTATCATGAAACTAGATGCCGCAGGCTGATGGGTCCTTATTGCAACCTGCTGACAATTGTATCGTTAACTACACGGCACAAGCTGATTGGTTCCTGTCGCATCTGCAGCCGATGAGCTTGCTGATCAACATTGAAATGGTTGGTCAGTGTTTGCTGTGGCAGTTTGCAGCGCACTTTCAGAGTACTTCTGAAACCCTCCACCTTCCCCAGCTCCACCTGTATAGATCTGCAACAGTATGTCTTACATGCTACTGCTTATAGATACACAGACACGCTGCTGTGAGCAAGTCTCTGTACTAGACCAAATACATTAACATTGTCATATCCATTACCGTGCTAAAGAGTTGTCATGATAGAAATAGATCTAAATAAATCTTCAGGAAAGGGAGAGGGCAGCTCCATCAAACATCTTGATGTAGTTGGACAAAAAGCACCTCAAAGGTGAGACCTATAAAAATCCTTTTAATTCTCTATTGAAGAAAAGCCCAAACCAGAATGGTTTTATTTAATTACAGATTATGTTTTTTAACCTACAGTATAAACCAACATTCCAGTTATATATCACTTCACTGCATTTATCATGAACTTGTTTTTTGCTTGTCTTTTTAGGTCCACGACTACTTGCGAACCAAACTGTGCTCTTTGTATGAAAGCGATTGTATTTTTGACAAGTTTGAATGTGCTTGGAATGGAACGGACAGGTGAGGCCCTAACCATAACCTTTACAACATTCACCTTTGACCTCTGAAACATAACTCGAGCGGATCCACCTGCTGTGCACCTGTTCCCTCTCAATCCCTCTCTTCCTCCGCAGCGTGATAATGACGGGGGCTTACAACAACTACTTCCGAATGTTTGACCGGGCGAGCCGGCGTGACGTGACTCTGGAGGCCAGTCGTGAGATGTGTAAGCGGCGTGCCGTCCTGCAGCCGAGGCGCGTGTGTGTGGGGAAGAAACGGAAAGAGACGGACGTCAGCGTGGACAGTCTGGACTTCAGGAAGAAAATCCTCCATACCGCCTGGCATCCCAAAGAAAACATCATCGCCATCGCTGCCAGCAACAACCTCTACATTTTTCAGGACAGACTGACGGCCAACGGACATCACAACACACCGGAAATACAAAGTGCGCCTCTCAAATGACAGACGCACCCAAATCTGACTTTGTAATGTAACACAGTCTTGTGGCACAAAACACGTGCAAGATCCAGTCCATTTGATTGCCCTTTATTATCACATTTCCCATTTGCATTCAGTGTCACCAGTATCAGAACAATCTCAAAAACTATTGCGATGTATAACCCCAACAATTGAATAATAGAAACTATAACTGTGGTTTTGAATGAAAATGTATCGCTCAGATTCAGTGCTATAGCATGGCATGCAGTATGAACACTCGGGTTAGATAATGTTCAGCTACCCTGAAACGTACAGATCGCACATGCATGTTTACAAAGCTGTTTCATCATGAACAGGGCTTATTTAACAATGATGATTGTAAGCGAATCAGAGCCTTTACAATGCTTTACAACGCTCTGCACTGCTTGTATAGAATTACGTGTCTGTTCTTTCTTCTCAGGCTTGAGGTTTCTTCAGTTTTCTTTGGTTTGACTAAACTGCTCAGGGACTCTCTAAGGCCTCTTCCTAGTTTCAATGGCAAAACTCACCAAAACGAAATCCAGAACAAGCAGAGGACAGGATGCAGGAATTATGGAGGTCTGCTGAGAGACATTGCTGGAAGGAAAACAGCATGTGCAGGGATCAGTTTCAATGCTGAGTCATCACCACCCCCACCTCAATGTGTAAAGAGCATTCCCAATTCAACGCTTTTGAACACATACTAACAGGCATTTGCTAGCTAGTGCACTGGTTGGATGATTTTATTTAATGTGTTGAAAAAACAGCTCAGCCAAAAATGAAAAAGAAATTCTCACCCTCATGTCATTCCAAATCTGTTTGATTTTCTTCCAGAAGAGAAATTCAGCGGGATGTTCATGCTGCTCTTTTCCACACAATATGGAAAAAACCAATTCGATCTCGCGGCAGTTCGTATGAATTTTACGAGGTGGCTAATTCGTATGAATTTGAACGAATGAACGAATGTTCATTACGAATGTTACGAATTAGCCACCTTTTACTCACTCGTACGAATTCGTACGAATTGGTTATGAGATAGCGTTGGAAAAAACACACAGTAGTTCTTCAGTATCTTGCAAGGTCATTGTGATTCTGCGTTTTCAAAATTGGCACAGTTAAGAGACATGCAAGGACCATTGTAGTTTGCCTTAGTTGACGTCAAACATAGCAAGCTTGAATATGCGTCCATGTTTTTTAATGGTGCAGTGGAGGGGAGCATTTTCAGCGAACTTAAGCCCTATTCGGATGGGATTAGTTTAACATGGAGAGGTTGGGTAAAGTAATTATCACCAGAGCTTCTCAGTGATTTTAGTCCCGTCCGAATGTGGATCTCAGTAATCATTACGGACAATGTCAGTAAAGATTAGACTGACTTTTACCTTCTGGAAAAAGGTCTGGAAAAATTACCTCAGGTAATACTAATCCCGTGCGAATAGACCCGCTGTAAATATGTACGTAAATATTCCGTCATTTCCTGTTTAAAAATAGTTTTCCACGGTTTTTCGAGTATGGAGGCGCTTGGAAATCCATTCAGTTGTGTTCTAGACGCTGGGACAAGTCTGTGGCAAAACTCAAGTGTTTTCCACACACCATTCAGATCAAAAGAAGGTTGAAAGCACTTGTTAGAGGCACAAAACATCTTTTAGCGTTAGGTAAGTGCCTATTACCAACATTATCCAATCTGAATTTAATTAATACATCATTCGACCGGATTTAACTGTTATATATATATATATATAGGTTACATGTGTTTGCGCACATGATATCAGGAAGCAAAGTAATACGCACATGATGACAGAAAGGTGACGGCGGTGTGTAAAGAGAGTTACACCTCCCCCTTCTGCTATCTCTTATCCCATGTGAATTGGCCATTAATGTAACAGACATCATGTGGTAAAATTATATTACTCCATCTACTCTTGTAAACCTAATCCCGTCGGAATAGGGCTATAAACAACTTAAAGGGGTAAATAACCACTGACAAAAAGTCTGTTCTTATTGAATAGGCTTGACCAAAGTCAAATTCTGCTTTGCTTGAGTAGGAAATACTTCTTAGCAAACTTGTCGACTTGTATTGTTCCTGGGTGCAAGAATTCAAAGAGTAAACGTTTATCGGGAGTGAGTTATTTTCTGTTTCAAGTGAAGGATCCAAAGCGTTGTAGTTAATTTGACTTGTCTTTGGGCTGGAATACAAAAATGCAGAAGTTACAATCTGTAGTTTTCACGAAAGCCCTGAAGCTGTGAGTCAGACTTTTGCTGACAAATAAACGTGAATTTCTCTGTCCAGCTAACACAGAGAAACAGTAAGCATTGTTCATTTACATATACTACGACATTGTAACAATACAAAGCGAGTTGAAAATCGGCAAACTTACACTTTGGTATAGAGGCAGATCTGAATGCGAGTTTATGGTCGATTGTTAGAAAGGGGTGGGGTTTAAGCGACTAAATGATTGAAAAAATCCTGCGTTTGTCATCAGATAGAAGTCTGTCGTTTCACAGGAAGATGGAATTAATTACAAATTGTGGAAAATTAAACATGCGCATTGATGAATTGTTCACAGTAAGATAAATAACATGCATTTAGAAAATGTATTCTAAAAGATTTTCAATTTTCAACCTTCATTCTGACTCTCTGTCTGAAATAATCCTTTTTTTTAAGGGCGGCTCCTTTAAGGCTTGTGAGTAAATGGCAGCTGTGTGTTAAAAACATTATCAAAATAAAACCGTCATTTACAGACAAAGCATTATGAAATAATGCTAAAGTTTCTCTGCGAACTCTCCATTACACTGCCTCGTTTACAAAACAATATGCAGTCAAAATCTCTGAACAAACATATAATCCTGCGACGAGATTCAAGATTCCATTAAAAATAAACCATCCACTTGTTTCAGTCGCTGGGATCCTTCTGAATCTATAAAGAAATGAGCAAATGACGCATTAAAGCGAACGATCCTTTACGCTTCTATTTACTCTTCCTTTAGTCCTCTTGTCAGTAGACTAAAGAGTGTGGAGTGAAGTCAGCGAGCATATGTACTGTAGACAGCATCAGTGATTATAATGGGTTCTAGACACAATGCTAGCATTCAGTCGGCGAAAGCAAGTGGGCGGGCCCTATGGTGCAATGATGTATAACTATTCGTCGATGTCTTTCACTCATACGCATATGCAAATGCATTTGCCTGTGTGACGTCACAAGTCCTCCAAATATCAAAAAGCGCCGTTTTTGGAGCTTGACTAAATAAATGCTTTGTTTATAATGAGGACATTTTAAGCTCTGAAACTTGCCAGAGGTTTTAATGGTACACTGACCTCTTATATGTCAAAAGATCAAGGCAAATTTAATTTCTCATGTTATGACCCCTTTAAATTTTGGTCTGTTCCTTACACTACTCTAAAACAATTGGTAACATAAAATGTTTTTATTTTTAATTATTATTCAATGAAGCCTTTCTGGAGCTTGGTGTCCCCAGGTGAACATCAAAACTGGTTTGGAAAGATACGAGAGTGAATAAAGAATAACAGAACATTTGGGTGAAGGAATCCTTTAATACCAATTGTTCAGAGTGAGCTTCACAGCTTTGAGGTAAGATCCCTATTCCCCTGTATACAAACTATTTGCAGCATGATGCCTGGTTGGTACCTTTTGATCTGCATTATTTATATGATATGATGACCAATGTCCACAAGAGGGCGTTCACAGTGATTGTGTTGTTTATATTCGGAAATGGGTTCAAATACAAAGGAAACCTGAACTGAACCTCCACTATTTCTGTTGTCCTGGCATATCTTTATTCATGGAAGTGCGATAAACCCACAGAAATGTTGTCGTGTCGCTTAACTCTGACTTTTATTTCATTTAAAATAATTCATACAAATGCATACAGTCACAAACATTTCTTTTTGGACTCTGTTTAACAAAAAATATTAATATCTCATAGTATATATAGTATGTATATTGCTAGCCTACCACTTTACCAGGAAGGAAACTATGTAGGCGATGGAGAGCTGCAACTATCCCGGCATCCTCAAAAAAACAAACAAAAAAACACACGGTACAATCAAGTCACACACAAACAGGCAAGCATTACGCCAGCTTTGCACAAGACAAATTTGTTTTTGTTTTGTTTTTTTACTTTTTGTTCAAAATCTGAACATTTTTCTCTTTTCTTTTTTAACCTTTAACACATAAGGTAATACATGCTCCAAAAATAAAAACATACTGAGTGTAGTTCTTTAATGTACTGTACTTAATTTTGACTACAAAAAGACAAATGGGTACAAAAACAATGCACTATGTGGTTTAATTTAAAAGGAAGGAAGGAAGGAAGGAAGGAAGGGGGGAAATAAATTTTCCTGAGAGGGTGTGCAAATCCCGCCTCTTTCGGGGCTTTTAAAATCAAACGAGTGAAACTAATATGCTTTGTATCGCATCTATGATCAGGTGGTGAGATGCCTCCTGTAAAACGGTCTGTTTTTTTAACGTTTTTTTTTTTTTATCGTCTACAAACCATTAATCATGTCCTAAAAACTGTACACAAACAGGTTACATTCATGTAATAGCTACTGTTGTTTTAACAATGAAACCCATTAGACAGACAAAAAAAAAAAAAAAAACAGATAAAAGATCGCCCACTGCACTTGGACAGACTACAATCTAAAACAGCAGGATTTTGCATCAGGGAGAAGTTAACTTTGTTTGAAATCCACACGGTTTTCTCTTTTTTTTGTTGTTGTTTTATCCCCCCACTAGTACTTCAAAGAGCGCAGTCCACCAGCTTCAGTCAAAGAGTTGGCTACTTTGGAGTGGTGGTTGTTTTTAGTGGCTGGTTCTGAGCCCGGGAGCTTGTTTCCGCTGCTCTTCTTTGGGGTAAAGAAGGACCAGGAGAGTTCTATAGTGGTACGGAGAGCCTTTGAAGAGGGGGGCTACAACTGTTCGTTGGGGTGCTGCTCTCTATCGGGTTCGGGTTTGCCGGTTTGGCCGGGTGAGGGGGCGTGTGGAGGGTGGGCTACGGTGGGCAGGCTGTGGGTAATGGGCACGGCACTTGGCATGATGCCCTCCACTGGCGGTGGTAGACCCCCTGAAGCGAGGCTCACTATGCCTGGGGGGTACCTGCGGAAGGGGAATAATGTTAAAACCTATTAAACACCTGCAATAGAGCAACTGTCCCTGCAGTGAAGCCCTCCATGAAACTACTATGTGTGCATAATGGTTCGTAAAAATGTACTTCCAGCTTTACAATCTGATTGAATGGCCCAAGTTTAAATGTACATACATCACATGCTACACTCCCATTAAAATGTTTAGAGTCAGTGAGATCTCTTTCTTTTAAATAATTTTTTTAAAGAAATTAATAGTTTTATTTAGCAGGGATGCATTAACCTGATCAAAAGTCACAGTAAAGACAGTAATAATGTTACAAAAGATTTCAAAAAAAAAAAAAAAGAAGGAATTCATCAAAGAATCCCGGAAATATTCCGCTTTAACGTCACAGTAATAAATAATATTTGAAAATATATTAAAATAGAAAACAGTTATTTTAAATTGTAATAATATTTCACAATATTAATGTTTTTACTGAATTTACAAAAATATACAGACTTTTGCATGCACACGAGAAACTTTTCACATGAGAATGGTCATAATTTCCGGTTTATGTATACTATAACTTATTTCCTTTGTGCGTCACTGCCATCTTACTCTGAAGTAAACGAGAGCATGGATCCGGCTAATATGTGCATAGTCCTATATGCAAAGTTTAATGGTTCACAAAAAAAGATTGGTACGGTAAAAAATGGCTCAAAATTTTTATTTCATTAGGGCAATATATTTATATTGTCCCATAAAAAGCAATAGTTACCCATGCACACGCGAAAGTCTGTATATTTTTTATTTTTGCAAAGGTCCCTTTAGGGGCTCTGTGCATTGCTATATTACAATAAGATTGGATTATTATTTGTAATAATGTATTTTTTTTATTGGAAATTTGTCATATAATTTTGCTGTTCTATAAAAGCATTAAGCAGCTCGAGGCTGTGTGTTATAGTGGTAATGGCACGGAAAAACTAAAACTGTGTTTTTCAAGGATTGTTTTTCTTAAAAGCCACGTAAAATATAACTAGTGAATATATATTCTAGTTATACTTTAGTAATCAGGGCTTGACATTAACTTTTTTGCACACCAGTCACTGTGGCTAGTGGTTTTACAAAATTACTAGCTATTCAGCATTTTTCAGAATCAGATTTTTTTTTATATTATCTCATAATTTGGCAGCAGGGATATTAGGCTGCTGTCACTTTAAGACCTGACGCACTGATCCATTATACTGTTACACATGCGTTTTCTTTTTCAACTGTTTGCGTCCACTTAAAACAACTGACTGTGTTTACATGAATACTCGCCAAGACCGGCATTTTGACATTATTTTGTGTGTACTTTAGCGAAAAATAACTCAATTTAGTACCGAGAGGCGGCTTTATGTGCGCACACTTTTGGGTGTGAGAACACAATATGCGGGAATGAGTACAATGCACCAACAATATTGATCCGGAGCAAATGAAATGAGTGAATGATGGGAGGCGGGTTTGTGTGTAACTCACTGTTGGAAAGATGAGAGAGAGAGAAAGCTCAGCTGATAGGGTGTATCTATTCTGCGGAAAATGAGTATTGGAAGTGTTATTCATATTCATTTTTCATATATCGATATGTATCGAAAAAAATTTGACATCACTACATTGCACTTATTTTATTATTTCAGATGCCTTTTTGAAAGGCTACAATTGAAAAATGTACATATTAAATATAAAATTCCACCTGCCAAAGTAACTAGTAGGAGTGACTGCATTACACGCCACCGCTGAAATCGACCCGCATTTGGCGGGTTAGCGGGTGTTAATGTCAAGCCCTGCTAGTAATGTTTGATTCATGAGCAAATCATTCGTTTGAATCGGTTCTTTTCAATGAATAAGTCATACAGATTCACATATTGGTCTGAATGATTCATTGGCAAATCAGTCTTAATCAAAATGATTTCAACAATCCTTATCAAGTACTCACAAATGACTGGAAAGGTCAGAAATTCACCGCTAAAAAAATGTGGGAGCCCTTTACGTACCCTGTCCGTCAGTTTCAAAATGTAATAACTTTGCCAGTAGATATTAAACAATCCTGTTTTTTTTATTTCTTTATCATTATCATACTGAGTTTTTTTCTGTGAAATATGTGCATTTTATATAAGCAATTCCATATCTCATTTGCTGCCATTAAATAGTTTTATGTATATATCATAATTAAAACTGGCTCTCTAGATCCTAATGGAAAATAAACCCACTTCAGTCAACCACTAATTATATTCCCCACACACTTGGCTTAGATGTTATGACATCTTGATGAAAGATTGTGAAGACTTTTCTAATACCATGCACTTATGTGCAATAAGACCAGGAACACATATTAAGAAGTCCAAAATGGTCTATTTTGACATCATGTTGATTTTAACCACAGTAAAAGCAATCTTGCATTGCCAGTTGTGGATTATTGTTTTACAGCACCATCTATATTCTACATTCAGTTCAGAGGAAAGTTGTACCTATAGGTGCCATTGAGTTCTGGATGAACAACAGCCGGGTCCATGCCGGCCCAGTGCGTGGTCTGTGTGAGGAACTCTTTGTTCACGCAGTTCTTCAGGCTGTCTGGAATGCGACCTGGAGGAGGAAAACAGCTTCATTACAGGGAAACCCCGAGACATTGATCACAGTACATCAAGCCTGCAGAGCTGCAATTAAAGAACGGTTTTCACCGGACTGATGAAAGAGATCAGACACCCAGGGCTCTCAAATCATTTGACAAATGTCTGAGGCATTAAAAAGTGGTATTGATGGCTTCATGTGCCGATGTACCGGTAATAGCTCGCCGGATCTCCCGCGCCGCCTCCTCCCGCATCTCAATGGAGGCCTGCTCGCTGTACCAGGCCGCGTGAGGGGTGCAGATCAGGTTGGGGGCGTCTTTAAGAGGACCTTGGCTGAAACTGTCACACACACACACACATGCAGCTGTATTAGAGTCTGAGTGTAAAATGACTTCAGCATAATAAGGACTTTTCACAATGAGACCAAGGAATTTTCCAGCTCTTTGTGATTACTGGATAAGGGAAAAATCGACAAAGAGCAAAATTTAGCCAATGAAATATTCCAGAGCTGAAAACTTCATTTTCATGCCTTTTTGGATTTTATATTACAGTGAATTTTCTAGAGCTGGAAATCCTGGAAACAGCCTGAGGTTTGATTCAGGGTTATTATCATTCCCTGAAACACTTCTGTCAATTGACATAAATCTAAAATATTTAAACACACAACACACCAACACACACACACACACACACACACACACACACACACACACACACACACACACACGCACGCACCAAAATTACTAACTTTAATAACTAAATGCTATAACTATAAATGCTATAACTAAAACTGAAATAAAAATAAATGAAACCTAAATAGTAATATATGAATGAATAAAAATAACAAAAAGCACATAAAACTGAAAATATAAAAGTAAAAGCTAATATAAAATATTAATAATATTTATAGCATTTATATATATATATATATATATATATATATATATATATCAAATACTAAAATAACATTAGACTTCACAATTGCTATGAAAGCAATTTGACCTCATTCACAAAAGTGTTCCATATCTGGTTGTCTAATAAACATGGGTTAGGGTTAGTACACGTATACTACGAATATTGTTGGCTCTTTGACAAATTGTTTTTGTTTTTTAGATTTGCTCTTTTGTAAGCGACTTTGGATAAAAGTGTTTCCTAAATGTAAATGTAAGTGTAAATTTAAAAGTGAATCACTAGAGATGACGTATAAATCCCAGCATTTCGCATTGCTACTAGTCTCCTTAGAAACTGCCTTCAGGAAGCAGCTCACATTCTTTATATCCCTTGTTTTGCCTTTGACGCATGATGCATGTTTTATCAGTGCGCTTTGGAGCCAAATAATACAATGCAAAAAAAAAAAAGCCCTGCAGAGTTTGGGGGTGGAATAGGAATGGGGTTTGGAGCAAGCAATCGAACCGAATGTCAAAACAACACAATACTTCAACATCAAATGTTATTGTTCACCTGAAGGGCTCTGTCTCGTGGACGTCCAGCGCTGCTCCCCGTATTCTGCCCTCTTTCAGAGCCTGGGCCAATGCTTTCTCATCCACCAGACCACCACGCGCAGTGTTCACTAGAAAGGCGCCTTGACGCATCTACAGTCAACACAAAATAGTGATCGTACACAAACGTGACAGCTGTGCATGTGTGCTCTGGTGTTTGTGAGTAGCACCTGTTTGATGGTGAAGTCGTTGATGAGATGGTGGTTGTGCTCGTTGAGACTGCAGTGTAAGGTGACGCAGTCGCTGTGGAAGAGCAGGTCCTGTAGGGTGTTGACTCTCTGCAGCCCCAGGGCTCGCTCCATCCCGTCAGACAGGTACGGGTCGTAGAACATCACGTTGAAACCGAATGCTTTGGCCCTCAGTGCCACCGCCTGTCCAACACGACCTGAGAGCAAACATATCACTTCAGCCATGAATGAAGAGCCATATAATAATTTATTTTATAATACCAGGCTCTATTAAAATGGTGTGTTTGCTTCCTACAGGCCACAGTATGCCAAAAGAAAGTGTTTAAAAGGTACCAGGCTGATATTATGAGCCAAAGTAATGTTTTAAATGCCATCTTAATTTCCAGCAAAAGAGCGTTTAATTCATTTCGTTATATTATAGCTCAATTATTTCCAGCTTCTTTGAAAAGATAAAATAAAATACATAAATAAATACACAGCAATACACTGAAGTAATATACAGTAAAATATTATATATGTGAAATATTATTACGATTTAAAATATGTTTTCTATTTGAATATATTTTAAAATGTATTTATTCCTGTGATGCAAAGCTGAATTTTCAGCATTATTACTCCGGTCTTCAGTGTCACATGATCCTTCAGAAATCATTCTAATATGATGATTTGCTGCTCAAAAAACATTTCTTATTATTATCAATGTTGAAAACAGATGTGCTGCTTAATATTTTGTGGAAACTGTGAAAAAAAGTTCAAAAGAACAGCATTTATTTGAAATAGAAATCTTTTGTAACATTATAAATACTGTCATCTTTAATCAATTTAATGAGTAAATAACAGTATTATTTAATAAATAAATAAAAAATCGTACTGATCCTAAACTTTTGAACAGTAGCGTGTGTGTGTGTGTGTGTGTGTGTGTGTGTGTGTGTCGGTTTGTTAAGTAGTTTGCCAGTTCTTCTAAGCTAAATGGAAAACCTACTTAAAGAGGTTGTTCCACATTATTAAGCAAGTCACATTTCTCATGCAATATGAGGAGGAAGAAAGATCTTCCTGGAGATGAAAAGCATGAAATGGTGCGATGTCTTGCAAAAGGCATAAAAACAACTAATATTTAGCAAAAACTGAGATTTTCGAAGATTTGTGAGTGATTTAGGGCACAGAAGATGATAAAGGGCACAGAAGATAAAGGCTTATCAAGGGAAGTTTCTGTCAAACAAATTAGTTGTATTAAATGAGGTTCCAAACATCGGTTCGGGAGGAGCCTAAACATTCAGTCCTGTGACTCCTGTCAATCATCATTACGTGTGTATATAAGCATCAGTCACTGCACCATCCCAGCGACAATTCTTCCGGCATCCCTCCTCCTCCCCCTGTCCTCCTCTATTTCTCTTATTCTTCCTCTGCGCAGTACTAATATAGGGGGTCTAGCCTCGGGTTTGAGCCTCCTTTAAGGTCAGCAAGCCAAATATTAAGACTGAATGAGCAGGTGAACTCGTGAAGGTGATCAGCTGTAAAAAAAAGCCACTGTTGAACAGCAAACATGTATTTGAAGTCTCAAAAAAGCTCACTGAGATGATGCAGATGGAAAAATAAATAATAAAGTTATCGCGCAATTCTTCTGGCAGGATAATTTTATTCAGCTAAATATCTCACCATTCACTGATGCGTCCAGGTCACACTCAATCACCGTTATATGTTTGGTCTAAAACGCACCTGCTCTCATGTTTTACTGCAGGATAGATATTGTGATTTCATTTTCTGTCATCTCTGCAGGACTGCGATATGAAGAGTGTGCAAAGTAACATTTTAGCAACAGTGTGAAAGTGAATAGCACATAACAGGCACAATACCGGTATAAACATGAATATCTATCGGTACAATATGCGTCACATGACTAAACTTACATCACTTACTTTTTTATATACCTCAGTTTTGACAGGCTACAACGCGAAAACGGCGTTTTCAAATTTATCCACTTTGGAGAGCATTTTCAAAAAGCTTTGTTTTCATTAATAAAAATGCGTGTGGACGGAAGGCCAAAAAGATGCGTTTTCAAATGAAAACGTATTAGTGTGGACATGCAGAGTCCTGCAGAGTTCAGCTCCAACCCTAATCAAACAGGGTTGCTAGAAAGCTACAGACAGGTGAACTTTTATCAGGGTTGGAGCTGAACTCTGAAGGACAGTTCTCCACCTCTGGTCTAGATGGATGGAGTTCTGGATGGTTGGTGAATGGCCACCCCGTTCCAGCCAGATTGCGACGTCAGCAATGAGCTGGCGGGTGATGATTTGTGCTGGAATATTGGGAAGTGAGATGGAATGTCCCTTTAGGGTCCCTGAGGGTGTCAAAATGACTTCTGCAAGATATGTGGAGTTCATAACTGACCATTTTCTGCTATGGTATAAAAAGAAGGATAGTGCCTTCTGAAATAAAAGGATTTTCATGCAGGGAAATGCTGCAAAAAAACAAACAAAAAAAAACCCACCATAGCAATAAAACATTTTTAAAATGTCTTTCTACACCCACTGTAAATGTTTCTTAACAAACCTGTCTGAGATTGATATCAGTTATAAAAAACAACAACAACAACAAAAAAACACTTTCTTTAAAAAACTAAAATCTGAATGTCTATTGTGCTAAAATGACTGATATGTCAATTGCACAATAATTTGGAACACAGTGTGTGTGTGTGTGTGTGTGTGTGTGTGTGTGTGTGTGTGTGTGTGTGTGTGTGTGTGTGTGTGTGTGTGTGCGTGCGTGCAATTTTCAAAAATAAAAATGTATGAAGAATTCTAATGAAACTTCTTTAAAAAAATCCTTATTGTTGAGCCCTGAAATGAGCACAACTGTATCTTTAACTCTCTTTTTGGTCTGTGAAATAATCAATGCTTATTACTTCTGGATGATCGCATAGTCTCCACACATTACCGTTCGCTTCCTGTTATCTTTATAGCCACTGATAGCGCCTTCATCAGAATTTTTAACGTTTACTTAGCCTGCACCAGTCTATTAATATTTACCCACCCCTACACTGCACATAAAACCAAAACAAACCACCGCTGTTACTTCATATCTCCTTCAGAAGATCTCTTTCGGTCTCAGTGGGCTTATCCTGGCCAGAATACATAGCAAAGTGGATCAGACTTCATGTCTAGAGTCAAAAGTCTGGCTATGTGAGACAACACACCTAGACCAATGATCCCCAGCGTCTCTCCTCTGATGCGGGCCGCCCCAGACGCGACCTCTCGGATCTGTTCCACGCTCTGGACCCGCGTGCCCTCCCGGAGAGCCTGGTGCAGCCAGGTGGTGCGTCGGTACAGGTTCAGGATGTGACACATGGTGGAGTCTGACGTCTCCTCTACTGAAGCCGCTGGCATGTTGCAGACTGCTATACCTGCAGATGTGGAAGGGTTACGGTCAGGCTCTTCATACAGCAAACACACACACATACATTGTTGTTTAATGGAAAACCTTCTTAACCATTACCTAAGTCTCCAGCAGACTTTATGTCGATGTTATCAAAGCCGCTCCCAATGCGGACAATTATACGAAGTGCTTTGAACTTTTCCAGGTCCTCCCTCATCAGCGTGATTGTGTGGTACATGAGGGCACCCACTGCTTCATTTAACACCTGAGACAATATACAGAAACTACAGTCAGTCTGTGCAAAGAAGATACACACAAGTACAACAGATCCAAAACTGAGAGGCAAAAAGTCTAAATGATTTTTCCTAACTAAGAGAAAGTGATTGATTGACACATTTTTGCGATTTGATTGACACATTTTCACAGTTGACGATTTGAAGAGACACAAACGTACTTATTTGATTAGTAACATAGACATAGTGCAGAACCTTGAGGCCTGGTTTCACAGACAAGGCTTAGATTAAGCCAGGATTATGCCTTAGTTCAATTAGCACATTTAACTTTTTTCCCCGCCATTGACGGAAATTTCCAGCTTTCCGTGTTTTCACTTTTATACAGTAGGGGGCGCTATTACACATCTTCTGAAAGAGTACTGAATCTCCTGATCAAAACACAGAAGAAGAAGCAGAAACAAGCGATAGCATATGTAAAATAACGTGATCATCAACATTAAACAGAATAAATCAAAACAGCCTAATGTTATTGAATGAAATGTCGACCCAGGACAAATTTTGATCATCATTCCGAATGTGATTCAGACGTAGTCTTTGACAAAAATGTGATTTTCTCAGCTTTTTGCTCAAAATGTTGCTTTTTTTATATAACATACCCATATTCAATTGTTGATCAAAAATAATGCATTAAGCTAGAATCAAACTTTTTTTTGTTTAAAAGCAGAGAGTCTGTTCTTTCTTTTGATATATTGCATGTTCACATATTCATACAACAAAGTATTCTGAGGGCCATGAAACTTTTGTGAAAATGAGCAAAAATGCTGGCGGGGAAAGAGTTAAGTAGCTTTTATAAACGTGCCTTGGAAAAAAACATAAATTGAGACTAGATTGCCGACCCCTGCACTATTTTGTATTTCTCATATTTTTTGTATTTTTTTATAATTTCAAATGCAAAGTTGAATGAAACTGGCTCAAGCCTGCAATGCTGTACATATTAATACTCATTATTAACATGGACAGCGTTGCAGACTTGAGCCGATTTCATCCTGGCCAAGAAGATTAAGCAATGAAATGAAATTAATTTCAATCTCCAGGTTCTACACCTTCATATGGGTAAACATTAAACCAGATGAATTGAAGTCATTACAAAATATTTCAAAAGAAAAAAATTATTCAAAGAAAAATGCGTCAAACATAATGTAATGTAATGTATGTAATTACACAATGTGTGATCAGATCTTTAAATGGCTGCATTGATATGACAGATTATTACACTGCCATTTAAAGATCTGATCACACATTGTGTAATTACATACATTACATTACATTATGTTTGACGCATTTTTCTTTGAATAATTCAGAAACAACAACATATTATTTGAATTGTAGAATACATCATGGTGGTATTAAATGTACTGAATTTAACTCATACTGATTTTAATCAATAAATTCGGGTGTGTACCATTGCAAAAAATACTACCAAGATGTAAAAATACTTTACAATGAATAAATAAAATGGAAGATGAATAAAACGTGGTTATGAGGTTCAAGTAATGATAGTAATGTTTTTCATATATAGGCTATGGTAATGAGAATGTGGGGATGTGTTTCATTGTCATGAGATAATATGCGCTTCAGTGATCATGTTTTTATGTGAATCTGATAAGGAAAACCTGATGTAGACTCTTTGAGGACAGTAAACGCACACACTCTACGCCTGCAACAAGCTTCACTGTTAATATTACTCATGAGTTTAGTTTCTGCTGATGACCAAAAACAAGAACTACACTGTACAACTTCACTAACGAAGGGTTCTCTTATGTTCATGTCATGATGATTAATCAGTTTACTTGAAAACACTTGACTATGAAGGTAATATGATGTCATAAAGAATAGCATGTGCAGGGTAAGATTTATGAAAGGCAATTTACACCTTTACACATTTCTGTTGCACATGCAAATTTAATTTACACTTGCAATCTTATGTGCACTTTTACAAAATCTTACCCTGCGCATGCGATTCCTTATGACATCATATTACCTTCATACTTGACAATCTAATAAACCATCAAGTTCTGGAGTAACACACCATAAGCAGATTTAACACAACATGGGCCCTATTTTAACAATCTAAGCACATGCGCGACTAAAGCGCACTTAGTCCAAATCCTGCGCGTCCCTGTGTGTGTAAGAAGCAGAGTGTACGCGTGTGTTGTGGACCCGTCTATAGGCTCACATAACAAAAAAATATTGCGCCATTGATTTTAGACCAGGTTTCAGTTGGTCAATAGCGCAGTCTATTTCAGTTGCCTCAAAACAGGAACGCGCCAACAGCGCCTGAACACACCTCGTTTTCAGACCAGCACGCCCATGGGTGACAGATGGGCGCAAATGCATTTGCTATTTAAACAACGTGGCGCAGGACGTGAAAATGATAACGGCATCAAGCAATCAGTGTTGTTTACGAGCAACAACAGAATGAGATTTTTACAGCCATTTTAGGGCACATTTTCCATGTCACTTTATCACCTGCTAATTGATTTAGCATCTAATCAGAAGTTCTTTCTCCATATGAAGAGACTGTACAGTTTCTGTCCATTCAGCAGTGGGCGATTAAATAAGTCAAATAAGGAGGCTGTTTGCAGGTTTGTGGGAAGGGGCAGAAAGCGAGTGCCATCTGTCTGTGCAGGCCTGGGGAGTGTTCTTAGAGAATCAACCTGGCAGCCGCCCAGAACCACACAAAACATGCCAGAATCAGCACTTCAGCAGAAAACAAATGCGGGCTCTGGCTACATTAAATGTCTGAATGAGCATTAAGGCATTCGGAGGGAGCAAATATTTATATGAGATGGAATTAAGGGAATTGTGTTGGATGGATGGTCATTCGCGTGTAGCCAGTTGAATGAACGGAGCAAATGAATATCATTTAGGTTCACGGGTAGTGTGAAAGAGAAAACCATCACTGACAGCAGCACATCAGGTTTCCTCTGTGTACAAACACATTATCAAACGGTGCGCTTGCTCTTGTTCCAGCCAGTTGTATTTGATATTTTTCAGCATTTATTAATCTAGGTTAATGTTGATTTCTACATGATCTAATACATATTCAAGTTGTATTATTTTAATGCTAAATAATGTCTTATGAACAAACATGAATTAACAATGAATAATAGTCTATTTAAATGTACAATATATTCTAAATATAAACAAAAATGTACTAGTATACATTACCATTCAAAAGCTTGAGGTGGGTAAGGGTTTTACATTTTTTGGGGGAAAAAGTCTGTGAGTAATTTTATTAAAAATACAGTAAAATCAGTAATATTGTGAAATATTTTACCATTTAAAATAACTGTTTTCTGTTTAAATATATTTTAAAATGTATTTATTCCTTTGATGCAAAGCTGAATTTTCAGCATCATTACTCTAGTCTTCAGTGTCACACGATCCTTCAGAAATATATGATGATTTGCTGTTCAGAAAGTTGTGCTGCTTCATATTTCTGTCCAAACTGTGATACTTGTTTTTCAAGATTCTTTGATGAATAGAAAGCAAAAAAAAAACTGAATTTACTTCAAATAGAAATCTTTTCTTACATTAAAAATGTATTCACTGTCCATTTTGATCAGTTTGATGCATCCTTTAATGCAGAATATAAGTATTAACTTAAAAACAAAGAAACAAAAACTTTTAAACGGTAGTACATTCCCTAGATAAATAAATGCTGCAAAAATTGTTGTTCATTGTTAGTTCATGATATATAATTGAACCTTATTTTAATGTATTACCGAATTTAATTTACAGGTGCACATTTCTTTCCGAGACATGACACTGGAGTCATTGACACTGGAGTTCATTGCTGAGAAACATGTCAAATACCATTCGTAATGATTGACAAAGAGCAACGTGTTCTTGTTCTTTCACAAGGAAACAACACAACATGACAGATCTAGCTTTAACAAATGCTAAAGAAAATGAATGATCAATGGCTGCCAAGCAAGAGACTGAGAATGAAATAAATAAATCACACGAAGTACAGCTGGTAGGATGGCTGTGCGATTTCATCACGCTACCCAGTGAATTCATCTACAGTAATGAATCATTCGACTCAATTCTGGCAGAAAAGCTCACATAAATATTACCCCATTGTGCAATATACTTCTTTAGCCTGTGAGATGAAGTGCTTTTTCCATGTAACAAAGCCAAAGAGCCTCCATCATATCGAGCCAGTGGGATCTATGATAAATTGCAAAACCATTCTCAAACATATTTTACATTATATATTAATCTGTATGAACCAGTGACGAAAAAATACCACTCCATATAGTAATAAATACACATGAACAGCATTCACAATGCATTTTACTTCTGTGACGCGACATATTCCTTTGTGAAATAGTGGGAATTAATGGCAAGCGTTTTCCATCTTCCGAATTCTTAATTTGTGGCCAGGATTTATCTAAGCCCTTGCATAGTGAGTGACGATGAAGGACAGAGATAAACACAAGTTTAGTCTGGTTGTACTTTAGAGCTGTGTGAATGTAATTTTAAAAACATTTATTTCGATTTTGGCTTCCAATGATTGCAAAAAAATAGATATCGGAGTTAAAACTATTTTAAAACTATACCTTCCTTTCATTTCCTTCACAGTGCTGGTATGCCTTCATTCCTCCCTAAAAGCCCAAACTTAACGTCGGAATCAGCTAAATTGGTGATTTTTGTAAAATGCAGTCTAATGTTGCCATATTGCGGGACTATTTTGATAATAAAAGAGTTATTAAAAGCACAATAATCAGCGCAAGAGACGCTTTCCCAAGGAGGCTTTCTGTGTGTGTGCTCCTTGCGCACACACAGAAAAAAACGGGCTGCAATTTACAAGCAAATATACTTATACTTTGGGCTTCAGGTTCACAACGATCAAATACACATAAAAATGTGTCGACATGACCGGCTTTGGTGTATTCACTTAAACACAGTCGTTTATGTCTTAAGGGGAGTTAAACAGTAGAGAGAAAATATGATGTATATCAAATATATCTGTGCATTTGGTCTTAAAGTTACAGCAGTTTAATACATAGTCTAATAAACCTGGTTGGCCATTAATGTTAATTAAACAAAAAAAGAAAGAGAAAATCACTCACTGCTCTTGAATGAATAACTTTAGCCTTAAGCGCACTGCTTATTTTTATTAGTATATTTGTTATACTGTGTTTATTTGTCCGTTTGAATGTACTTTGTTTCTTTGTTCTTGCTCTTATTGCATGTTATCGGCATATAAAACACAAAAATGCCTGCAGACTGGTGCATTTACCAACTGATGTTTTATATTCATTTGTTTTGTTCAATCATTGCTGTTTCTTTTGCTAGAGATATTTATGATAACACTTTACAATAAGGTTTCATTAGTTATTATTTAAATGAACTAAGAATGAACTGCACTTCTACTACAGCATTGATTAATTTTAGTTAATGTTAATTTCAACATTTACTCACACATTATTGAAATCAAAAGTTGTATTTGTTAACATTAGTTAATGCACTGGGAACTAAAATTTTTATTGACTAACATTATCCAAGATGAATAAATACTGTAACAAATGTATTGCTCATTGGTAGTTCATGTTAGTTAATACATTAACTAATGTTAACAAATGAGACCTTATTGTAAAGTGTTACCATATTTATTTTACACTTCAGTTCATAAAACAATGTTAATTCTTTAAAAAAATATAACAAAAAGAACCGATAGTACCGTTAAAGTTCCAGATCGATAAGCAATATCGGTATGAGTAGTAATACCGGTGATAAAACCTTAACAATACCCATCCCTACTACTAATACAGCAGGAACCAATCAGCTGTGCCCTATGGAGAATGACGTGATTACAAGCAGCCATCTAGAGTTTCATGACAGAACTTTGTATTAATTTATCCAAGAGCAAAAATGAACATAGTGCTACTGTACCAAAGTAAGTGCCATTAAGTGCTACTTGTACAGTTACCTTCTCGTGGATCTCCTGTGTGGACTGGGCATCACAGAAGGCCACGGTGGCCACGTCCTTCAGGATGGGCATCTCCACAGTACAGTCCCGCCCATCCAGCAGTGCCACCAGAGGACGAGGGTGCATGGGCCCATTCATTATGGGAGGCCTGATGCCTGTAGAGAGTAATAAATCACATATGTTACATGTCCTGAGCTTGTGTTCAGGTGTGTTCACTTGGTCTGCATAAGCAAAGTGAATTCACTGTTCTAATATCAATCTTTGGCTCAAAGATAAACACAAATATTGAATGCCAAGTTTCAGATCCTAAAAATAAAGGGACTCACAAACACAGAAAAAGACAACACTGTGTATTAGCAGCTGATTCCTGTTTTTATTGCTCAATATTAAGAATGTTTTTCACGGTTTGCAGCTGCTGTTCAGTAACACAGAGAGCTGTTGTGGGTTTTATATCCACTCGTAAAAGACACATCAAAAGGACTAATGCTGCTATTTTACTGAGAACAAGACCTTTCTTACATTTAAATGTGCATTGCTTATTCATTCAGTTAAATATATGCATCTTTCCGTTCCACTGCGCAGATGACCAGTTGCACTGAAGAGGAACATTTGTCCAAAAAAATGGCTATATGATAACAGAATTAACTAGGCTGTGATACATATATACTCAACCAGACACTTGATATCAAACACTTAATAAGATAACTGACTGATGATGAAATACACAAGTGCTCATGTGAAATCAGCTTTAAAGGAAAAACAATGAATGAATGATCTTAATGTAACTGCAGCTGATGTAACAGATGATGATGAATAATAAAGACATGAACACCTGCGTGTCTGATTTTCTGTCTTATCCCAGTACCTCAAACTGTTCTGTTTTTAAGCTCCGCAACATTTTCAGTCCTACGTTATCATTTTACTGCGATGAACCAATATATGCTGGCCATACCTGATAGATTTTTGAGCCAAATTCCCATTACAGACCCACATGCGTTGCTTCTACCAAATAAAAACCACTCCAAACATGCTTATCAGCGGTCAGTCGCCCACTCGCCATTCATGTAATCGAGTCAGATTTAAACCCTTTGGAATAAACTTCAAATATCTTGAACTGTACATTATCAATGACAATTAAATCTATTGTTTTATACTAAACCACTGTTTTTTTCTTTCTATTACAGCATTCTCAATGCTTTATGGGAATGCAGTTCATTCACACATAAAAAAGTACACAATCTTGTCTTTGTATCTGATTTTCACATATTTTTGCTTTCAGTAAATATCTGTAATGTTGATTCATCTCAGAGCTGGTTGGTTGGGTCAAATCCCTCGAAATATTATAAATGGGAAAAACACTTCCAGGACCAAGGCTGCTGTAAAAGTGGGCCGTCACTGCTGCGCTGTATTGACATTGGCGACAAGTCTGCTGCTTGGCTTCATTCTGCCTAGTGTCAGTGAAAAAACATCTACCGACAGACAGATAATCAATTTATATATGCATACTACCGTTCAAAAGTTCGGGGTCGGTAAGATTTTTTGAAAGAAGTCTCTCTTATGCTCACCAAGGCTGTATTTTTCATAAAAAATACGGTAATATTGTGAAATAACTGTTTTCTATTGTAATATATTTAAAAACAATAATAATAATTTATTCCTGTGATGCAAAGCTGAATTTTCAGCATCATTACTCCAGTCTTCAGTGTCCCATGATCCTTCAGAAATCATTCTATGATGATTTGCTGCTCAGGAAACATTTATTATTATGTTGAAAACCGTTGTGCTGCTTCATATTTTTGTGGAAACAGTGATTATTTTTTCAGGATTCTTTGATGAATAGCAAGTTCAAAAGAACACAATTATTATTATTATTTGAAATAAAAATTATAGGTAACATTAATGTCCTTTCTGTCAATTTCGATCGATCCTTGCTGAATAAAAGGCCTAATTTCTTTCAAAAATCTCAATGAGCCCAATCTTTTTTTAATGATACAGTGACAAAAGTATAATATGTACACCTGTGACCTCTCCCAGTCTAGCAAGTGCAGACATGGTGTAATCATGTCCAAAAGACACAGACACACCCACACACACACACAATACACACGTTTATGCACAAACAAGACCTAGTTTACCTCTGTGAAAAGATCCCTTGCGTTCACGCATCCGTTTCCACACAGAACCAGCTGTTTTCTCCATTTGTAATGAAGGTGAACTTTTACAACCGTAAATTATGTGTTAGTGACATCTAAACTATCCCAGCAGGATCCGGTTATCTTGTAACACAGCCACTGTTATCTCCCTTTTCTGATTAGGACAAACAACTGCCAACAACATGCAATAGATGCTTCCAAGCACACATAAAAAGCCCACAGCTCTGGGATCAAATGCTACAATGAAGAAAAGCATGACAGATTTTGCTCATAAGAACAATCTTTGACGTTCTCCGTCTTTGAATGGAGCTAGGTAAATCAAGAATCCTGCGTTGGAAAAAAAACAAAACACATGGTAGTTTCTCGCACCGTTTTATCTGTCAAAATCCCTAGGCGCTCTGTTCATATTGCCCTGCCCCGAGGGCGAGCTGGATCCGTTTGAATTAGCTAGTTCATAGCAACAAGAACCAACAGGGTCAGTCACACATAGCGTCTAAAGACCTCAACTGCCCACGGGCGATAATTCAAGCTGACATCCCCCCCTTTGTTGTCTTCTGGTGAAAATGAAAGCCAATTTCAAATCCCAACCTCACGTTCACGGTGTGAAAAGAACAAAACCTTTTTAATGAAACAGTTTTGCTCGTCACATGAGTGAGCTGGGGTGAATCTTGTTTTTTTGTCATTTGTGGAAATGCATTGTTCTCATCCAAGATTTCCTGGAAATGTGCACTTGGGAATTTTTACAAAAAGATAGAAAGGGAGTCACTTGAAATGTATTTAACTTTCATTACCCAACCTTCCTATTCAATCAACCTATGACCAAAAAAAAGTATTTTCTTGTACCGTCAGATCAGGAATATCGCCCAAACAAATATGTTTGAATTGTTTATTTTAAACAACGGCATAACTATTTCAATGAAATCCTGAAAAACCCTATTCTTCCTAAGGCTAAGTACTGCCGTTTTTGGACTTCTAAAATGAGAATTTCTTTCGAAGAGAGCAAAATTAGGAAGTAAGTCAAGGCCGGAACTGGAAGCCACATTTCCACTGCACAATGTGCGGGAGGGCCATAGGAGAGAGAGAGAGTCATGTCCTTGCCAACCCCTCAAATTTTCCAAAGGGGACAGTGTGTGTGTGGGGTTTTTTTTAAATCTTTCGAGCTCGGGAAGATTTATGCAGTTAATAAAGCGAGCCATCAGAGGTCCGTAGCCCCGGCTCTCGGATGAATATTGTCTTTTGCAACAGAAAGCAGAAAGCAAGCAATTGTACTCGGATGAATGGCTGAGATGAAAGATAATAGGAAAGAGGGAAAAGCGGAGCAGAGAGGAGGGGAGGAGGAAAGGAAGAGGGGGAGGGGAAGCCAGAATACTGTACGACAGCCGAACGAACGCTCAAATATTGGCACAGATATCCGTACAACACTTTCACGTGTGGCCCCATGCAGAAAGGAAAGGTAAACGTTTACCTAAAGGCAAGCCTTTGTTCAGCAAATGTGAGCTTCCCATCTCTTAGGATCCGCCGGAAAAACGAGCGTGTCTCCTCAGCAAGGCATTCACCAAAATCCTCAGCATATGGCGGCTACTTCAATTTTCTTATTCCTTCTTTTCTGTGAGTAGCTAGCTTAAACACACACACACGAACACGCTCCCACCCCTCCTTGTCTTTCTCTTTCTCTCCAACTCCCTCTCTCCCCCCCCTGCTCCCTCACTTTCTATTTCGACTCTCTCTCTCGGACAAACACGCATGCACACACAGAATACAAGTGTCACTGCATTTATGGGAGTGGGAGAGTGAGAGAGAGAGAGGAATGAGTGTGAGGTGGCTACAAGAAAGACTGAAGAGGAATGGGGTGGAGCCTGGGCTCTCACAAAATTGATCTTTTGTTTCCTGAGAGGGGGCAAAAAAAAAAAAAAAAAATTGGAAAATTGTGCAAGACACAACATGAAGGAATGGAAATTTGGGTGTGTATTTCCTATTGTTAAATTTTTTTATTGTTTATGATTGTCTTAGAAGGAAAAAAAAAAAGTACTAAAATTCGCATTTTGTGTCACATCCAACTGTAGATGACTACTCGTACTGTCACATTTTGCCTTTGTTTCACTTTCATTTTCATTATGGACATTTAGGGGCTGTTTACACGACACCGTTTTCAACTAAAAACGTAACACTTTTTATGTGTTTTGGCCGTTAATTTACACGACAACAGCATTTTGGGTGCCTGAAAATGCAACGTTTTGAAAACAGGTTTCCGTGTAAACAACAAAAACGTGACTCTCTGAAGAAAATGACGCCATACACACGTGCATTACGTGTTCAGTCTATAGTGTTTCATCGCCATCTACTGGTCTGGCAGCAGAATACAGCGTTTTAGTAGTTTTCGCAGATCCGTGTGGATGGGGATTGTTTTGACAATGGTGTCGTCTGTACGCGGAGAACTCAAAGGAAAAACGTATCAGTTTTAAGCATATCGTTATCGTGTAAACGTCCCCTGCCCACGCGCAATGTCGCTCATTATCAATCACACCACCGGCCTTGCGCCATTCTCTCAAGACCCTCGGCCTCGTCCTGCTCGCCACAGCAACACGCTACAAATACTCACAACGCAACCAAATACAGAAACACGCAGCAAATACTCACAATGCAACCAAATACAGAAACACGATGTAAATACTCACAACACGACCAAATACAGAAACGCGCTGCAAATACTCACAACTCAAGCAATTACAGAAACATGCAAATACAGAAACACACTGCAAATACTCACAACACAACCAAATACAGAAACATCCTGTAAATACTCACAACACAACCAAATACAGAAACGCACTGCAAATACTCACAACTCAACCAAATACAGAAACATGCAAATACAGAAACACACTGCAAATACTCACAACTCAACCAAATACAGAGGCACACTGCAGTGCAAATACTCACAACTCAAGCAATTACAGAAACACACTGCAAATACTCACAACTCAACCAAATACAGAAACATGCTGCAAATACTCACAACGCAACCAAATACAGAAACACACTGCAAATACTCACAACGCAACCAAACACAGAAACGCGCTGCAAATACTCACAACTCAACCAAATACAGAAACATGCTGCAAATACTCACAACGCAACCAAATACAGAAACACACTGCAAATACTCACAACGCAACCAAACACAGAAACGCGCTGCAAATACTCACAACTCAACCAAATACAGAGGCACACTGCAGTGCATATACTCACAACTCAAGCAATTACAGAAACATGCAAATACAGAAACACACTGCAAATACTCACAACGCAACCAAACACAGAAACGCGCTGCAAATACTCACAACGCAACCAAATACAGAAACATGCTGCAAATTACTTCACAACTCAACCAAATACAGAGGCACACTGCAAATACTCACAACTCAAGCAATTACAGAAACATACAAACAGAAACACACAGCAAATACTCACAACTCAACCAAATACAGAAACATGCTGCAAATATTCACAACTCAAGCTATTACAGAAACATGCAAATTTACAGAAACACACAGCAAATACTCACAACGCAACCAAATACAGAAACACACTGCAAATACTCACAACTCAACCAAATACAGAAAAGTGCTGCAAATACTCACAACTCAACCAAATACAGAAAAGCGCTGAAAATACTCACAACTCAACCAAATATAGAAAAGCACTGCAAATACTAGGGCTGTAATCTCGTAGTCGATTAGTCGATTAATTGGTCGATTTTTTGCCGCGTTCATTTCATCAGTTTTGCCGCGTTCATTTCATCAGTTTTGCCGCGTTCATTTCATCAGGTGGAAAGTACTAATTGCTAATGGGGGTGTTTTCAGAGCACCCCTGTTTCACAGGTAACAGTCTGTCTTCAGAACACCCCCCTTGCTTTCACTTCTTTTGGATTAGCCCAACCCACTGGAGAAGAGAGACAGATTGAAGAAAGTAGGCTACTAGGTTTGCTGAATATTATTTATTTAATTGTGAGGGCGTTTAATTCATAGTCAGTCCTCTTCTACCATGTCAACAAAGACATCGGCAGTGTGGCAGCATTTTTTTTTAAATAGAAAACGGGAAAAAAGTCGAACGCAAATGTGCTGTGTTTGTATTCGTTTTGAGCCTATGCTTTATTTTTCAGTTATGCACTTTATTTCGTTTCTGCTCTTGATCTGGTTTGTTTAATAAATATTCTTTTTTTATTAAAGTGGACGTGCCTTTTGTGTTTAAGAGTAAAAGCTTTAAGTTAATAGTCTATTCGTGTCTCAGCCGCGAAGCTGAGCTCCTATGTTCATGCGAGCTGCACAGAGCGGCTGAAATGATAGTGTCTGCCAGTTATTAATAATACATATGACAAAAACAATTGTCTAAATGATGTTGTATATTCCTCAAAAGTTCTTGTGATGATATCACTAGTTGATATTACTCTGATATTGCGCAGGTGCACGTGATGCAACGCTGCCATAGCCGACAGACTCGTGTGACTCATTTCAGTGCAAAATAATTAGGTCAAAAACTATTTAATAGACTGCAAATAGCCTACTTGTTTTTTATGTTTATTTATAATTCATTTAGGCGGACAACAAGGCTACCAAGTACTGCGCAGCTAATTAAATTTAACGTTTTTTTTTTCCTAACGTCATTTTTTGTCGATTTTTTGTCGAAAATTTCAGGATTTCAGTCGACCAAGATTTTCATGGTTGATTACAGCCCTAGCAAATATTCACAACTCAACCAAATACAGAAACACACTGCAAATACTCACAACTCAACCAAATACAGAAAAGCGCAGCAAATACTCACAACTCAACCAAATACAAACACACAGCAAATACTCACAACTCAACCAAATACAGAAACACACTGCAAATACTCACAGCTCAACCAAATACAGAAACACACTGCAAATACTCACAACTCAACCAAATACAGAAACACACTGCAAATACTCACAACTCAACCAAATACAGAAACACACTGCAAATACTCACAACTCAACCAAATACAGAAACACACTGCAAATACTCACAACTCAACCAAATACAGAAACACACTGCAAATACTCACAACTCAACCAAATACAGAAACGCGCTGCAAATACCCACAAGGCACATACGACCAGGATGTTAACATAAACCAAAAACTCACCTATCAGGTCATCGACAACACCACTGATGAATAGACATTGAACAACAAGCATGTCCCAGCCAGGTTTGTCACTTGTTGGGGACCCCTGGAAACATTTCTGTTGTGGTTTGTGCTATTTGCAGCATGTTTCTGTATATGGTTGAGTTGTGAGTACTTGCAGTCGTTTCTGTATTTGGTTGTGTTATGAGTATTTGCAGCACGTGTTGTCAAACTGATGAAGATGTTTTCTTAATTTGCTGGTGTTTTTTCTATTTGCATGTGTTTTCTTCAGTGGCAGCGTGAGGAGCTCTCTCGGCCACCGTACTTTTTTCTACTTTACCAAGTCATTCTAACTTTTACTTAATGAGTAATTTGCTCAATGGTAGAACAGAAACTGTTAAGTGTCTCCTTCAGCTGCAACAAGCATAATTTGTCAGCTGATTCATTTAGATAAACTCACAATCCTCATCAAAGCTATGATCAAGTCATCTTCATTTAAGTTGACACAGGCCACATAACCCATTATTCAGTACAAAAAATATAAAGCAGCACAACTGTTTTCAACATTGATAATAATAAGAAATGTTTCTTGAGCAGCAGATCCTCATATTAAAACAATTTCTGAAGGATCATGCAACACTGACTGGAGTAATGATGCTGAAAACACAATACTGCTGTTTTTCCTGTATTTTTTAGCAAATAAATGCAGTCTTGGTGAGCATAAGAGACTTCTTTTGGTAGTTCCATTATACACAATTTTTTTTTTTTATGTTAATAAAGACGCTTGTGCTTTAAGTGTATCTTTAAGTGCACTTTCTTTCTAGTATCCTTCTGTTATCATGCAAAAGATAGAGTTCATTTAGTGACTCATGACATGAGATAAAGGATTTGATATAGCAAACAATGTTAGTAAGCAATTTTACCACAATAGTCTAATTTTTAAGCGTAATACATATAATGCTAAAGAATCTCAAAAGTTATTTGCTGAAATCCGATCCCAAAACATTTTACATAATAAATAACTATGTAGTTAAAACTATGTTAAGAATATTCAGTTCATAAAGTTCATACTTTAGATACTATGTAGGTTATAATGTTAATGTTGACTTAGGATACTATTCATAACTAATGAATGATAATCCTGGCATCAGCGCAAAAACAGCTTTACATTATGAAACATTTTAGTCATTACATCATTATTACTCTGGAAATGTGTGGTTAAACTCCTCAAAACTACACCGCTCCCATTAAAATCAACAAAGCTGCCTACACTGGAAGCAGTCGCTTGCTTTTGCAGAGTAGATTACAGTTTTCTGCTCAGTTTGGGAATTTATTAATTACACCAGGCATAAACCAGTTGTATAAACGGTATAGCTGAATCTCTCCAAAAAAGAACAAAAGAAAAAAAAGAAAAAGAAAAAACACACCACATGATCCAGCCCTATAGTGGCTAATTTCAAACAATGTTTATTTGAACGTTATCTCAGATCAATATCTTGCCTCAAAGACTTCCACTGCAAGTGCATTACTGCACTCTTCTCATGTAGCCTATTTAATGAATCGCTGAGTTTTCGCAAACATTTATCAGTTAACTCACACTCACACCTTAAGGCTATGTATGTACTGTAGGCTATGTTGTGTGGCGTACTGTACTGTATTTCTGCTAGGCCTCTGCTACAGTATGTTAATAAAAAGGCAGTCTGGGAACACAGACATACTGTATCTTGCGTGTGTGCGCTCCAGTGGAGAAGTCAGACAGATTGGCACTCATGCAGAAGAGCCCCATTCTTTGTGAATTCATTAGCTCTGGTCAGGACCTCAGGGGACCGTTGGTTTTGGCAAGTGAAGCACAAAGTATGCGTCACGTATGCGATCCGAGCACTTTGGCCACATTGAATAAGCTGGCTAATCATGCCTGTTCCATAAAACACATTGATCCAGTAGGAAAATTTATGGAAAATCCATGATTTGTTCAGGAAAAGTCAGGTTTAACTCGCTTCAATTAACCATTAAAGGGGTGGTTGATTATGATTTTACTTTTTTAACTTTAGTTAGTGTGTAATGTTGCTGTTTGAGCATAAACATCATCTGCAAAGTTACAACGCTCAAAGTTCAAAGCAAAGGGAGATATTTTCTTTTAAAGAAATTGCTTTTTAAGGACTACAACAAACGGCTGGTAGGAACTACACGACATTCCTCCCGAGTTAGTGACATCACGAACACCACAATTTACATAAACCCCGCCCCCTGAACACGATTTATAGATTATCAAGACAGAATATGCTAATGACTAGAAGATGACTACACATTTGCTACATAAATTCATCAACTAACCATTCAGAAATGTCCTGTTACATTCTACATGTTGTCACTTCTTGAGTCTCTCCATCATTGACTCCGGTTTGAACATAAAAGGCTAAATGTTTTTGAAATTTTCAGTGCATGCCTGTGTGAGGTAAAAGGACACAAGCTCTTGAAGCTCCGCCCCTGTGCAGGAGCAGCAGCTCATTTGCATTTAAAGGAACAGACACAAAACGGTGCGTCTTGCTCACCCTTAAAAAGTGACAACTTAATATGCTATATAAAAATATCTGTGGGGTATTTTGAGCTAAAATTTCACATACACACTCTGGGGACATCAAAGATATATTTTACATCTTGTGAAAAGGGCATTATACCACCCCTTTAAACTAAAGTAACTAGTTTTATTACTTCAAAATATAACATTCCAGACACCAGGCGACAGATAAATGCTATCTAACGAGTTATGACACAACCTAAAATCTGTAATAACAATTATTGTCACACCTTACAAATTCATGGTACAACTTGTTCTCTAAACAACCCTTGGTAACACTTTACAATAAGGTTTCATTTGATAACATTAGTTAATGTATTATTTAACATAGACTTACCATGAGCAATACATTTAACTGTATTTGTTCTTTGTACACATTAGTTAATAAAAATACAGCTGTTCATTATTTGTTCATTTTACTTCATAGTGTATTAACTAATGTTAACAAATACAACTTTTGATTTTAAAAATGTATTAGTAGGCCTACATTTTTGAGATTATCATTAACAAAGATTAATAAATGCTGTAGAAGTGAGGCTCAATATTAGGTCATGTTAACTAATGTAACCTTATTGTAAAGTGCTACCCTATACTTTAAAGTCACCATGAAATCTAAATTGACTATACTTATTTCTGTATGGAATATCGCAGTACCGTAAATGATTTATCTGTGCACATCATTATGTTTTATTTATTAATGTGCCTAGTAATCTTTAATCAGAATAATTTCCCCTCCCTCTTGCAACATCTTCTCTGATGACGTGTTTACTGGTGTGAGGACGGGACAACCTGTCACCAGATCCACCAATAGCAAACCACAACCATCCAATCAATTCTCAATGGACAAAATCAAGCCCCGCCCTACATTTGTTCTTGTTTGAGAAGACATTTCACTCAGATATACATCACAATATGGAAGAAAAGACTAGCGCGACTTCTGTTTCATGCCGACTTTAATGTGATTTAGGAAAGTCAAAATCTTCTTAATAAATAGCTGGTCAATTTTGCCACTACAATATATTTTCTCTAAAACCAACTGGGCATATTTTCTCCTTGTAAAAGAGCGCAAGGACAGAACAAGGTGAAAACCATCTCAACACCAAACCGCACAGTCAAATCAACAGTCAAATCAATCAATTCTGAGCCACGGTAAGAGGACAGCTGGGAAAAGAACCTGTCAGAGGACACAATCAATGATGAATGAGGAATATTGCAACTGGCACCGGTGAAAACCTCAAAAACGTATTGAAAAAGACAGTAAAGGAGGGAAAAATAGAGGTGGGGAGAGGCAAAGAGCATAAGAAAGATGCCCCTGAGAAAGATTACGCTGCTTTAGACACACACTGCTGATGCCGCCTCCCTGCCAGCAGCACACACACACACACACACACACACACACACACTGCAGCGTGGCGAATGGGTAAACTCCCTCACATAGCCTATCTTGAAGGGAAGAGTGTGCACGGATAACATTTCCCTAAATAAATTCAGTGTGACTGAACGCATCCTATTAAACTTGGCTGCAATCGGGGAGTGCAGAAGCAAGAGAATTTTATTAAAACACCCGCTGAGACCTAACAGTCCATTATTAGATCAAAGACCATTAACAGATTGTATCTATGCAATATCTACATGGTGAATGCCAGAAAACAGGCACTGATTCGATCAAAATTACTCTCTCTTGGAGTCTTGGCGCAGCTGGTGCTGTGATTCAGTCAAACAACAACAGACAAAATTCGACAGGATCCTATGAAAGCACTCGATGTTCCGCTCTGCTCTGCAACTACAGACAAAACAGACACTAAACATATGACCAAAGTAGACTGCACACATCATAACCACTTAGTAAATAAAAATTATACATTAAAATATGACATATGACATCAATACAAATTAAACACACCTAAAACTGACTACTGGCACTGACTGAAGGGTAAGTGACATTAAAGCAACACTAAAGATAATTTTTTACCTTAAAATAATGTTTCCAAAATCGTTTCAGGGGTTCATCAAGTCGTAACAGGGTGAAAGGCACTTCTGCATTCGCTTTGCGGCCCTATATCTGCTATAACCACACTATGCAAGTTTGCCAGATCGGGTAGCGCTTCTGTAGTTCGAATGAGACACAAGAAACTACAAATTTGACTTGCTTTACGGCAAGCGTTACAATAGTCATTATTTAGTTTTTCTCGAAATACATCATACTTCCATAAAATAATGCAACATACTCTACCTTGTCTGTGGACATCGTTCATTCCAAAGCCGGTGCTGGATAAACAGCGAGCGAGCGTGCGACAGTAGGCTGTGGTAGGCTAAATTATTTACGACAGCGGTAATGGACAATTCCACTTCCAACCTGTAGGGCGACCGAAGAGGAAAAGTTCTTTAGTGTTGCTTTAAGGGCCGGATTTACTAAACAGGGCAAATTAGCATGTGAGTGCAATTCCAAAAAAGCGCCAATAGGAGTGGAAAGTTCTGTGCGTGATCTACTAACAGCGTGCAAATTAATGAACACAGCCGCAGCCGGATCATTTCCATAATGACCAACACAATCTACCAAGAGCAGCAAAAAATTAGCGTCTGGTTTAAGACGTGCTTATTTGGGGCTTTAAATAATGGCGCAAATGCCAGTAAATTGATGAACGCAAACCTTAGTAAATCACCTTACGTGATTAATTTAAATATTCTCCTCCCATAACTTTTGCGTCTGAAAGGGAAACTCCTTCAAATGCATATGCAATAAGGTCAGCCTGCAAAAAACAGCCTGCCCATGTCTTTTCAGTGCTAATTTTTCACTGTGTGTCTTTAGTAAATCCGGACAGCAAACAAAGTAAATACTTTGAGGAAGTTGATATGTGGTGTAACAAGCTTAATTCCCTCTAAATCTATTGTAAAAAGATTTTTGCAATTCTTGTATAATTATTATTCATGCCATTTTTATGACCTCATATTAATTGAGACTATATGAAGCATTTGTAATTTTAAAAACTCATTTGTCACACCACAGGGTGGTAAAAAATAGAATGATTAAAAGTTGTGAACAACATTACAGCTTCAAAATTACTGGCTTTCTCTTAGGCATGGTATTATGGAGCCCCTAAGGGGACATGGTGGTGGAAAAAAATATGAGATGGGAGGAAAAATAATAAGTCAATGCTTTTTTATATATAAATAAATAAGGTGGAACTAACTATTACTAATAGGTAATGAAAATGAATGAGCTGCAGTTTAGACATTCAGGGATGTAAATGTCAAGCACATTCACAGCCCAATTCGATTTTAATATAGGCTATTAACTTAAGTTTAGCATGTGCAGGATGATGATTCATCAGCCAATGTATTATTATAGAACAATTTGCTAATTTAGTTGTAATAGAACAACATTTAAAAAATATTAAAAGAAGCCATCTTACCCCACTACTGGCCCCCTATCTGGGGTCCTAAACTTTTACAGAATAGCCTATATAAATTACTTTTGATATAATTCTGATCAATGCTTATATATATATATATATATATATATATATATATATATATATATATATATTTTAAGTCTCATTAATGCAAAGTACTAAATCAACTATTCTATTTAATAATGAATTTTAACAATTTATTTGAATAACTGAGTAACCAATGGCAGACCAAGCAGAATCCCAGTAAAAGAGATTAATCTGAAAGGTAAAATTATTCTGTGACTTGTGTACAGGCATATGAATTCTTACATATTTAATTGCCCATATTTGAATTAAAGATAAGTCATAATAGCAATACTATGAATGCAAATTTAGTGATTTCACTCTGCTAACCTATACGTTTTAATGAAGGCGAAGATGTCTGAAATGTACAACTAATTCATGGAAATACTGAATAATAACCCTAGTAACAACATGCCGCTTGAGGCCTTCTGTGGCATCTTATTTTACTTCAGAATAAAAAACTATAATTTTTGCTCCACAAATCCTAAAACCTTGATGTGTTCACAAATCCCTCATTAACAAATAGACACAAAAATGTTATATTCAACATAATACAATGTCATAGATCACTATTTTCCAGAGACACAAAATTAGGTAAATTAAACTCAAATGTGTTTTCACTGACTAAATCTCACAAATGTTGATATTAAGATGAAATGACAATAATAAATTAGATTTTGTGCCAATTCACGTATGCATGACTGGATTCCTGTATTTTTTACATCTCCAACACTAAATCGCTTATAAAAACCTTTAAAGTTGTATAGATATTGTTGGGTTTTTATTTACCACGTCCTAATTCCAGCTTCATATCTCACTTGTTGCCGCTGTTTAAAGGGAATAATGATTAATTTAAAATAGCAAGTGAACACACTTACTCTCAAAGTAACCCGAACTCTGCCACAGTGTTGACAACTAAGTGCCCTTAAATGCAAGTCAAGTGTGTTAGCTAAGAAAGACACTCCAACGCCAGTCCACAGCCGTGTTCATCTGCCTGACAGAAATAAAAAGCGCAAATGAAAACAGGGCTCTATCAGCGCGGTTTGACAAGCACACGCACCCAGGCCAGCTCAAAGAGAAAAGCAAAACAATCACAAACCTTGCATCACCTGCTTTGAAGGCTAAAGTCCCTGAATGTGCCCGGGATTCGGGTAAAACATGCTACGAAAATGTGACCAATCAGGGCCGTCTGACCGGTGAGGCAGCCAATCAGGGCAGGATGCGCTTGGACGAGAACCAATCATATCGAGACTCATTGCTCCAGCGGACACCGATGGGTGGGGGAGGGTTCAGTCGCATGCTCGTGCAGGAAAGAGAAATGTGAGCGCGATGTGGGGTGAAAGTGAGAGTGGAGGAGGTGGGTGAGGAAAGGGAAAAACTTTTTTTTTTTCTAAAATAGCGGATCGAACTGAAATACATGATTAATGAGACAATAAGCAAAACACGACCCACAACTTTTCCTACCATTAGTTTATAAAATAGCAACATTTCCATTTTGAAATAATGAAGTATGAAGGGGTACACACTTAATGTAATAAAGCTTACAGATGTACCCCTTAAACCCAGCTGTCCTCAGACCATAACTCAATACATACTGGTATATATATATATAAAATATTACAGGCCTACTGACGTTTTACATTTTTTATAAGATTTTACAGTGTGCGTACATTTTGTCAACACTGTCAGCTATTTAAAAAATAAAATGAAACTGTATATAAAAAATATTCGCATAATCAAAGCTATGTTTTATCTTGAAGGTCTTGCCAACTCATTTACAATGAGGTCAGTATTGGTGCTTGTGAGTTTTATAGTTTTTCATGCTTATATTTTCTCTGTCAGAAAACTTTTTCATTTCGTGACACGTTTTGTCCTCGGTTTTGTACATAAGGTCAACATGAAATGGAAGTTTCAATAGTCTTTTCTTCCTTATTGTGATGTATATCCGAGTGAAACAGCCTTTGAAACAAGAACAAATGTAGGACGGGGCTTGATTTTGTCCATGGGGAATTGATTGGATGATTGTGGTTTGCTGCTGTGATGTCATGTGAGTGACAGGTTGTCCCGCCCTCACGGCTGTAAACACAGTTTCAAGAGAGAGGGAAAGTTATTTTTATTAAAGGGTACACAAATAAAAAAAAATGTGCACGGATAAATCATTTATAATAAATAATAAATATTAGTCAATTTTGATTTTATGGTGACTCTATCAGTAAGGTGTTTCAGCTTGATATTTGTTCCCACACCAATATTTAAAACAATAAAATGTATTTTTATTTGAATATTAAAAAGATTTAAACGTTATTCTGTTCTGTTCATCTTCGAAACATGAACGAAGATATTTTTGACCACGTTTGAGCTTCCGTTTAATTAATATATTATACACTATTATGCGATTAATTCTCTAAATATATCATACACTTCAGTTGAGGGGCGATCTGCTGTGACGTCAATCAAGTTGAATTATGGGATATAGAGCTGCTTGAATTGTCGCAGTCGACTCGATTCCTCTGTCAAAATCGAGGGGACGAGGGTCTGTCCATATAAACTTCATAGTATATAAACTGGACACAGCCACCCCATAGGTTTCAATGGAGAAAAGTGAAGTCAATTAGAAGCACTCACTTCCTTATGGCTGAGCGTACTGCGCAGACTCAAACTGAGCTTGACGACGTAGATGTCACGTGAGCAAACTGTCTGTCTTCTAGTAGCTGTGCCAAGAGAAATCTGAATCATTCCCTTCCGAAACGTGCAGAGACGGAGAGCGTGAGTAAGAGGTGTCCATGAGCTAGGAGCAGGAGCAACTTTTGCTAAGTATTCTGATTAATTACTTTGTCATTTTGCCTCCACGTCCCCCGTTTGCGCACAAGCTTTTCCTCCTGTCCATACGGTAATCTCTCTACTGTGCGCCAGAGAGTCGCGTGGTTATAACGCAATCGTTAGCCTGTTTTTACAAAAACTGTTTCTACTGGGCCATAACGTAAGATACAAGGTAATGGAGCCTTTTATACATTTTTGTGTTTCTTTAGAAATAAATAATGGACAAATGGAGTCTTTAAACGCCTCAGATGTAAAGTTATTTGCTGTCAAAGTGACACCAAAATGAATGGGAGTCAATGGAATGCTAACAGCAGGTGATGGTCTGCTAATCAATGGCGGCGCCCGGGGAAGCTTCAATGTTTTCCCAAACACTGCCCCCCTCATAAACTTCCCTTGTCCACTTCACAAAGTGGCATGTACTTCAAAATGGCGGCAGGTATTCCCCCGAGGGGAAGTGCTTAGGGAAGTTTGCGAGAGCATGTCTAAAATTCGGCCTGTTTTGAAGGATGCATCGGATGGGCCTTAAATCACCCACAATCCTTAGCACACATTCCAATTCGCGAAAATAAACTGACGGAATTCACGGAAAACGAGTCGGCACTGAGCTTGTCTGAGTTTAATATGAAATGTAAGACAAGACGATGTAAGACACCTGTAAAAAAAGAGGCTCTTCTCTTACTAGACCTTCTCATTCTAGCGTTTAATCGCTGAGGAGGACACTAGCTTACAAGCATTAGAAGAACTGGACTAGGAAGGGCGCAGTCTCGGTAAGATGCAGCCTTCCGTTTGAGAAACACCCATGATGTCACCACTGATCTATATATATTATAATTTCATTAATAGATCAGTGGATGTCACTGACGCGAGCGCAACCATCAAACACGTCCGTCTAGCTCGTGTTTACATAGAACAAATAATGGAAAAGTAGCGCAGTGGAATGGGAAAACCGCGTTCTGTGTGAACGGCCCCTTATAACGACACGATGGTGAGGAAATAATGACAGAATTAAAAAAAATTGGGTGAACTTACTAACCCTTTCAGGACACATCTATGCACCGCCACACTAGGAGGCAGTAATGTCCAGACTAGCTTCGTTGCCGCAGTGAAGACCAACGCCGAGAAGAAGACGAACAAACGCTCCACAGTTTCCCCAAAGCAAGATGGCGGTGCAGGAGACAGCAGCTCAACTCTCTATGGCCCTAAAGGTGCAAGAATATCCAACTTTAAAGGTCTGTCATGCCTTTCCTCTCAATACTCTAATCGTGCAACTGAACAGATTCTCTATAGCGCTATATGACATTCATAACCTATCATCAAAACGGGAATGATCGAACAGATGAAAGTATGTGGCTGCATTTATACAGTTAACTGGTTAGCTCTAGGGCTAGGCAACTTAGCAAAACAAGTCTCACACAAACACATCTCACCGGAGTGATCGCAAACAGTCGGGCTGTGACATCGGCTGTGTACAGTTATAAACCGATGGATCTATAAAGGAGAGCAATAATAAGTCGAATAATGTCATCGCTGATCCGCGACACTCTTGCGTTCCGACAGTCTTGTTTTGTTAGGCAGGCGCAGTAATATCCCATCACAGGTTTGTCCACTAGTGCAACCAATGCAGATTGACGAGAACCATTAGCGAGGTGGATAGTGACACGAATCGTAATCGGTTGTTTAGCTATTTTATAATCGAGTACTGATGAGATCATTTCGTATTGAACGCTGTCGTCTGAAAATATGATCTATACACATCATGATATTCGTGTCTCTAGATAGATAAATGCTGGAGGAGTAGACACATGCCAATGGTGACCAGAGCTCGGTATGCAAGCGATTTATGCACTATATTAGGATCATATCGCATCGTGTTGCGTTGATCAGTGGCAGATCTTAGCGGGTTCTAGCTCAGGTGTTGATTCTCGATGAGGGGCTTATTATTTAATGGTTGGCACACAGCACCTTTGTTCTCTGCGTCACAGGGTTTTCCCGATTGATAGCGTCGATTTGGCTGAATCGTTGCGTTAATCGATTCCTTTCATTGTTTAATGATGAGTTGAATGCTTTGTAACGTGATTTAGTTCATTGATCTCCTGTAAAATGACGCCTGTTTATGTACACGCACACTGAATGTCAATAATATATGGTCTTCACTGCTGTGTCAAGGGCATGTTGCATCTGAGCTTGTCTTGCAGCATTGGGAATGATTTCCAGTACCTTCTTAATCATTGCATCATGATCTTACCATGTAAACTAGTCACCATTTTTTTTTCGTGTGCAAAATCTTAAGACACATTGGTTGAAGAATGAACAAACTAGCTCTTTTTGTAAGGCACTGATTCTTGTAATATTTTAGAGGGTCAAAGATCATTAAAATGAACACCTATTCAGACAAGCAAATTGTGTAACAGAATAGAGCTCTAAATGGATACATGTATCTTTTTTGACAGTTGTAATGTAAGGGTTCAATTATGAGTTTATGTTATAGGCATAATGGAACAGTAGTTTATCTTCTATTGTTTGATAAAGAAATCAATATCTTAAAATTGTTGATTGAAATGTAAGATGATTTATGAATCAATCATTCAAGCGAAACTGAAATTAAACCCAGCCTCCCTCTCTCATTCGGCACGAATCCAACTGTTTCCACACTCGCGAAGTTTTTGAATGCTAAACTATTATTTATTATGTAAACTAGGCTTTTTTTTCTTTACTTGTGTTTGTGACAGTTGTAATGTAAGGTTTTAAAGTCCCCATGAAATCAAAATGGAAGTTTTTTGGCTTTTAATTTGTAAAACATTCTGCACTTCAACTTCTCATCAGATTTTCTGTCCAATCAAATGCTCTTTAGAAACTGAAGCTCCGCCCCCTACATTATAAATAGATGCTGAAGCTGCGGCTAAAATCGGTCACTTGTTCACACATTTACTATTTTGTACATGATGAGTGACACATAGTGCACTATATAGGGGATAGGGAACGATTCAGAAAGTGTAAATTCTTTCTATTGGTGTGAATGAAGACTGGTTTCACGTTAGTGTCACTGAACCGCCATAGCTCGCACACAGTCTGCTCCGGTCCAGAGATACGAGAGCACTGAGCGGATCATATACGCCAGTCGGCGCAGACCACAAAACATATCAAACCCATTTGAATTCTGCACTGAATGCTGTATTTTAAAGCGATATGGATGAGGTTAGGAGGAGAAACAGTTCGAGATTAGGAGGAAACTGTGGCTTTACCGAACTTAACTCAACGTCCCCATGACGTTGGCCTATAGTTGTGATATAGGTTTGAACGAAACGCTATTGGCTATTTAAAAAGAGAAGGAGCTGCTCTATGTCCCGCCCTGTCTTCCTGTTTCAGTGGAAATATGAACGCATTGAATAATGCTGCACGATTCAAGGCACTTCAGTGGGCCTTTAATTAGGGGTTTAAGTTATAGGCATGCATGATATGTTGATTGTTTGATAATGAAATAAATCCGTATCTTAAAATTGTTTATTGAAATGAAAGATTTGATTCTGTATAATTTTGTTTTTGGCTTAGTTGTGAGCTGATTTATGCATCAGTGCTTTTTTTCCAGTAGTTTGCATGAATTCTGGCCTGCATTGAGGACCTTTCACTTCTCACTGCCAAAAATTAGGTTGCACCTTGTAATCCAACAAAGGTTTATAGCTTCAATAATAGCATTGACTGATGTAGGGAGTTTTTCTACTCTAAAACATCTTGATGCTTATCTGCCCTGCTTTTAAGGTGACAGATGGCCTGATCAAAATAAACTGGCGGATCCTGAGAGATAAGGTTGAAGTTTTATGCATCTCTGCCTCTTCCAGAGCTGTTCATTCTGGCCTAGTGATCATGTCCATCTTTATGGACTACTTATTTAGCTAATTCTGAATCTTACGAGTCAAGAATATTTGCTTACTATGGATCCACTGGACATTTCAATGCTTAAATCACAGGATTTTAATGATGACTAGAATACTAGAATGTAATTTATCGGGTGAACTAAACCTTTAGTGATTCGAGAGAGAGAGAAATGGAATGATGTATGAGGTGCTTTTTGAATTATTGTCGTGAAGATTAATATTACCAAGCAACATACAAAGACGTTGTTGTATTCGCTAGCCGAAATTGTGCCTACTAATGAAATTCTGTTGTTTATTTACCTCAATAGGTTCCTTATGAAACCTTGAACAAGCGCTTCCGTGCAGCACAAAAGAATATAGACCGGGAGACCAGTCACGTGACGATGGTGGTGGCAGAGCTGGAGAAAACGCTCAGTAACTTTCCAGTGGTGGATACCGTAGTCTCTCTCCTGGATGGGGTGGTTGAGAAGCTCAGCGCCCTCAAGAGAAAGGTATGCTGAGGCATCATGTTGAATTAGTTCAGTTTTACTGATTCACACTAAAGAGTGAAAGGGTTTCTTATCTGATAGGCAGCTGAGTCTATCCAAGCAGAAGATGAGAGCGCCAAGTTATGCAAGCGACGCATAGAGCACCTGAAGGAACATAGCAGCGACCAGCCGGCCAGCGCCAACGTCTGGAAGAAGAAGCGCATGGACCGCATGATGGTGGAACACTTACTACGATGTGGCTATTACAACACCGCAGTCAAGCTAGCCAGACAAAGTGGGATTGAGGTACGTCTCCACTTCTCCTGTGCATCGTGTAAGAGTTTCGAGCTGGTTCTCATATTGGCTGTGTTTTGTCTTTGTAGGATTTGGTGAACATAGAAATGTTTCTTACTGCAAAAGAGGTTGAAGAATCTCTTGAACGTCAGGAAACGGCTACCTGTCTGGCTTGGTGCCACGATAACAAGTCTCGCTTACGGAAAATGAAAGTAAGATGCTGGGTTTGTTTTTCTCCCAGTTTTAACCGTCATTACAGAGCCAAAGTATGTTTTGTGGATATATTCGTTGCAGTCTGGGTTTTCATTTCAGAGATGTTTTGTCACGTAGCCTCAAGGCGATGCAATTTGAAAGGTTAAGTTTATTCAGTTTTATTGAAATATGTTCTTGTTCCCAGAGCTGTTTGGAGTTCAGTTTAAGGATCCAGGAATTTATTGAACTCATTCGACAAAACAAACGAATGGACGCAGTAAGGTATGAGACAGATACTGGGACTTCATGGCTAGAGTGCCATTTTAACTGAATTACTGTAATTTATTGTTAAACATGAATATAGTTCATACGAATTTGTTGATGTTATTAAATAAAAATGAACCTCATTTTAGACATGCACGCAAACACTTCAGCCAAGCAGAAGGAGGGCAGTTGGATGAGGTACGGCAAGTGATGGGCATGCTGGCGTTTCCCTCAGATACGCACATCTCACCATATAAGGTAAATTACATTCCTGCACCTATATTATCTGAAACTGTTCTGATATTGATCGTTTAATGTTTCTGAATATGCAGTTCAGTGGTCTGCAACTTTTTTTTTTATGTCTTTCCTCCCAGGATCTTTTGGATCCAGCTCGCTGGAAAATGCTGATCCAGCAATTCAGATATGACAACTACAGATTACACCAGCTGGGGAACAACTCTGTGTTTACCATTACCCTGCAGGCAGGGCTGTCCGCCATCAAAACCCCGTATCCTCTCTGCAGTAATGTTCATCATCCTTAGGGTTTTCAGGTTGCATGTCCAGCGATTTTAACAGTATTTTTGGCTAGATGACAATAGAAAGGTCATTGTTTTTAAGTGACTGTAAATGGTACTCTGTTGGTTTATTAGGCTACGTTCACACTGCAGGGCTTAATGCTCAATTCCGTTTTTTTGAAAAAATTAGATTTTTTTGCAAGGCCGTTCACATTTCCAATTAAATGCGACCTTTTGTGATCTCCTGTGTGAACGTGAAATGACCCAGAAGTGACCCGCATGCGCAGAAGAGTACTCAACGGTCAACGACGTCACTTGTTGTTTGCGGAAGTAGCTAAACTTTAACTGTGATTCTCTCTCACACACACACACACACACGAGCGCGCGCAGCGACCGTTACACAAGAGCCAGACAGCAGCCGCTGACCTATCTAATATCAGATTCAGCACAAATAAGTTAACATAACGTATATATAATGGCCGTGGGTTTTTTTATTTTTTTATTTTTATTAACGGGCTCGTCGAGGTCGACCCGTTCGGCAGATTTACCTCAGCTCGACGAATATGCAGTCCGTTTTCAAAACGACGACTACTTCAATGCAGGATTATGACGTTTTTCGCGTATCAGTGACGTGCGGGTCGGATAAATGCGACCTGGCCGTTCAGACTGAAGTCGCATTTGAAAAGATCGGATATGTATCGGATTTGGGACCACATACCCAAGTGGCCTGGGTCGCATTTGAAAAGATCGGATCTGTGTCGTTCAGACTGTCATGAAAAGATCAGATACAGGTCGCATAGGGGCAAAAAAATCGGAATTGGGTCGTTTCAGCCTGCAGTGTGAACGTAGCCTTAGTCTAACTGAATAGTCGTTGACCTTAATTCCAAGTTTCCAGGCAGTGTTATAAAGAGGATGGCACTTCCAAAAACCCAGACTGCCCTGTCTGCAGTAAGTCGCTGAACAAATTGGCTCAACCTCTTCCCATGGCCCACTGTGCAAACTCGAGGCTGGTGTGCAAAATCTCAGGCGAGGTCATGAATGAGAACAACCCACCCATGATGCTGCCTAATGGCTATGTTTATGGATACAATGTGAGTTTTGAAGCTAGTTTTGTGTCATTTTCCTATTCAGTGTATATGCTAGAATTGTTCTATGCCAGGGCTGCACAATGAATCCAAATAAAACCGATATTCAAAACGCGATTATCAAATTTCAAAGTCTGCGATTTATTTAAATATCTGCGCTGCGTGTTTCAGAGTAAAGCGTGGCACTGCGCTCATACACTGAGCTGCTCCTTTTCCGCCGGTGATTGCAGCATCTCGGGGCGGATTGAACGCTGCTCCACATGAAATTCATCTGTGCATCTGCTCTGAGTTTGGCTTACTTAAAACATTTAAGCATTGACATCTATGCATTTTGGGAATACAACATGTGCCAGTCATCTTCCTATACTTGAAATGAGAAACGCTTATCAGCAGAAGAGAAGCTTTAAAGGAGAACTCCAGTGAATTTTTAAGTTAATCTTGATCGTTTTACCTTTGTGAGTACTGTCTATATAAAAAAAAAAAAAAAAAACGGATTGGTGCTTGCAACGCGGAGCTGTTACAGTTAATGCCCAGAGCTCCCATTCAGCTGAAACGGCATTTCTGGGGGCATAAACCTAAAGAGTGTCTTTGTGCCTCTTAACAGACACAAAATGCAATTAAAATGTCTGTCCAACATGAACAGGGCCCTTACATGACAACAAGATGCGTTTAGCAACTTAGCCATTGTTTAAACTCACCTAAATAGTGTTTTAGACGGCTAGCTGTAGTCTCGCGCTGAAGTCCCGTGGGAACTCAGTTGTAGCCGGAACACGACGGCGCTCCTCCCACCTGCACTATGTGCGTGATTTTTATTTATTTTTTTCAAACCACTTCAGCGGAAATCCCGCCCTGCAGCTGATTTCATTGGTTTAGGTTACAGTGACGATTGACATGACCAATGAAAACCTTAGAATCAGCTGCAGGGCGGGATTTCCGCTGAAGTGTTTTGGGGAAAAAAAATCACACGCACTATTTACCTTTTTCCGGCTACAACTGAGTTCCCACGGGACTTCAGCGCGAGACTACAGCTAGCCGTCTAAAACACTATTTAGGTGAGTTTAAACAATGGCTAAGTTGCTAAACGCATCTTGTTGTCATGTAAGGGCCCTGTTCATGTTGGACAGACATTTTAATTGCATTGTGTGTCTGTTAAGAGGCACAAAGACACTCTTTAGGTTAATGCCCCCATAACTGCCGTTTTAGCTGAATGGGAGCTCTGGGCATTAACTGTAACAGCTCCGCGTTGCAAGCACCGATCCGGTTCGTTTTTTTTTCTATAGACAGTACTCACAAAGGTAAAACGATCAAGATTAACTTAAAAATTCACCGGAGTTCTCCTTTAAGGCCTTCCTGCGGTTTTCCGTCAAATTTCCGGCAAAGTTTGGTGGTTTAACATTTCATAATTAAGAAATTAAGGCAACCTTAAATTAGTTTTACAATTGTAATGTAAAATTATTATATAATTTTTTTTGTTTATATTTTATTTATATTATTTTTTTATTTTACAGTGAAATATTACTATTAATAATTTTTAGTTTTTTTGTAGAAGTAATAATATATGAATGTAATCACATCAAGTACATTTTGGCCCTACAAACAATTGTGTACACCTACAAACAAGCACCTGAATTATTATATTTTAAAAGAAAAATCACAAATTGTGCAGCCCAATATTTTGCTGTTAGCAATGCTGTATATATAGTGATTTACATTTCCTTGCCTCTGGTTTTCAGTCTCTCTTGTCCATTCGTCAAGATGACAAGGTGGTATGCCCCAGGACCAAAGAGGTTTTCAACTTTTCCCAGGCCGAGAAGGTTTATATTATGTGATGCGAGCTCCACTAAACCTCTGGAACGTTACTTCCCGGAGCCATCATAGGCTGGGTGAATCTCATGTTGACATCATTTGTCCAAGGGTGTCAATCCTGCGGCCCTTGTTCCATGCAAGTGAAACTCATTGACAATATGCCCTTGTCCTCAACCGGCCTACAAGACCTTTTCTGAACCGATTGTTCAGAATCACAATGGAGTTGTTCTGCGCGAAACAGACTAATGTGACGAGGGAGTTTTTTTTTTGTGTGTGGTGTTTTTAAAATGGTTGATAGTCTGGCATTTATTTAACTTTTCAATAGTGTAAAACAAACCAACTCCATATCAATTTATCTCAAAGGAGCTTCTGCCTTGTAGTGTGTTAACAAAATGAATAATTCATTTTTGTTTTTTGAACAAGGGCACCCATTTAGGTCATTATTTTTAGATAGATTGTGAGTAGGTAGTTGTAGAGAACACTCTGATGCCTTGCTTTTGCACCTGTGAAATCTGTGACATGCATTTATGTTAATATGATATTTTGACTGACATCCTCAGTTAATGAGGTAACGTTAAAAAAGCTGTAGCATTTATAGCAATACTGCTCTGCTCTGATGTACAGACTAGAAAGACACGACAGTGTTCTTCGGTGTCAGGCTTTTGTTAAAGAATCACATTAGTTCACACAGTACATACTATATGGACTTCTTATATCATCATCATTCATCAAATAAAACTTTCTGTGTATGACCAAAGTCCTTTGAGGACAAGTATGCAAGATTGAATTCTGATGGATATGCTTACATTTGGAGGAGTGTTTTTTTATTTATTATTATTAACTAATGGTATGTTGTGTTATACAAAACAATATCATATGTTGTTTTTAACTTCATGCTGCATTTAGTGCCGTTTTTTGACCTAAAGGATCAATTGTAAAATAGTAAAGCAGTTTTTTGGGATTTCAGGGTAGATTCAAATCTTGCACAGTTTATTACATAGACTGAAGTTTATTGGGTTTTTTCCCCCCATTATCAAAATTTGCAGTCTATCCATCCTTGATACCCTCATTTTGTGATGTCTTATGTGAGGTTTCTTCTGCTGCAAAACTAATTAATATGGATCTTTTCAAATATACAGGCTAGTTTTACATTTGTCTTACATTAGAATTTCCAAATTCATTGTAAGTAACGTATGTATATACAGTCGTTTTGAGCACAATTTGCAAAGCAGGATATTGGTAAATGAAGGTTTTGATAATGTTCCCCATGCACACAACCCCAGAAAGTCTCAGGTTTCACAGGATCAACAGCAGGTAACCAATGGAGGGGGGGCTGTCAATGAAAGGCCCTCTGATGTTTTAGTTTCACTTTAATGTGCACCAACATCCCTTCCTGTTGGAAATAATTCTCCAAGTATGTGTTTAACTGTAATTGTGAAAAGACTTGCTTAGAAACTGCGCATGCATGTGTACTTTGGTAGGGTAGATGGGTTGTTCGTGTCGAATTGCCAATAAAGATTGATTTGATTATATATTGCCATTGTCTGCCTGAAAACGAGGTTGAACTCAAAATGGGGAAAATGAAGATACCTTACAAGTTCGCAATAAGGTCAAAGAGTAGCACAGCTATTATTTGTCACAAATGAGGCAATTGTAGCCTACTATAAATGCAGTAAAAAAAAAAGTATAGTCTGATCTTTTTTTCACTGTCACTTGTTTCGTGACGACACACCAGATGGCTGTACATAAATACCCTTAATTACATAAATTACATACATAAATACAGAGAGTGATTAAAATCATCATCATAGATGACAAAAGTAGTCATGATTAACAGTAGCAGACAACCAATCAATTGGATAACCAATCCAAATAAAGTTTGTTCAATGTTCTGTATCCTCTTTATGTCAGATTCACTCCAAATGATCTGCTTCTGTATAGTTTGTTTCACTTAACCCTTCGTCTGTAATGATAAAACACTCGTTCCAGAGGTTAGTGACACAATATACACACAAAGAGGACAGCGTAGTAGGCCTACCCCAAACAACAAATATGAAATAGTGTAGTCAGCATCACACACACATGCATTCTAGACACATGAATACGAAACAGTTCATATGCAAGGTTTTCTTTTGATGCTAAATAAAAAAGAAACACACTTTGCATTTTTCTGTGGGTTTTACCCGGTCTCTTATCTCGTCTGCAATCTCACGTTACTTGTAATGCATTGCACGGGTTGATATTGTGAAGCAATAATTAGTTTGAGAACTAAGATTATTCAATAAACTGCCTCTTTTTACCATCACTTTGCCACCTCTTTCCCGTGTTTGCATATTCAGTTACAAGGGGGAGCCAACGCAGCGTCCTGTGCACTAGAATTATGAGTTTGCTTAACCCGGTTGCCTTAAGTACATTTAAAACAGTTTTGGATATGTATGAGAATGTGAAGTAGCAGGTTTTCTTTCCCCCATTGACCTTAAGAGGTCATCAGATCTAACCACAGCTTAGATCTACTTAGATCTGCTATTTGAACTATATGGTTTTGTGACGTTATAAACGTGGAGAACAGAGAAAAACACAAGCTCCACAATCTGTTGTAAAACCAAATCTTTATTAAAAGTCACCAAAAATGCGGATCAATCACCCATGTGAGAGTCATTTCGAGGATGCACAAGCGGAAGATGGAGGGAATTTGATTATCAAGTGATGATTGGGGGAAAAGTTGTAAAGCACAATCTAAAAGCTTAGTCATGCAGAGAATTCTGTTGGAAGAATGGTGTTAGTTTTTTTTTATTACACCACACTGTTGAACCTAATTGGGAGTTTTTTTGTTTTTTTTTACAGTCGTTATGGCAACAGTGTTGCCATACTTGCTGTAATTGAAGTATAACAGTAACTAAATGGCAAGTTACTACTGTAATGCAACCACTTACGGTATAATACCGCATATGCATTTAAGCACACATCTTATATTCTTATATTGCTAAAAAAAATAATGTAATGTTCATTTTTTCCTTTTTAGTGGAGCGGCTAAGTGATATAATCGTTCAGTTTATGATACAAGCGTGAAAATTGGCATGAGCAGTCTCCATGGGTCACTTGACAAGAAAATTGTCCGAGCCACTTGAAATTTCAAGATTTTTATTTTTTCAAGATGGCCAACACCTTAGTGGAGCAGTTAAGTGATATAGTGGTTTATTTGGTGATACAAGCATGAAAATTGGCATGAGCAGTCTCTGATGGTCACTAGACAATAAGCCACCCACAGCTACTTGAAATTTCAAGATGGCGGCCATTTTTCAAGATGGCCACCACCTTAGTGGAGCAATTAGGCTCATGGCAATTTTCATGCTTGTATCACCAACTAAATAATTTCTTAAGCCTAATTGCTCCACTAAGGTGTGAAATTTCTTGAAATTCTTGAAGTTTCTAATCTTGAAATTTCAAGTAGCTGTAGGTGGCTTATTGTCAAGTGACCCACAGAGACTGCTCATGCCAATTTTCATGCTTGTATCACCAAATAAACCACTATATCACTTAACTGCTCCACTAAGGTGTCGGCCATCTTGAAATTTCAAGTGGCTCGGACAATTTTCTTGTCAAGTGACCCATGGAGACTGCTGTGCTCATGCCAATTTTCACGCTTGTATCATAAACTGAACGATTCTGCCAAACATAAGCACTTAGCCGCTCCACGATTTAATAAGGGAAAGCATTTTTTAAACGTTCATAAAATATATTTTATATATATTTATAAAATTCAATAAATCATAACATAGCATAACTATGTTTTTCGATGATTTCATGATTTGAACTCATTAAGCACACCATTTTCAATAAAATTGGCAATATAAATGTTGTCATATAACCACAATAGAAATATAACCAAATACAATAGATTTAGTTTTCTTTACAATATAAAAAATAAATAAAAAAAATAACACCCCCAGTGTATGACTTTAAGTAATTCATTAAGCACATTTTAGAATGGCCAATACAATGATGTACAGTTCATACTTTGGAAGCACACTTTGTCCCCTCAATGTAAATGATCAGAAATTGATCCTATCAGATTGGATACATTTTTTTTTAAATGGGTTGTTTTAAAGGGGTGGTTCGGGATTTTTGACATCGGACCTCATTTTTAAGTCAGCCTGGTTGTTATTCATCAGTGGAGACATTTTTTTTATTTTATTATCCAGTCCTTATATTTGGATAGTTAGCCGATGCTAGGCTAGCGCGAGTCAATGGTAGATGTGTTAGCCAGCCATTAAAAACCGTTTTACCCACTCCACAGTGCACCAAACGCAAATCAATTATAACACTAGACTATCGATGTATATGTCCGTTGAGAGAATAATGTTAGAAATCAAACTTACCTTTCATCACATTGCATTAGTTATAATTTGTTCCCTGTAATCATAAGCCTTGTCTACAGCAGCAGCGGAGTGATATTGATTACCTAGGCAACCGAGTGAGCCGGTACACACATGACGCAAGTGTATTTACCTGCCGCGACTTTGATTTCGCTGAGGAATGCTAGCTAACGTTAGCTGGATGTAACAACTGTAGTGCGCTTCTGTTCTGTGTTTACTTTTTGCCGCATTACTAACCGGAGCAAAGTAAAATTCCGCAGCTGCTGAGAAACTAGTTCCTTTGGGATCATTGAGATGAAAGGTAAGTTTGATTTCTAACATTATTCTCTCAACGGACATATACATCGATAGTATAGTGTTATAATTGATTTGCGTTTGGTGCACTGTGGAGTGGGTAAAACGGTTTTTAATGGCTGGCTAACACATATACCATTGACTCGCGCTAGCCTAGCATCGGCTAACTATCCAAATATAAGTACTGGATAATAAAAATAAAAAAATGTCTCCACTGATGAATAACAACCAGGCTGACTTAAAAATGAGGTCCGATGTCAAAAATCCCGAACCACCCCTTTAAAGAAAAAAGGATTCTGGAATCGGATTAAATCACAAGATCCAATCTTGGTTTTGATCTGGATCAAATTGTCAGTTTGTGTTGTTCAAAACGATTTTTTTTTTTTTTTTTTTTTTGATTGGGATTCCCTTGTTTCAAAAAATCTGATTATCCTGATCCCAGCAGAAAGGTGGATTTCAGAAACAAAAATGTAATAAAACTTTAAAACTGATCAAAAAATACAACATTGTTTTCATGTAATATATACATTTATTTATTTTTTATTTTGCTAGAAGTAGACATTAATAAGCCTTTCAGTAAAAAAAATAAATTAATTAAATTAAAATAATCCTCCAAACAGCTGTAATTTTAAGTGCCAGATTTACTAATCGCTTGCACCAGCGCATTGTGCATATGTATGGTATTTACTTACATTAATTATGCTGTTATTGTAACGTTCTCAGGTAGAAGGAGGATGAAGCCCAAGCGAAGATATCTTAACTCAAATAGTTTATTTACAAAGATTCAAATAGCGGGAACACGGAACAGTGATCAAAATTAGCAGTTCAGGAATGCATCTGTTGTGATGTCACAGTAGAACAGGCCCCGCCCACAACTGTGACAATCTGCCCTATTATCTTAGCTCCTCCCCTCAGTGAGCTGTACACAGCCCGCCATGTGTAGCTTTTTACTTCTAGTGATTGTATTTAGGCTTCAAAAATCCTAAATCTTGTGTTAATTTAAGATGATGAAGATTATCATGATGAATGAAATGTGTAAGCATCATAAACCATTGTTAGCCACATAGCTTATTTTTTGCAATAATCTAAAAGCAAATGGAACATTTTTATTAGGTTTTTGTTGAGGGAACCAGGATAATGTGAACTTCTGGGTTGGTCTACCAAAAAACATCATCACTGCATCACTCTATAGAGTGCAACAGTGCCTGTCCACGTTTGTTAGTTTGAATATACATTGAACCAAACAATATCATAACATCTTAGTTGATAATTCAATAAACATTATTTTTGACAAAACATCCCATGTTTCGTTCGTGACAGAAATGTGTTGGTAGTGACCACAATATTTAGTTTGCCACGGGTGAATCAGACTGTCAACATTTTATAATACAGTTTTTCTGAATTGCTAAAACACTAAACCCCATTCTCTGAACCAAATTCTCAATAGCCGAAACAAATTTGTCGAATAAATCACTCTTTCTGTAAAGCATTAGAATTTTAACATTTTTGACTTTTGCAGTTATAGGTCACTGTATTTTCACAGTATGTAAGTGCTGAATATACAGACATTCAATACTATACAATATTCAGTACACTATATTTGCAGTGCATACAGTATAGAATATATTCACCTTACTAGTGTAAGTTGTCATTACTATACTTTTTCTAACGTAATTGCACAATTTGTGTACTTTGTTACAATATACGTTTTTTTTTTCTGTAACTGCATGCTTTGGATACTTTGTTCTCCATTTTTTTGATGTAGTGTCTAATGAATGATCTGTAGTGTTTATAATATTGACTCGTGTGTGTATGATCTGAAAGCATTGTTTGATTTTGAGCACAGATAAAATGGTTTTGAGTCAAATGTTTGATTTTGACAGAAGAGTCAGATGTTCTCTGAATGTAGTTTGAAAATTTGGTTTTGTGTTTAAGGTTTTGAGAAAGTGAGTGACGGTTTCAAGAAATGTGTTTTAGCAATTCAGAAAAACTGTAATACAAATAACAATGTTGCACAAGGAACACATTTAACCTCCTTTGTCCATGTGTTTTTATTTTATACTGTGTTTCTTCCTAATTGTACATTTCTGTCACCAGCATTTTGCTTTTGAGTTATTAAGACAAATCTTCAGAACCACTGAACTGTGTGTGTGTGTGTGTGTGTGTGTGTGTGTGTGTGTGTGTGTGTGTGTGTGTGAGAGAGAGAGAGAGAGAGAGAGAGAGAGAGAGAGAGATAGAGAGAGAGATCCCCCTCAATGGAAGGTGGTGTAGAAGCCCTTCAAAATGTCTGCACCTCTTTTTGTCTTCACTGTCATCCTGTGTTTTTGCTGTCTTTTCCTCCATGCTTTTCTGACATGTCTTTGCTCTCTGTCAGATAATTCACTGATACTCTTCAACTTTCCTTCTTCCCTTCATTTCTTATGTCTTTCTCTTTCTTTTCTTAAATAGTCAAACTCATTGCATATGCCTACTCAAGTGGGCATTTTGCCTGAAAACCACTAATCTTACTTTGGATTTCAAATCAAACTGTAATAGATGCCATCTGGAAAGAGTATGTTTATTCACTCTAAAAGCAAGTGACAATTTAGCTTTATTAATATCAAGTCCTTTTGAAATAAATCAGCACTGTGACACACACTTAACTAGACATAGTATTTTAATAGCTTTTTTTTTTTTTTGCGTATAATAGCACAGATGCACTTTCACACAAAAAAAAAAAAAAAAAAACATCCATGTAAAAGCTTCTTTGATATAATGTTAAAAGAAGCTCATTCCATGACAGCAGTTCATTTCTAACATACATTAGCTTGAACTAACGTACTAACGTTACCCATCCTGGGTTTTCACAACACTGTTTATCATGATCAGTGATACAGTCACATCACATTTCAGATCATATTTACATATAGTCTCCAAATTCAGTGATACTCACGGTGTCACTTTAACGTTGATGAATGCGATAAAACGCGTTTAGATCTTGTAAATTAAACATAAAATCTCCGTCGTCACAAATTGATCATGTTTTGCGGCAGTGTTGTCTCGTGATGATGACGTCCCAGCTCGTCCCATGCGGTTTAAACATAGATGATTGGTCACTCTTTTATTTGTTTAGCAATATTATTATTGTATTTTAACTGCCCACTATTCATGAGACAATCATGTTCATAAAAAATACATAATATGCAGTAGATGAACAAACGATAAGCACGTTTTCATTGCGCAGTGTAACAGTTGTTTTGTTTATGTATCTCATCACCTTTAAAGGGATACGTTAGTTCACTTTGAAATAAAAGTTTGGTATGTTTTAGCTTACCTCAAGGGCATCCAAGATGTAGGTGTCTTTTTTTCCGCAGTAGTTTCAATTTTGATATTTGTAGGTCAAACCGTTCTTGTCTGTCAGTCATATAATGCAGGTCGATGGTCACTGTCTCAAAGAGCATGCACAGAGTCCAAATTAAAACAATTCCCCATCGTAAGTACACATTGATGGCCTAAGACACGAAACGAGCGGTTTGTGTGAGAAAACGAACAGTACTTATATCGTTTTTACCTCTTGTACACAGCCGTCCAAGTGATCTGAGAGCGCGGGCGAGTATGATATACACTAGATGTTGCCTTGGCTACGGTTTCGTTCCAATGAACTGCCGTAGCCAAGGCGACTTCATCTAAGTCCCATTTCATTGGCTAGCTGCCAACCAATAAAACGGCTCCTTTGAACCCCACACTCCCTCCCCCCTTTCTCTCTCGCCGCCTCTGAGTTTCAAGTGCACAAGTTAGTTTTGCACCTGATATATCGCGAAAAGAGTAGCAAAAGTCAAGGCGCGAAATTTGAAATTGCAGTGACAGATTTGTGAAGTTGCAAGTGCCTATTTGAGGTAGTACTGCGAATGTGAATGTAATATTACAAGTTTGTGTCTGTCGTTGTATTTCTGTGAATGGCATTTTACACATTTGTGTCTACTTGTCTGCAGCTTCAGATTCAGAATACAGGTTTGTGACTATTGTATGCGAGTGCAAATTTCAACATTCAACTTCAGATTTTTATTTTACAGGTTTTCACATTGGAGCTGTGAGTGTAAATGTTCATGTACAAGTACGAATATTTATTGTACAAGTTCTCAAATTCACATCTACGTGCTCTCGAGTTTTGCTATTTTACCTTCATACGTGCGTGCCATTCAGAATGATGTGTTGTGGACACGCTCTTCCTGGAGCAACGCGATGAAACACGGTAACTAAACCCAAATAATTCACAATCTTTTATTACAATATTGTTGTCTTTATAATGTTATATAATATGACAATCCCAATCATAGTCATTATTAGTCGTGCATTGCCGTTTGAGCTGCACGCTTTACTACAGCGTTAATTCTAAACCAAATGCATCCTATATGAGACAAATCACAAAACACAATATTACAACTTACATTTGCACAAAACAAAAGGCTGCGAATGCACACACAAACTTATAGTCATGATGAAGGTGTAAAATGTTCCCAAACATAACATAACATGGTTTGCGGTTGAGAGTACGCACGCCCATGAACCTGCTTAATCGACGATCGATAAGTTTTATCAATTAAATGTATTATCGACAATTAATTGATCCTCGATTATTGTTAACATCCCTACTGTGCATCATTAAACGTGAACGAATATTTGATTATTCTTTTAAACTCTGATTATATTATACCAGCTTAGATCAGGAAACTATATCGCTCGGAGGCACCTTTTTCTCGCAAGGCCTCACGGCACAATTTCGCCAGTCCCAGTCATCAAAACAGAGGTAATTGGCTAAATATCTGGGATTTGCTGTATTCACACGTACACAATCAACGATACTTAAATAGCCCCCTTGAATGCCTCCTCAGGAACTTAATTCAATCGTTTTACTTTAGTAGAGGTCTTCTTGACCACCATTAAAAGACGGTTCTTCGATCAACTTTACTTTTCTTAAAATGGCTTTGGCTTGGCCAAGCTCGTGGCATTCCACGTACACTTATCTAAAGTAACATTAAATTAGAACAGAGGTAATTAGACGCACCCAAATCTAGGTTGATCAAACAGCATTTGCTGATTCTAGACGGAAAATAACTCGTCTCCTCATCCAAGTACACTTGAATTTGATACCAGGTATTAGTCGTTACTAATCTCTGACGCAAACTTGTGGAAATATACGAATCCGATAATCTACTTGGGAAAAACAAATCTCAGAGTCAGTCAGAATAAAATCAAACGTTTACAATTTATTGACCAGGTAATGAAACAATAATTCAAAATCCAATTCATAAGAATAAAATCATCAGTTAAGCATATCATAACAACAGTTCAGAAATAGAGGAATTTGTAGAAATTATTACCTGGCAACAAAAATTACACACAGCGGTTGTGTGGGAAGTCAACCTACAGACTCCCCGAACTTTTCTGCTCCTTTTCCTTATATACCCAGATAATTCAATATTCTTACCAAATGGTGGCGTCTGTCATTATAATTAGATTTTGGTTCCCTATTGAGGGATTCACACTGTGAGATCAGAATTTATACTTGAATGGGTTCTTGTTTTACAGGAGGTATAGTCTGAATGGAGGATCTGGGGGAGGGAACACCTTTTAGAGACACATCACTTTTCTCATATTTTATAACTTCTTTTAGCTTTTCATTATGGTTGGGGGGGGGGATAGTGTGTGTGAAGTGTGAGCTGCACTGTGTGCTGTGTCTCGGAAGTTCCTGTTACATATGCAGGAGATAGTTCAAGTGTTAATTCTCAGGAGGGCCTTTTGTTTCATCGAGGGGTCGATCAGACATACTGGCACCAGCCTTACAGTTGTAAGATTGTTTCTAGAGTGACTGCTGTCTAGTTACTATGGTTAGGTAACTAATACTTACAGTGTCATCAAAGCAGAAGTATAGACATGCCAAGAGGGGTCGCATGCTTCCTGAAAATCAATTGTTGAAGGGAAGATGCTCATTTGCGGTGGCCAGACTGGCCACTGAATGCTTTTGTATTCTTTTATTGCCTGTCTCAGTCTCTTGTTGGAGCTGGCTTCCTGCTTGGTCAGTCTAATGGCAATGCCCTGCCCATCTGAAGCAAAGTTAGGAAACACACATGCAGAGAAATTAATTTATTAGTTTGCATTATGGTCCTTTTCAAAGTTGATCTTAAAGGGTAACTAAACCCCTGGTCAGAGCCTGACTCCACCCACTGGCAATATTTGAAAAATGCTGGAAAAGTGGGCAGAGCCCAGTGGAGAGGGGGCGTGCATCTGTGACGTATCTCTCTGCAGGCAAGGGCGTGGTTAGCTGGTACCCTCTGATGTCAGAGGGTACCACAACTTCCAATAGGAAAATTCAACTGCAGTAGCCACTGTTCAACCTGAAGAGGGCAGCACTCAGACGTTTCTACACCATATTTTGTCAAATTAAAACACTTTAAACACAAATGTAAAAAAAACGACTTGAATCAATGAACAGCACTAATAAAGCCCCATTCTTACAGATCATTAACTAAAAAAAGTTGGTTTAGGGTTTAGTTACCCTTTAATATTTTAATGTATCTACTTATCCACAGCACTTTACCTGGATATTTTCTTTTCAGATGGAGGAGGACTGCTCTCTCCCTTGATTCAGTTCTAGCCTTGCAGATTAGTTGGCCTCCGAGCTCACGGTCAACATCTTTAAGGGTACATCTTTAAGTCTGAATCATATTCTTGCCATCTTCTCCCAATCCAGTGTTTTTTCTCCATGTTCAGCAGAGAGTCCTCAATTCTACAATGGTCAGCAAATAAATCGTATTAATTATTTACACACTTGCTCAGAGAACAGTGACAGACAGATTACTGCTTACTAAAGGCCAATTTATACTTCTGCGTCGGGTGCGCGTAGAAGGTACGGCGTAGCATACGCATTGACGTGTACCATACGTCGTACCCTTCGCCGTACCCTGACGCGCACCTCCTCAAAAATGTAACTACGCGTCGCGGCAACGCGGACCGCAAGATCTGTGATTGGTCGGCTGGATAGCATCGCGTTTCCTCCTACGCATTTCCGGAATGATCTTCTGCACTCTGCACCGCCCGCCCGCCATTTTTAAATTCCAAAGATCAGTGAAGAGCCATGGAAATAGACCAAGTGACCGAGAGATTGCTTGAAGAAGTGCGGAAATACAGCCATCTGTATGACTCCTTCAGTCGCCATTGCTCGTAGAAACCTAAACTCAAAACAGCCGCGAGGAATGTAAACACAGTGGAACTGGAACATTAAAACCCACCCGCGCCAACTAGCGTTTCGGCGGTGTAACTGCAGAGCAACACAGACATTCGCAGAAGTATAAATGCTCACGACGGCGTCGCCTACGTGCGTAGCCTACGACGTACACTACGGCGTACACTCGACGCAGAAGTATAAATTGGCCTTAAGGGCGCTTTCACACTGGCAGTTTAGTGCGGACCGGGGCACGGTTCGCATGAAAAATCGCTAATGTGAACGCTGTCATCGGACCCGGGTGCACACTAGAGTACCGAACCCGAGACTACCTGGAGGAGGTGGTCTGAGCTCGGTTGCTCCCGAACCGTGGCGCGGTTCGCGTTAATGTGCAAGCAACACGGACTCGGGTGCGTGCTTGTTCAGGAAGTATAGTATCCCGCGCATGCGTATCACTGTTGCATCAGTGAAAAATCTTCTGCGAGCAGCAGAAACACGGCGTCCCCTGGATATGTGCTGAATTACACCATGTAATGAACATAAACGTAGTTGTCTCTCACTATGTTGTGCATAATAGCACCAAAAAAACAGACAAATTACAGCTATGCTCAGTCGAGTTGTATTCTCCATGCGTTTTCCGTGTGCGTTTGCGATGACGTAAGATCACTGCAAACGCACCTGGGTTCGATACAACTAATTGAGTATGAAACCAGACCAACGCTGCGGGGGGCGCCGGGAACTAGCGCACTCGGGTTCGGACCGCAGCAAACGAACCCAGTGGAAAAACGCCCCTGTTTCACACTCCATGTATGACTCACGAGTCCCAGATCTATACATAAAAATAAAATAAAACACAGCACAAAGATTCAGTAGCTACCAAGCAGAAAGCATTACTGTGGTACACCTGACCAAACAGTGTACACGTTATAAGGGAGGCCTTGCTGATAATTGATTACTAATCACATCACCATATTAAATTACTGCAGTATTATAGCAACTCTCAATGTATAACCATTGTAACAGTTTCCTTCAAAACTATGCTGTTACTGTAATCAAACCTAGGCTTCCATGTTGAAGCACTTAACGACGCTGTAATTACCATATAGTCTTACATAAACACACTGAACTCTTACTTGAACTTGTAGAACTGAATCAGCTTGATGATGTAGTCCCTTTTCCACAGATAAAGACATTACTACTGCTCTAATAAAGTGCTTCATTTCATGTAACTTCTTCACATAGCTTACAGGATTATATTTCATTACTGTACACGGAAAGGTAAGTATAACATATTTGCAATATTCTTTGCTAATAATATTCATGACCTTCATACAGTATTCAATACATTCACGCATTAACTTCAGTTGCTCACTTATTGCCATCTCCCTTTTCTTACAGTGTCTCCCTCTGAAACCAACACTAGACAACAAAAATAACAGAAAACAAGACAACATCAATACTACATACCCCGTGCAAAATGCGCTTGTAAATGGAATCTAAAATGACAACTATTGTTACCTGCTTCTTATGTGCATTGTTTACCTGGTGCCTCTCTGATGACAGATGAGATGTCTTGAGCGAGAATCGATATTGTCTCTGCTTTGTCTCTTTGCAGGAGCTGCATCTCTGCAAAGAGGGTTTAATTTACTTATGCTGACCAATTTGTGAGTGATCATCTTCACTCCAGAAAATATCAAATGTATAAACAGTGCACCAGCAGCACAGGATTTTGACAGGTTATGCAGCAGTGGACAAACCTAGGTCAGTTGATTTCCTCCGTCCATAATGCAAAAAGGGCATCAGTCAACAGGTCAAGGCGGTGAGATGGAGTCATCTCCTTTGTGACTCTGGCAAATCTTCGGAGAAAAGACCACAGCCTTTCCATTCCTTCCCCGTCTGTGAGCTCAAACCCATCGAGCCGCTATAGTGCTGTACTTGATCTGTGATTAAAGAAAATTGGTAGAATACCACTGAGCATGATCTACAGTGGAATTACAGTTACAGTGATCAACTACTTATATGGATCAAAAAGCTTGGGACAGAATCATTCCTATAGAAATGCTGTGTAAATAATTTGTTTATAGTAATCAAGTAGTCCGCTTACAATGTTCATATTGTGTGTGTGTGTGTGTGTGTGTGTGTGTGTGTGTGTGTGTGTGTGTGTGTGTGTGTGTGTGTGTGTGTACATACGCTTGATGTGTGCAGTTTCGTGGCAAATAGTTTGAGTAAGAGAAATCTTTCTTTATTGTACTACATGTACAGGATTGAACTTAAAATAAACCAACATATTGAGTTTGTTTTTTGTTTTTTATGTATCTAAATGTGTTTTGCTTTGCTTTCCTGGGTTGGAAAGTCTTGTTGGAAAATTTTGCGGCCTCAAGACTGCACTATCAGAGCTACTTAGATATTTTGTGAATCACTTCACCGTTTCTATTCTCACACTAATACATTAACCCCCTGATTTCACAGACAAGGCTTAAGCCTAGTCTCAGACTTAAATGCATGTTTGAGCTATTTAACACTTAGCTTAATTACATTAAATCATGATTGTGAATACATAGGACAAGTACAAGCTATGCAGGCTAATTCCGGTATCTGTATGCTATAATAAAGCTAACTTTTTTAGAGCCACGTGGTAAAGAGTTTTAGAGAGAGAAAAATACAAAATAAACAAATAAGCTAACATCCAATCAAATTTTAAGAAATAAATTGGATCGTACATTTGATGCTGTAAAATATTTTAGAACATTAAATGACATAGCCTATATCCTTCCAATAAATGTCTCATTTTTTAAATTCTTTCTCTGAAGATACAGTACATTTTTGTCTTTTTCATTTCATTAGCCTTCTCTGGCTCCGTTTGGAAAACATTACAGGACTGGCTGATAGAAAAAGATGTGGTCGCTGATGGTTTCACTTACACCTTACAAAATATAGCCTAATCAATGGAATAGCAATCGTTTTTATGTTTTATTTCATTCGATTAATAACTTTATATTATTGGCAAAATACTTTATACACAAATGCAGATTCTTTAAATGCCCATCATTTGTTTATTATATTCAGAAACGAATAAAAAAAAATGGAATAAAATGCAAAAACTATTTCAAAATTATTTTCATAAGCTGAAAATTAGGGGTTGGGTTCAGGACAGCCACCTCCCAATTGAAAGTAGCCCAATAAATGAAGATTTTATCAGGCATAGCCTACTATTTTAAATATTATTGTGGGTTTCAATAGATAAGGATTTGAATACTTAAATGCTTTTTAAATGTGTTTTTTTTGGTTGTGGGACAGCAGTTTGCAACAATCCAGTAGAATGGCCCGAACATATTGGCCTTTATCTACTTATATATTTTATATTGGTCAGGCGGCAGGACAATGCGCATGTGCAGTCCTAAGCGCGCGTCTCAGGACACTGACGTATGCGCAACTAAACCCGCGCGCGGCAAGAGCCGGAATCTAACGCTAGTTTAACTTCAACAAAGCTGAGCAAGATACAAAAACATCTTCAAACATGTACTGTAAGTAAAGATTTATATCAAAATTTCGAATATATATATATATATATATATATATATATATATATATATATATATATATATAAGGATAAATTTAGCAGCTAGTCATGTTGTTATCTATTAAAATATTTTTAATCTAAAGCTTCGTTTGATGTATAACTTTACTAGTAGAGGAACCAGAAGAGGAACCATATGATCCGTTATTTCTTCCGTTATCGATATTGAAAATTAAACGGCGAAACCGGCAGTTCATCCGCACCTTTGGCGAGGTGCTAAATCTCCCCTGGCTTAAAAACAAGACTCCTGAAGTGAGTGAGCTTACACTTTTGCCATCCTTTGTTTTTATTCGTTTATTGAGGTGAATCAAAGTCTTTTGGATGAATGAAGTGACGTAACGTCCGATTACATGTTTCCACCCAGGACGTCGAATCGATTCACCGAATGCTGATGCCCTCTTTTGCCGGCAGATGCGTGGAGAACAACGACTTTGTGTCTTTACAGGAGATTCTCAAGCGTGTAAGATGTAGAATAGAGATTAGACTATTTAGCTTCTCTTTCATATGGCCGGTTATACAATTCTTAATCCATGCTTTATCTCATGCTTTCTTTAGATGGATGTAGATGCTGGAAACTGTGATGGATACACTGCCATGCACACCGCCTGTGAAACGGGGAACATTGATATGGCAATACAGTTACTGACTCTTGGAGCAACATGCCAAGTGGAAACCCGCTTTGGTTACACACCTATGCATCTTGCCATTAAAAAAAAGTAAGTGGTTTTCAGCAGTTTAAATGATTTTAATTGAAGTATATTTCATTTTTTACACCATTGCCTTACATATGCCAGGCACTTTGACCTGATCAAGATTTTGATACAGCACGGTGCCACAGTAACTCAAAATCCTGTGCGAATCGGCATGGATCTTATCAAGTCAGTCTTTCAAACAACCAATTAACTTGTCAGTCTGTTGTGGACGTTTGCATTTAACTGTCCTCTCTAATTCAGGGCGGTTTGGGCTAAAGACTATAGGCTTGTGAATGCATGGTTCCTTGCTGGTACAAACATGAACCAGTGTGATTACAATGGACGGACTGCTTTACATGCAGCAGTGGAGAAGAGGAACGAGCTCATGGTGTCCAAACTTCTTCAATATGGCGCTACCCCAGAGGTATAATAAAAATAAAATAACATGTATATTGAACATTATGAATGCATAATCTGGTTTTTTGTACTTTTCTGATTGGTGGCACTCTAACAAGTCAACATGCAGCTGTAGCACTCCCTTACATTTACATTTATTCATTTAGCTGACGCTTATATCCGAAGCGACTTACAATTGCTATATATGTCAGAGGTCGCACGCCTCTGGAGCAACTAGGGGTTAAGTGTCTTGCTCAGGGACACATTGGTGTCTCACAGTGGATTCGAACCTGGGTCTCTCACACCAAAGGCATGTGTCTTATCCATTGCGCCACCTCCCTTCCCTCCCGGGTCAAAATGACGCAAGAACCTAAAATTATACTTAATACATTTTTGGTCCAGAAAGCTTCATTTATATCATTTCATTTTGATAATATTTTTTAAATTTTTTGAATGCAATTTTTCCTTATGTTTTGTTTTATTTACCTCTAAATTACTCGATTTTATCAATGATTTAATTTCATAATATAATTTAAGCAAATGTTTTCACATTCTTTCAACATAAATACAAAATACTCGATTTAGACATTATCAAATAATTTTTTGGGAAAGTTTTAGCATTTTTATCGCATGACGATCGCATGGAAACGTTATATATCTTGGTATTTTCTCAGTTTTTCTATTTTTTTTAAATATCTGTAAATGTTTACATCCTGGCCAATGATGTCCTATAAACAATGTCCATATTTAAGGCTATGAAAACAAATATAGTGAATGTAATTTAGTAATACTATATATTATGTGCAAAAAAATCACATTAAATTCTAACATTTAAACATTACAATCTAAAAACTAATTATTTTATTTTTAAATCCACTAAACTAAAAATGAAAATAAAAACAAAGCACAGATTCATTATATTTGATTACCCCATTAATGTAGAGTACCTTTTTGAATTACTGCTATCATAAAAATACACTTTGGAATCCAACAACAAATATTTGAGCAAAATGCATATTTTAGTAAGAATATTGTGCTCCCATTTATGTTATCATTCTCCGTCTGTTTGGTGCGCAGCGGCGGAAGTCTGTAAAGTTTAGCGGACATTTGCTTACCGAAGGCTCGTCAACTTCTGACAGCAAAATGGAACTATTTTAATTTCTAACATTTACAGATGGAGAATAAACTTGTGAAATGTAATGCAATGAGGAAAACAACAACATCTCAACACATTAAAGTATCTATGTGTCAGCACATATATCTGTCAGAGTATCTGACAGGGCAAGCCACTTTAAACTATACATGTTCTGCATTGGGGATGTCTCATGCCTACATTTGTGTGTGTGTGTGTGTGTGTGTGTTTGTTCTGGATTGTGTCAGATTTTTTAAAAATATTTTTTGGACAAAGAATAAATAAAAAATTCCCCATTTTTCCCCCATTCCTATGTGGGTCAAATTGACCCACAAGGGAAGGGATTGCTACTATTATTTTATTACAACCAAACATGTATTCCAAGTTCAAGTGCGACAATAGTCCTAAGGTCTTGGACCACTCTGATGAAAACTTAATAAAAAAAACACAAAATAATATTAATATATATATATATATATATATATATATATATATATATATATATATATATATATATATATATATATATATATATATATGTATGAAGAGTTAAGATGCAAAAGCCTCTAAGTGCCATCTGAAATTTTCTTCTAGAATGATCATTTTTATCAAGCTTGTATATTTAAGTTCAGTAATTTCACTTAAATGGCAATGAAAATGACCTATTAATTGGCATTTAAGTGAAATTACTGAACTTAAATATACGAGCTTGATAAAAATGATCTAGAAGAAAATTTCAGATGGCACTTAGAGGCTTTTGCATCTGAACTCTTCATATTATATATATATATATATATATATATATATATATATATATATATATATATATATATATATATATATATATGATTTTCAGGTCAGAATGGCCTGAAGAGAGCATAAGTCATAACTGTCACCCTGTAACATGTAAGATTTGTCTTTTCCCTATCAGATTCCTGATATTTGGGGAAGAACAGCAGCAGATAAAGCAAGAAAGAATAACCTGCATGACATTTTGCTGCTCTTCAACCTTCCTATTTGAAACACACTGTAGGAAGTCAGACAGACCAGGTGACATCAAATGCAAAGGCACATTACCTAAGGTTTTATACCATGGCAAGTTCTTAGTAAAGTAGAGCACTACAAAATTGTTAACTAAATCAACGCCCCCCTTAATTTTCATTAAAACTGAAACTAATCCAGGGTCTGTTTGAGTCATTTTTGGTAGAACATTCTTTTTAGAACAATTAACAAGTGTACACATTCATGTGTTGTCAGTTGGGGTATATAATTAAAGTTGAGTCGACGTCGACTAGTCGCTGATGACGTCATTAATGAATAAGCGAATGAGGTTGTGCACAGCTGACACGGCGCTGCCCACAAAGCTATTGCTCCTACATAACAGCTTCTTTTTTTTTTTCATCAGTTCTTTTGTCATTGTATTTCTCACAGATTTCTGCTCGTTCTAAATCAGATACATATAAAGTAGCACAGTAAAGATTACATTTATATGAATGCATTAGTGAGAGAGCATGTGTAAATTAATTCTACCTGGCAGAGTCTCTTTAGTCTCCACTAATAGTGAATCTGTCGGTTTTGGTTACTAAGAAATATATGCTAGAACGTTTCAGTTTCATAGCTATTTTATTGATAAATCACAGAACAATCTATGCATGTAAATTTTGCATTGTCCAGAACAAGTTGCAGATGTTTGTTGTTGAGTTTAGTAGACATAGCTGGCGGTAAAGAGGGACTGTTTAGATGCTTGGTCAGCCTGGGCTGAGGGCTTGTATTCGCCTTTTGATGCAAGACTATTGATCTGAAAAGAAAACAAAAAAATTAATCAAGAAATGCTGCTTCATTTAATATGGTAGGCCTATAAACTGACAACACAATATTGCCCACATACAGTATTTTAAGTTTGACATTGGTTACCTTGGCACGTGTGACGAAGGCATCCTGTCCAGCCTTCTTGTTCGCTGCTTGTCCCTTCCATGCAGCAAGAGCCGAGGCCTGGAGAGCACGGCCGTAAGAGAAGCTCAGCTTCCAGGGTCTGTGCAGGGGAAGCTGGTTCATGGCATTCAGATTCAGAGAGGCCTCCTCCTCACTTTGACCACCAGAGAGGAAGCAGATGCCTGAGAACCAGAAGAGAGATGTTGAACGTTTGAAGAGCACTTAAAATGGAGGCCGTCCTCTAGTGACCGGGCGAGGACTGACATACCTGGTACAGCAGCCGGGACAGTGCGTCTGAGAGCAGTGACTGTTGCCATGGCAACCTCCTGAGGGGTGTACTTCTTGGTGCAGGAGTGTCCAGCAGTGACCATGTTTGGTTTGAGCAGAGTTCCCTCCAGATACACGTGGTGGTCAGAGAGAGCCTTGTACACAGCCGCCAGGACCTTGGTTGCAATTTGTTGGGAGTTATTTTTAATGGATAATTTGGAATTGCTCTGCTTTAAAGGGTTAGTTCACCCAACAATTCTGTCATTAATTACTCAACCTCATGTCGTTCCAAAACCATAAGACCTTCGTTCATCTTTGGAAAACAAATGAAGATATTTTTTATGAAATCCAAGAGGTTTCTGAACCATCCAACAACAAAAATAATGACTTTATTCTACGTCAGAACGCCGACAAACTATTGGCTAGCTCCTGCGTCAGCATCACATGCATGTGTCGTGGTGCTCATGTGACCAGCATCGGCCAATAGTGAGTCGGTGTAGAACCAGGAAGGGCTGAACTGTGTTTACTATGTAAATAGCGCAGCAGAATGACTTGGAAGAGAAGAGATTGTCGAATAAAGTCATTATTTTTGTGTTTTTTTTCACAAGTATTCTCGTCACCTCATAACATTAAGGTTGAACCACTGTAGTCACATGGACTATTTTAAACAATGTCTTCACTACCTTTCTGGGCCTTGAAAGTTGCAATGACGTTGCAGCCAATGGGTGGTTCAGAAACCTCTTGGGTTTCATCAACAAGATCTTAATTTGTGTTCTGAAGATAACCTAAAGTCTTACAGGTTTGGAACGACATGAGGGCGAGTAATTAATGACAGAATTTTCATTTTTTGGGTGAACTAACCCTGGTTTATTCTGGAAAGAAGCTTACCTTCTCAGTGGCGTACTGGCACCGTTGCAGATCATGATCTCCGTCTGGGAGGATCTCAGGCTCTACAATGGGAACCAAGCCATTCTAAAGGAATTGAGGAAGAATTATTCAGAAGAAAAGATCCTATATACAGTTTGGAAACAAAATAAATAGTACTGACACACTATCAACTGTTCAGAGTCATGTAAAGGCTGTTTATGAACAATAAATAGGACTCCATGAGCCAGCCACATTCTGTTTAGACATACCTGTTGGCAAATGCTGGCATATCTGGCAAGAACGTTAGCGTTTTCAGCTATTGCGAGAGCAGAGGGGCAGCCGTCAGAGATCTTAAGTACACAACGCCACTTGGCAAAGTCACAACCATCCTTCTTGTACTGGGCACAGCGTTCAGACAGACCATCCAACCCTGAGTGAAACAGATCAGGCAAAAATAGCTTCCTTTAAAATGGATACAAGTCAGGATAGATAACTGTCACGTTAAGAAGTATTTGAGTAAGAAAGTTACCCTGTGTGGTTGTCTCTCCATTTGTACCGCCCAGGCCTGCTGTGCCTTTGTCCACCTTTATGCACAAAAACACAAAACTTTCATTCATAACATTACTGCCAAGATTAATGAGAAGACCTTGTGTGTTGTGTTTGTATCCTTCGGTTGCTACATCATGAATAAATGCATCCAAACTATGTTTTGGAAAATATCTTCAGAAATGCACCGAAAGCTCACCTTGATACCAACTACGATGCCCATATCCTTGACGACTTTTGGAAACAGAACTCCTTTGTTTGATTTCTGGTACAGTGTTTCATGGAAAAAGATGACACCACCAATATGTTCAGAGATGGAAGCGTCTACAGAGAAGAGGAGGTCGCGATAGCTACGACGGTTCTCTTCAGTGTTCTCCACATTTATCTTCTGAAAACGATTCGCCATGGTGCCTAGAACATGAAACAAACATCTAAGACCATCTGGAGAGCGATACATTTCATCATCACTATATTTTCAAGCTAAACACAGTAAGATAACACTGTTAATAACCATGTACAGTGACAGTTGAAGCACATTCATAAATTGATCAATTAAGGCATTTTGCATAAAGGTGGTACTCTATCAAACGCAATATGCCACACATTCCTACCTGTGGACTCATCTGCAGCCAAGATGCCTTTTCCAGTTGCCACAATGCGTTGGGCAATTGTGCCAAGCTCCTTCTTCTGCTCCGTAGAGAGAGCTGGAAACTGATGCGTCATGCTGGAAAGAGGAGCAGATGTAAAGTTATTAGCTAAAATACTAAACCCGTAATTTACAGAACTTCTGTTATACGGCTCACTGGGTTATACACTCTTATCTGCAAATATTTGGCCTGACTGTTGAACTTTAGTCCAGAGAGAAACACACTGGCTCCTCCTGCTGAACAAACAAGTCCAGGGTTCACACTACTGATAGACCTGAAGATTTAGCAGTTTTCTTTGCGATTATGTGCAAAAAGTTTCACACATTCGAGCAATATCATTAAGAGCTGCACAACACTGTGTATTTATGAAAGTTATGAATTGCCTCCTTTTTTTGCAGTGCACGAAAATGCCACGCGTGCATAAATAGCAACATGCATAGCCTACGTTGATTCAGTAGATCATTTTGCACAGTCAAACCAAACCAAACAGGGATTTTTGCTAATGTGATTCATGACATAAATTAAAGAGCTGAACCTAAATATGTAGTGACAGTATTGCATAAGTTAACACTGTTGAGAACAACTGCATGTTAAAGTTTCAAAACATACGTTTATGTATAAGTATACCCTCCCAAACTACGCATATTATACTTAATGAAATTAATATTAAGACTAATTTCACAAGATGCGATGACAATACAACCAAGAGAGTTTAAAAGTCGAACGCCATCCTTACTTGATAGGTCTGCAGGGAAGTAGCACTACTGTGTGTGTGAATGGATGAAGTGGTCTCTCCTCACTGACGCCGATGGATCTGAATGATTCGGGACCGAGCGATTGGAACAAGTGTGTATTTATATGATGCGAGCGCAGAGGCCGGGCAGGAGTGATGCGAACGGGCGTGCTCAGACTCCAGGGACGCCATTGGCTGGGAGATTGGACGGGTGTGTGAAAATATCTGCCTATGTCGACTTTGGAAGAAGGCTTTTAACTCCAAAATGTCCATAATAGGCCTGGTTACACCCATCCTTACACTTAGTGTAATACACATATTTTAAATTATTTCGCAAAATATTTGGAAAACCATGGATGAACTGTGAAGCACAGGGTTGGGAAAAGTTGATTTTCAGGTTCTTCAGTTTTCCGCATTGTTCTTCTCAAGCATGTTCACTTTGTAGGTCGACACACACAGGGTGTTCTGTTGACTGTGTTTTGGATGTGCAGAGGAGGCTGAAGTGGGAACTCTAAATAGAGCATTCATTTGATGCTTTTGAACTATAAAACGCATGCTGTTCTCACATTGCCTACTTCAAACTTTCACAAACATTTCTTGTAAGAGAAATGTCCTCAGCTGGCACCTTATGTAAATTATACACTAAACATAAAATACCCCAAATGCCTTAGGCTACTCAAATAATTAGGCTACTTGTGTGTGTGTGTGTGTGTGTGTGTGTGTGTGTGTGTGTGTGTGTGTGTGGCTACACAAAAACTGTCCCCACAAAGTTTACAATATCCTAAATATTTTTCCTTGTGGGGACATTTTGTTGGTCCCCATGAGGAAAAAAAAGCTTATTAATCATACTAAATTATGTGTTTTGGAAAGGTAAAAATTAATATTTTTCATTCTATTTTTCTATGTCTTTGGAGAGTCCCCCCATAAAACATGAAAACCCAACATGTGTGTGTGTGTGTGTGTGTGTGTGTGTGTGTGTGTGTGTGTGTGTGTGTGTGTGTGTGTGTGTGTGTGTGTGTGTGTGTGTGTGTGTGTGCTGGATGAGTGTGGTTAACAAAGTTGTCTGATTGTTGTGATGTCAGTCAAACACAGAGAATTACATCAAGAGCTTGATGAAATCATTTGGGCAAACAGACAAGACATGGCCTGATGAAAGGGTTCGAGGAGTGAGGCCAGTGATAAACTTGCAGCATGATGAAGACAAAGACGTGCACAAATGACCAGAAACTTTAAACTAAGAAAAAAAAAAAAAAAAATCTGGGGATTTCACAACATGAACTCTGAATTCAAAGGCAAGAGTCTGAAATGCATGCAGGGACAGAGTCCAAATAGTCATAGTTCGTGCTCAGAGCGTGACACACAATTGCAGTGAGTGACAAATAATGGTATAAGGATCCTCACAGAAACCTTACTGCTATTTTGCATTTCAATAATATCTAATTTCTTCTTTTTCAATTATCATTACTGTTGAAAACGTTTTTTGCTGCATGCTTGTGGAATTCACAAAAATATTTACTTTGCTTGAATATCTTAAAATATTATTTTAGACACGTCTCTTCTTGTTTAATCTTATTCATTTTGTGTGGCCAAAAATTAATGCATCAAACAAATAAAGAACATAGATCCGTTAAAGGAATAGTTCACCTAAAATGAAAATTCTGTCATCATTTACTCTCCCTAAAGTTGTTTCAAACCTGTATGATTTTTTTTCTTCTGCTGCTGAACACAAAAGAAGATCTTTTGAAGAATGTCGATAATCAGACAGTTGATGGACCCCATTGACTCCCATAGTAGAAAAAAAAATACTATGGAAATCAGTGGGGTCCATCAACTGTTTGGTTGCCAACATTCTTCAAAATAAATTATTTTGTGTTCAACAGAAGAAAGAAACTCCTTTTTAAGTGACCTATTCCTTTAAGTTGTGTGGTATATAGTGATATTCGCACAGTTTTTACAGGGGTATGAGACTGGCCTGTAATGGTCCTTCCACCACGAGGTGGCGCTGCAGTTCTGAAGCCTCCGTCAGCTCAGCGCGCGGTAGAAGAAGAGAAGCTGCGCTGTTTCCGGGAGGTGTTTCGGCCGCTGGATGAAGCGCAACAGCTACATCCACAAAACCATTTCACAATCAATAACACTCAAAATTAGGTAAGAAATTAACAAAACCTACTTAGTTAGAGCGTTATTATATAATGCACAGTGCGTTTTTAGCGCGAGAGTGTACCAGTGCCTTCATAGATCAGTGTTGTGCTCGGGGATTACACTGGCTCGCCGCAGTTTAACAATAAATATATTTTCTTACATTCGTGTTGCTGTATAATATATTAATGACGGCTACGAGTGTGTGTTATTGTGTCCCCTAACAATAAAATACCATTGTATCTTCTGAAATATCATGGAGTAACATGTCAATGTATATAGTATATGATTGAGTACCACGGTATTTTTTAAGGTGTTATGATGTTATCATATTTGAGCATCAGTAGCAGTGTACCATGCTAAAATACTGAAGATTAGTACAGTTTGGTGTAAAGTTTAGCGCTACGTTAATACTACTATTACTTAGAACAATTAAAACGTTATAATTATTACATCTTAAATGTGCAGATACCTCCATGTCAGGCATATTTCAATTTAAATATTAGCATAATAAATGAATAAATATTTAATACAATCATCAATTAATAAATATTTAAAATAATATTACTGCTAATATTATGTTATGATGATAATAATAAGAAACAACCATTATAATTGTTATGCAACATGTATTGTATATAATAGCGATAATAATAATGACATTATTATTATAATTATTGTTTTATTAGCCTGTTGTTTAGAAGCATAATTTAAGTCTTTGAACATTATTTTTCCTGATTCCTTGATTCTCTTCATAAATTGTTTATTGTTTGTGTTATACTTTTCTCCCACACACAATTCAATTATAATACAGATGCTCTGCACTTTATATTCCATAAGTACTTTTGTGATTTATGACTGTGTGTGGACACTGATGGGGTCTTTTCCACAGTGAGGTGCGTGATGTCCGGTCAGAAGCGCCCCAGCGATCCCAGTAGCTCTGCCCCCCTCGGCGCTCCTCCAGAGAAGAAGAAGGGAGGTGAGGATGGAGAGGGAATGAGCACTGGATCAGGAGGAAGCACTGCTGTGGAAACCGTCATCAAACTGGGAGGAGGATCCAACCTGGTGAGGGGCTCTTTTTGTGGGATATCATTTGAGCATTCTTTATATATGTATATATGTGTGTGTGTGTGTGTGTGTATATATCTATATGTGTGTGTATAAATGTCTTATATTTAATATTTAGATAGGTTGTTTGCACTCCTGACTTAATTGTTTGTCTTGAATCTGTGTGAATGTGTGAGTGTTATGGAAAAATGAATTCTGAATTTGTTCACTTCTGACTCCTGATTCTGGTCCCTACTGACACTGTTGTTCTTGCAGGAAGAACAAGATATAAAAGCCCTGCAGATCAAAAACAGGAAGTTGGGAGAATCCCTAGACCAAAGACAGGTAGATACATAACTCGTATATACAACCCTTTCATTATTTACGAAAAACATAAATGAATAAAACATTGAACAGAGTATTACGTCATCATTACAATACATTCCATTTCCTACTGAAAAGTGGGACACATGTATACATGCAAACACGGACTCTTCCTTCTGTGTTGATGTAGGTGATTGAGGATGAACTGAGAGAGAGAGTTGAGAGGTTGGAGACTCGTCAGGCGACAGATGATGCAAGTTTGTTGATTCTAAACAGATACTGGAACCAGGTAAAAAAAAATTGGGTTTTATTTACAGTCTATATAAGTTGAAATGATACTTCTCTCAAACGCCACCATTTTTTATTTCTGATTTTTGTTCCACCCTGCTTTTTCAGTTTGATGAAAATGTGCGATTAATTGTTCATCGCTATGACCAATCGGGGAGCGAGCCCGTGGAAAGCCAACCGCCGGAAGGGCGGAGCTTAAAACCTGGAACACCAGAACCAGATGGAGACTCGAACCAGGAGCGCGCAAAAGACAGAGGTACAAGATTTCACCCCAAAATGAAAATTCTGTCATCATTTACTCGACCTCAACTTGTTCCAAACCTGTATGAGTTTCTTTCTTCTGTTGAACACAAAATAAGATATTTGAAGAATGTCGGTAACCAAAACCCCATTGACTTCCATAGTGTATATATATATATATATATATATTTTTGTTTTGTTTTATAAGTACGTTAATAAGGTCCATCAACTGTCTGAGTACAAAAATTCTTCAAAATTTGTGTTCAGCAGAAGAAAGAAACTCATACAGGTTTGTAACAACTTGAGGAAGAGTTAATTACAGAATTTTCTTCTTTGTGTGAACTATCCCTTTAAATTGCAATAAGTTTGTGTTTACATTTTTACATGAAGCATAGTTTGAGCTTTCAAAGTCTGTCAGTTTTGTAACGAAATTCAAACAATAAGTGTGGTTGTGGTGCTGTTTAACGTGGCATGACAGATTGCTGTAGGCCCTCAGTTTAAGCACATGAACTGAGCCAGAAATATGACAAAACTATTTGAATTGTGTACATTTTCAAGATGAAGAAGAGATTCTGAGCACCATAATCAATATTTTAAAATTCAAAACGCAGAAATTCAGATAATACAAAAGTGGGAATGCATTTCAGCCTCCTTAGGCGGCTCATGCACATACAAAATATCCTTTGACATAAGAAGTGCCTTGCTGGGAGGACAACTTCACTGTCCTGTAAACACATTAACATGTGAAGCAGAATCATTTTACCTTGTGCAATCTTAGAATGGTTCATAATTGGTTCGTTGGTTCTCTGCTTTTTATGGTGCTTCACTTTTTGCGAGGCATGATGGCACTGTCTTTGTGAATACGACAGCCATACAGTTGTGTTTGTGGCTTTTGTTGGAGCTGAAGTTGAATTAACCTTTAAAAGCCTAAAATTTGTATGATAATAAGCAGAAATTAATCATGTAGCCTAATCACCCCTGCTGTTACACATATCTGAATGATCATTTGATTTGTTCATGTCTTGAGCTCAAAATACCAGTAATTGTTTGAAATAAAATCCTGATGTGGATTCACATCTATCACAGAATGATCTATGTGCACACAATTGCACATTCATGTTCAATCACAGATTGAAGCCGAAATAAATGAATGTAAAACTAAATGTATCTTGCAGCACAGGGTGAAGTCAGTATGTACGATGATTTGAGACAAATATAATGTAAATGTAATATAAAACTGTAAATGGCACTCTGGATTTTGAACAGGGTCCTGAATTTTAAAGGCGTGGCGCTGCGCTTCTCGTCGGATGTGCAAGCCCTTTAGGCATGCTAATCACTTTCTTACTAAATATATTTAATACTAAAACCAAAATGTGATGTTCGACTTTCCCAAGGCCCTCTACTCTTCCCTGTTGAACCCGCAAGCTTGACTTGAATTTGAATGTAATTTGCTGTTCTGAATGTCTTTTTCATCTTGAAAACTTGAAGCTGTATTCTTAAAAACTGGATATTTATCCAATTTAAATTCATGTGCAATTTAAATTAATTTGAGTGTAATTAAATGAAAACAAATAAATGTAATAATTGATTGTTAAATAGACTTTATCTTTGCTGTTGGTTTTCATTTTTTGCTTTTGCAAAAAATAAATAAATAAAAAATCATTTTGATGCATCACTACATTCTTGAGTTTGATTGTCACGCTCAGTTTTTTGCTTAGGGTGTATCAACACCTAAAGTTAGGCTTGTGGCTTCAGACAAGACCGCAGCCCATTTAAAAAATATATTTAAATCGGCATGAAACATAAGTTATAATAGTCTTTTCTTCCCTATTGTATGTATATCCGAGTGAAACGGCTTTTCAAACAAGAACATATGAAGGGCGGGGCTTGATTTTGTCCATGGGGAATTGATTGGATGGTTGTGGTTTGCTATTGGTGGATCTGATGTGAGTGACAGGTTGTCCCGCCCTCACGCCAGTAAACACGTCATCAGAGAAGAGAAGAGATGTCGCTGCAAGAGAGAGGGGAAGTTATTTTGATTAAAGATTACGAGGACACAAAAAAAAATATTCACAGATAAATCATTTATAATAAATAATGCGATATTCCATAAAGAATTTCATTGTGATCATCATTACACTATAACAGCAACTTAGAGTTTCATGGTGTTTGAATTTAATATTGCAATTAATTCCCATTCTCTCTGTTCTTTGAAGGCCAGATCTCTGTCTTTTCTCAGGGTCTAGTCTCGCCTCTAACCCTGATGTAAACCTGTTCCTCTTGTGATGTTTCACACAGGTCAACAGGGGGAGGGAGTGAGCTCTTTTCTGGCCACGCTGGCCAGCAGCAGCAGTGAGGAGATCGACACGGAGCTGCAGGAGCGAGTGGAGTCCAGCTGCAAACAGGCCAGTCGTGTGGTGGAAATCTACGAGAACCTGAAGAACACGGTCGATCAACTGAAGAAGGACGTGGAGTCCGGAACAGGTGAGACCAACTCTAAGCAGCTCAACATCTCTTGTTGATCAATCCATCAAATTAACAAGAATGACGTTTATATCTGCTGTCTGTATTTAATGTGTGTATTCATGTGACTTCCTTCAGGTGGCAGTCTCTGGGACGCCGCTGTCCGCCTCAACACCCTCCTGACCAATGAGAATGAACGTCTCCGCCAACTGACCAACAGCCTCCAGCAGAAGCATAGTCACATGACTAGTGAGGTTGGTGGTTGATTTGTTGACATGTTTATCTGTTAACCTTGCTATTGCTCATAATGTATGTGTGTGTGCGTTTAGTCTCGTTCTTTGGGCCGTGCGGCTAATCGTGCTGATAACAGGATCAGTGAGCTGCAGGGTCTTATTGAGGAGCTGCAGTGGGACATGGAGAAAATCAGACGGAGGGAGAATCGCCTCAACACACACCTCGCAGAGGTGCTGGAAAGGGTAAGGGGTTTTTGCCCTACAGTCAACATGAAATCAAAATGGACACTTCTTGCCATCTTAAGGCCCTGATATACTTTAAGCACAATCAAAGAACGAACTGGTGTGGCGTCATTTCGAACAAAATACGTTTTTAATTGTATTAGTGCTGCACAGGTATTTCAAACTTCCTTTTACCCCTAAGCGTAGAATGAAAAATAACTTTTTACATATATATATATATCGGGGCCTTTGAAGTCGGCGTTAAAGTCTGCGCAGACGTATGCAGGACTTCTCCAATCATTTAGTTTGCTTAAGCCCTGCCCCTTTCTTACAGTCAGCTTCAGCTCACATTCAGATCTGTCTCCACCCAATCAAAAATCAATACAGAGAACTGAGTCCTGCCCTACAAGTTTATCTTTTTTGATAATTCATTACACTCAGATGTCACAGTACAGAAGAAAAGATCTGTTGCTACTTTCATTTCAAACACGTTCTTGGTCTTTTTGAGTATGATTGATTATCGCATGTTATTCTTAGGATTTTGTATAAAAAAAAAAAAAATTCTGCTGATGTCAACTGGGCCAAAATTAACTTTAATAAATAGCCAAATCCTTTTTTAGTCTTCCATTTAGGCCGCTTACTGCTGTGTATAATACAGCCTTTCTTTAGTTACCAGCATTTTAATATCAGTTAATAGTAGTAATGTAATAAGGTTTACCGCAATAATACCAAATGACAATAGATTTTAAAAAAGGTACTGGGATATGTCAAGATGTTATGTCAAATGTCAAAACATATTGACTCTGACAGACATTTGTGATAGTAAACCCAATATATAGTGTTGTTATTGTTTTACAATGTGGCAGACCTGATATTGTGCTCTTCTGTCATAACCAGGTGAACAGCAAAGGTTATAAGGTGTGTGGCGAAGCCAGCAGTGTGTGTGGAACCATCACGATCAACAAAAGAAAGGTAAATGACTAGACAGTTGGTGTCTATGTTTCTTATTGAATCTCACTGTAAACATGAAGTAAGCAGGTATTTGCATTTTTGCACACTGTAGAATCCTTCAAATGAGCATTGGGCTGGTTCAGTCCTCTAGTCTAGCAGATGCATCATGTATCAATTGTTGTTTTCAATTCTAGCCATTTTATACTATAATTGAAAAATTTGTGGTCGGTAAGATTTTTTAAATGTTTTTTAATAAGTATTTTATACTCACCAAGGATGCATTAATTTGAACACAAATACAGTAAAAGTAATTTAAAATAACTTTTCTATTTTTACTCCAGTCTTCAGTGATCCTTCAGAAATTAGTCTTATATGCTGATTTGATGCTTTTTTTTATTATTATCAATGTTGAAAACAGTTGTGCTGCCTCATATTTTTGTGGAAACTGTGATACATTTTATTTAGGATTCTTTGATGAATAGAAAGTTCAAAAGAACAGCATTTATTTGAAATAGATTTTTTGTGTGTAAAATTATAAAAAATATTTGTCAATTTAGTGCATCCTTGCTGAATAAAAAAAATGTAAAAATCACCCCAAACTTTTGAACGGTAGTGTATCTTTAATATTTGCTGACTTGCTCAACCATATATTGATGACATTGGCAGGTTTTTGTTAAATGTTTTTGCTATACAATAGAAGGTTATATAAATGTTGAATATGTTGTTATATAAATATTGTTTATGTTATGGTTCCTGAATGCTGTCTTCATAATAAAGGTTGAATCAGTTAAATCCTTTCTCATCTGTTGTTAGTTTGAGGAGATGGACAGTGAGTTGGAGGAGAACAGGGAGCTGGCGGAGAACCGGCTCAGTGAGCTCCAGAAACTCCAGCAGGACCTGCAGACAGTTTACCAGGAGAACACTAACATGAAGGTAAAGCCCTCGAGACCACATGCACCATTAACTTGTTAGATTAATCTTATGTTTATTGTGAGACCTCCTGTTCAGGCAATACCTGATTAAATCTCATATTCAGAGGCAATCAACTGTTCAGCTCTTTGGAGTGGAAAATTAAAACGCCACACTTTTATATCTTAAAAATATAAAGATTTTCTCTCTGTCAGGTGGAGTTGTTGTCCAGGGCCGAGGAGGTTGCCAGAGAGAGCGCTGAGTATCGCTGTCTGCAGTCTCAGTTCTCTGTGCTTTATAATGAATCACTGGTGCTGAAATCTCAGCTGGACGAGACCAAAGCACGGCTCAACACGACCAGGACCGCCCGCCTGCGCCAGCTGGACCACATGGAGGTACGTGGGGTGATGATGTGAATGAACTGGGAATTAAATGATGTTGAGGTTGGATGGCTGTACATCTCCTGATTCAGTGATGGATCACAATCTGTGGATGTTATTGTCATTGAAGCATGAGTGGAACGATGGTTTATGCGTGTTATTTCAGAACGACGAGGTGTCCTTGCAGCGTAAGGTCCGCACTGAAGTGATTCAGTTGGAAGACACGCTAGCACAGGTGCGCAAGGAGTACGAGATGCTCAGGATCGAGTTTGAGCAGACATTAGCTGCTAATGAACAAGCAGGTAACATTCTGTTGCTCTCTTTATAATGATATGCTCATGTTTGTCTCTTTGTTAAGATCAGCCTTTGAAGTGAGTCTATAGTGCCTTCTCGTTCTTTCTCAGGTCCAATAAACCGTGAGATGAGACATTTGATCAGTACGCTGCAGAATCATAACCAGCAGATGAAGGGAGAGGTGGTCAAATATAAACTCAGACTGAGAGAGGCTCAGCAAGAGCACAACCAGGCGAGAACACAAACTTATTGCCTCTGAAATAAAACAAGTATTAGAAGCAAATATTTACTCTGAAAGAAAATAAGTGGTTGCTGAAGTTTCTGTTTGTCTCTTTTAGCTCCGTGTTGCCAAAGGTAATGCTGCTGTCCAATCACAGTCGAGCACAGAGATGGATGTGAAGGAAGAGTCCGCCTCCCCGCTTACACCTGCCCCGACGGGTGACGTCACTGTGAAGACTGAACCAGATAGCGGCTCCGCCACACCTAGCACAACTGGTACACACTGCGTTTTTAATCTTTAACTGGGGGTGTTTGCTGAGGTATCGAACTATGTATTAAACTTCTGTGTGTATTTCGTCCTGCACCATTTGTGTTACGGATATGAGTAATACCTCAAATTGTTTGGCTTGTTCGGGTGAGGTGTGGTGTTACTTTTCTAAATGATCAAAATAAGATTTTGACATGGAAGACAATATGAATATTGTAATGTTATGTAGGGCTGCGAGATATAACGAAATTGATGTCTCTAACGCAAGCAGCAAGGTTATTAAAGTAAACTAAAACTAAAAACATAAAAGAACTTTCACTTGAAATAAAACAATTTTAACTGAAATAAGTTGAAATAAAAAATAAAAAAACCTTTTTTTAAATTTCAGAGTTTCTAAGGCAACATTTCTAATTTCTAGTTGATGTAATAAAATATTTAAAACTGAATTAATAAAATCTATATTGACATTTAAAAAAGAAAATAAAACTAATACAACGACAAAAACAATTAAAATGAAAATATAAAGATAAATTTGTCGATATTGATTCTTAAATCCCAAGAATCATCCAATCTATGATGTTTTCAGTTGATGAATGAACAAAGCTGTGTTGCTCGCCTCCCATCCAATAAATCGCAATAAGCTTTGTGCTTTATTACTTTTGATATGAAACAGTCTGATTTCAAATTCGGTTCATTTTATTATGAAATTCAAACAATAAATATAATTTTAGTGCTCCTTAAATGTGGCGCCTCAGTTCAAGCGACATGTGAATTGATCATCTCTTCCTCTTTACTACAAGTTACAGCACGAAATAAACACGAATGAACATCAGATGGTGTGTTGAAAGATACAGTACATACCGAAATTCTGTATCTTGTCTCATGTCAATCACATGCTTTATTGAAAAGATGTCAATAAAACAGCATTTAAACAATGTTAATTTTACCTCAGAAAATGTAACAATGTCCAAATGTCCAAAGCTCGTTAGTCAGCAAGAAAAAATAAATCTAGACAGGAGCATTTTGCTAAATATACTATGCACTATATTACAAATTCTGGATACATTTTACTGTTGTTCAATATTTAATCTATGTTTGATTAAATCTGTAAATTTATGACAGCCACCATTTAAATGTTTATATTTTAAACAACGAATTGCAGTACAAATTAAATTATTATAATAAATAAATATGTAATGAAGCTAGTATTATAACTTTATTAGTATAAAAACTTCCTTGTGTGTAATTTAGGTGTTTGTATACAAATCAGTTCATTTTAACCTTCAATATTATAATTATGTAGTACCAACGGACTCCTTGTATAGTTTACTGCATTAGTTGAGAAAATTTGCCATGTACTGTATCTGATATATATCCAAATCGAATTTAATTTAATCTGAATCGAATAGCAAGCTTGTGAATCGAATCGTGAAATTTGTGTCAATAACCAGCCCTCATAAAAAATAAAATAGTACCCTCGTGCTGTTTCAAACCTATAAGATTTTCGTTTGTCTTCCAAACACAAATGAAGATATTTTTGATGAAACCTGAGAGATTAAATGTCCCTCCATTTAAAGTCCATTCCACTAAAACGTAAAAAAAGGCCACAAAGGCATCATAAAAACAATAATTTAAGCGATTTAATCCAAGTGTTATGAAGAGACATGGTCACTTTATATGAGCTGAGTTACTGATCAACGCACATACTTGTAGTCAATGCAGACAATCAAATGTACGTGCGTGTGTGATGCGTGAGAATGACATGAGGGTGAGTAAATGAAGACAGAGTTGTTGGACGAAGTTATGAAATGTTGAAAGTTTGGGAATAGTCATTTTGACATGCTTTGCGATTAGAACTGTGATTGATTGCACTGACCATTGATTGTATATGAAGCTCATCCTCCTCAAACTCATCCGAGCTCCTCAAACTGAAAGCACAAAAATCATTTAAATCAACATTTTTAGTTTTAGTAGTACGATGATTCAAAACGTTTTAGATGGTTTACTATCATGTAAGTGCATTAAGAGGGAAAGACAGGACATAGTGAGCACCAGCTTGTCTGTGTAAAAAAGATTAACGAATGGTTGCATTGAAAGTGCGAGTGAAAAAAAATGGGAGTTTACAGAGTTTTAGTGACAGTAATACATTATGGTAGGGTAGGCAATTTGTTTAGCAAAAACTTTGTTATACTGGTTAAAACTCTCTTCACATCCTGATATAAATCAATAAAATAAGTGGTTTAAATATTAAAAATGTTCATCCAAACATTGCATTCAGTGTTTGGATGAACATCCTAATACGAGGATACGATGTCCTTACCTGCCTGTCAACATATGTATTTCCACACCTCCGCTCACTTGCTCACGCAGACGTCACACGTCATCAGCGTGTTCAATGAGGCGATGCAGAGTTGTAGACAGACGTTAGTCACCGAACATCACAAACAAACAGCATCCACCTTTTACAGTTCCTCCTGATCCAAAACAACGAGCGAATGCTGCGTTCATGCCACGTCGCAACCGCAATTACAAGATGGCAACCAGTGACGTTCTACCTGAAAACTCTTACTGCCCTCAAAGTTGGGTTTATGCGTTTCTTTGTCAACACTATCAACACTGATATTAATCTGCACCAATAAAAAAGGGCCTACATTATTTTAAATATGTAGTCAGTGACAGTGTGCAAGCAAATGAGTCTAACATAATTCTGTATTTTCAGTTGTGTGTAATTTTTTTTTAACACTTTATATAACCCGCATTCTAACACTTATATATAATATATTTTCCCTTCAGGTGCAACGGTTAAGACTGAACCAGGTACAGACGCGGAGACTGCGGTGAAAGAGGAGGAAAAAGAAAAGGAGAAGGAAAAGGACAAAGAAAAAGACAAGGAAAAAGAGAAGGAACAGAGAGAAAGAGAGAGGGTGACTCGTGGGAGTACTGGAGGCCTAGCGGTGAAAGAAGAAAGGGAGAAAGCCAGCACTAGCAGCAGCCAATCAGAAGACCTAGCAGTTGAACGCTGCACTGTGATTGGAGGACCTAAACGCAAAGAGGTGGAGCAGCTGAAAATAGTGCGGGTGGAGCTCAAGTAAGTCATTCTGCTCAAAACGATGCTTGTAATAATGAAAATTGGAAATTGTTTTATTTGAAACAGGGACAATGCACAAATAAACATTAAACTTGTTAAACAAGAGAATATGTCTTGGGCCAGGTTATAGCAACAATTGCTAATTTCCACCTGTAGTCCCTGGGCAAATGACTTACATTTACATTTATTCATTTAGCAGACGCTTTTATCCAAAGTGACTTACAAATGAGAACAAATGACTCAGTGAAGCAGTTAAACTAACAATAGGACAACAATATGCAAGTGCTATGACCCTTCTCAGTTTAGTCTAACGCAGTACGTGTACGATAGACAACTACAAAATGGATTTTAATAGGCCCAGTGATGGTAATTGAATGCGATTCAAATGAGCTGGTGTCACACAGAGGTGGTTAAGGATGAAATGTCCAATCGTTTGAGATGAGAAGACCAGTACCCTCCACCCCTTCCGGTCAGACGAGGGGTGTGTGAGAAAGTGAAGTTAGTGGAGAGGGCAGCAGGTGTGGCAGTGTCATCTGGTCTAATCCAGTAGGCTAAGACCCGAATGACTAGAAATAGATGTAATCGCGGAGGTAGAGTCGCTGGTCTTTACACTCTTCGGTCTTCACACGAGGGCTGTCGCGGTATACAGCTTGCTTTTAATGTCGTTATTGAATACAGCAGGACACACCTCACTAGCGAAACTGTTTACCCACGTGACTAAACGCGAACAAATGAGACTTCACCAACGAGATTTCAGCTCGTGAGCACAGTAAACAAACACTGTTTCCTAGTAAGTACAACTGAACTTTAAATCCAACGAGAAAAAGATACAAAACACTTACAGTTACTGTCACCTCCTGTTGCTTGACTGCTTCTTTCTAATAAGTGCTACAAAAACACAATGTATAAATAGCGCGAGCTGGCTTAGGCCCCGCCTCACTAGCGAAACTGTTAACCTCTTGACTAAACGCGAACAAACGAGACTTCACCAACGAGATTTCAGCTCATGAGCACAGTAAACAAACACTGTTTCCTAGTAACTACAACTGCAGTTTAAATCAAATGAGAAAAAGATACAAAACAGTTACTGTCACCTCCTGTTGCTTGACTGCTTCTTTCTAATAAGTGCTACAAAAACACAATGTATAAATAGCGCGAGCTGGCTTAGGCCCCGCCTCACTAGCGAAACTGTTAACCTCTTGACTAAACGCGAACAAACGAGACTTCACCAACGAGATTTCAGCTCATGAGCACAGTAAACAAACACTGTTTCCTAGTAACTACAACTGCAGTTTAAATCAAATGAGAAAAAGATACAAAACAGTTACTGTCACCTCCTGTTGCTTGACTGCTTCTTTCTGATTTGCAATGATGGGTTTGGTAATGATGCGATTATGAAACAGGAAAGCCCAAGAGTCCCAGAGGGAGATGAAGCTGCTGTTGGACATGTACCGCTCGGCACCGAAAGAACAGAGAGATAAAGTACAGCTGATGGCAGCGGAGAAGAAGGCGAAGTCAGAGGTACATAACCAAAATGTATATGCATACACTATATAGAGCTCAAATTTCTAATTGTTGGAAGCAAAGTGGAATATCAGATTCATCACTGAAAAGATCAAGAGATTAATAGTTTATCAGAACAGTTCAGTGTTAAAATGTTTATGTGCATGTTTGTGCAGGCTGAGGAGCTCCGTCAGCGGTTGCGAGAGTTGGAGGAGAGAGAGAGGAGAGAAGGAAAGAAGATGGCCGACGAAGAGGCTCTGAGAAAGATCCGCTCAGTGGAGGAGCAGATCGATATACTCAATAAGAAACTCTCTCTTGCTAAGCAGGTAAAGCTCAGATTTACACAAATATATGAGACTGACATTGAGTAATGAATGACAGACTTTCTTCTGGAAAAGTCTGAATCGGTCTCTCTCTCTCTCTCTCAGGAGGAAGATGCTTTGCTGAGTGAAATGGATGTTACTGGCCAGGCGTTCGAAGACATGCAGGAGCAGAACATTCGTCTGATGCAACAGCTCAGAGAGAAAGATGATGCCAACTTCAAACTCATGAGCGAACGCATCAAATCCAACCAGATCCATAAACTCCTCAAGGAAGAGAAAGAGGAGCTTGCTGACCAGCTGCTCACACTTAAAACACAGGTGGGTGGGCTTTTGAGATGGATTGTTATCATGTTGAATGAATTCTTGAGTGAATCGTTTGGGTTATGGCAGGGGTTTTCAAAGTCAAAAACAGTGGGCTTCCCTTCTGACACAACGTACATGATGACGCCGCCACAGCCTAACCTAGTATTCAAGTTAGAAATACTAGTTTTATTAGGCTGCTGTCACTTTAAAGGGATAGTTTACCCCCAAATTAAAGTTCCTTCATCATTTTCTCACCCTTGTGTCCTTCCAAACCTGTAAGAATTTCGTTCATCTGAAATCTGAGATATGTGTCCCTCCATTGACAGTCATTCATATGGATTAGTTTTACAATCTCTGTATGAACTTTTTGAAGCCTTAAAGTGGTAGTTGCGTAGCTGTCAATGGAGGGAAATAAATCTCTCAAATTTCATTAAAAAGATCTTTAATTGTGTTCCGAAGATGAACGAAAGTCTTACTGGTTTGGAACGACATGAGGTTGAGTAATTAATGACAGAATTTTCATTTTTAAGACTAATGCACAGATCCAATTTACACATCACATTTTTCTTTCTTAACGGTTTACGTTCACTTAAGACATAAGCAACTGCGTTTACTTGAATTCTTGCCAAGACGAGCATTTTAATACATAAATGTGTGTATTTGACCGTTCAAAGCCACGAAAGTCCATTTGCGATCACGCGCTGTCTTAGAGGGGGCTTTCTGTGCACATGCTTTGACTGTGTGCAGAAAGCCGCCTGTCATCTAACGAGCATCAAATTCAGTTCTCTTGCTCGGTTTATAGTGGTTTTTAATAAATTACTTTTAATAAGTATGTTTCACCTTTTCACCCATTTTTCACTCTTAACGCGTCAGTAACTGTAAGCAGTTTTGCGCTGCATGGATACATTTACATACTGCAATATAAACAATATAACAAAAACTTGTCGCCACATTCGCCAGGATTCGCCCTGCTCATCCACGCCTCCCCTGATGTGCCCTTGCACACTTTGAAAACCTCTGGATTATGGTGTTTTATTTTTATGATCTTCAGTTCAATTGTTTGTTTTGGGAAGATGCATAGGTGTGTATAATGCAACTATAAAGTATAATTAGGGTGACCAGATTTCTCATGGTGGAATACGGGACAGGATGGACATGCTCCCCCTCCCATACCCCCTGGTGTGTGTCATTCAGCGCAAACCACATGGAGTTATTTTTTCACAACTTACTTTGCATGACAAACTCTTTTTTTTAAGATCCTTGTTAAATGTACACATACGCTTCTTTGACATCGCATCTGACTTGCTCTCGTCTTCCGCATTCTCTGATATCCCGCTTTCACTTACTGCAAGTTAATCAATAATGAATTGTGAATATATATAAGTTAATTTTGGTCTCCAAAATATAATATGACGAGATTGGCTACATCTTTGATTAGTAGTCTTCTGTCACACGAGAATAGCCTACTCACTTTTATGATCACCTAGCAAAGAAAATTTAGGAAAGAAGAAATACGGGACAAAGCATGCTTTTTCGTTATAAGTCAGGACACTAAAAATAGAGCTGAAATACAGGACTGTCCCAAGGGACGTCTGTTCACCTTAAGTTTAATGGACAGTCACACTAAGACCCTGTAACAAATGAGAAACATTCAATGTCATGTTCTAGGGGTTCTGTTCTGAATAAATAATAAATATATTTTTTTTATATATTTAATCTACCAGTGACAGAATTACCTTTTCGGTAAAGGGCTGACATCTGCCCCCTTATATGGATCTCCAGGGGAATTTTTTATTTATTTATTTTTTTACATTTTACAAATGTATCATCATCTTTTATGTCAGATATTTACAATTAAATAAGTTATAATAATAGATTATAGGGATGTTACCAATCAAAATAAATAATTGTCAACAAAATCCACCTTTGCACTGCATAGTATGAACAAAATGATTCAATGACTGGTTTCATTACTTGTTTCACATTTTTGAACTGTTTTCTTGAATGAATGATTCAAAGACAAATAGATTTTGTTAACAGTCACTTGTCGCCATCTACTGGTGTAAATATGCTATTGATGCAATCTTTATTTGAAGCAACAAGTTGCTTTCAAAAGGTGATTTACTCTATTTTGATCGCTACCATAGAAATCAGTGTTTATATTTTAACTATTAACTTTTATCCCAGTTCTTCTATGATAGTTTTAATTATTGTAATATAAATAATGATAGTTAAAAAGACTTTTCGTGAAGCTGTTTCATACCTACACGACAACTGCTCTCTCTGGCTCAACGGCAGCACAAATGCATATTTGAATGTTCGCTGTGACCTTATTACTTTTGTCAAAGGTTTAATAGACGGAAGAATCATTTAGGAATAAGATCATGTGGGTCTTTGAATCGAGATTAATCTTGTAATGATTAATCATGCAGCTCTAGGGCTACATGATCTATTGTTTCAGCATTGACATCACATGATGTGCCATGTCAAGTAGGTAGGGATCGTAGTTGATCTGTGTGATCCATACGGACCAGCCCCCACGGATCAGAACGCATGTGATTCGCAGATTATAGAGTGGAAGTTTATTTTTTATGACTGTGTTCACGAGGATACTCCGCAATACGGGAATTGTTGGGCATTTTTGCATGTATGTGTCCATTCAAGCACAAAAAGTCGAGAAAGGGAACTGAATTCGATGTTCTGAATTGAGTTCTCTTTTGCGTCTTGCGCTTAAATGGTTTAAACTCGCTTGAGTTGTCATTTTTGTGTGTTTCTCTTAGGTGGACGCTCAGCTGCAGGTGGTTCGGAAGCTAGAGGAGAAAGAGCGCCTGCTGCAGGGCACCATCAGCGCTGCGGAGAGGGAGCTGGGTCTACGCACACAGGCATTAGAGATGAACAAACGCAAGGTACATAACATACAGTTGCAGATTACCTCACACAAATGCAGTTTGTGTACTTGCAACATCATAAATACTATGTGAAGAAAAGCAGCACGTAAAATTGCACAAGAAAATTGGTTTTCTCTGAGGCGGCAGGGAGAATGAATGGGGAAAGACACTAGAGAGCTGGTTTATTGTACTGTTCACATGATAAATTCTGCCTCTCGCTTTTATGCGCATTCGCAAATCGGTTTGAATAAATAAATAACGATGTTTAATGGGAAGACTAATTAAAAAGTAAGTAAACAACTCACCCACTTAAATATCACCACTTTGTTACAAAGCCTTCAAACCTGAAATAACTTGAAAACATGATCTGTGAGTAAAAAAAAAAAAAAGTAAGCTTTACTTACTTTTTCACCAGTTTGGTGAAATTAAAGGTAGATTTCTGTGTCTGTGACCATCATGACACATAGTGTTCACTGAGCTTTGATGGAATGATTATCTGAAAATAAGTTGACTATTAAAAAGGACAGCTGAACATCAGTTAAATATACATGAAATTTGTTTCTTGCATTCGTATAGTTATTTTGTAGCAAATGCAAGAAATGCTTAAAGCACTAGCTTGTTGTGAAATATAATAGTAATAAATAGAGTAGGGGTGACCCCGAATAGTCGAAGATTCGATGCTTCGATAGGAGGAGCCTGATTCGACTACCGATCTCACGGTCGAATCTTCGCAGAGGTGTTATGAAACGAGGATCATGCCACTTTGGCTGTATGAGGGCGCTCAATGTCTGATTTCACATAGAACTAGCTTTTATGTAAATACGTTAATATTCAGCCTATTATGATAATGCTGTAGGCCTATATAAAAATGTGCAAAGAAAGAAGCTTTTAATAAATATTTTTTAACGTGCGTGAATAAATCCAAACACCCCGTGACAGATTTAAGTTTCACTTTCGATCCGTGACCGACAGAGGAGCGTCTTCGCGGCAAGGATTTAAATCTTTAACAATGTCTGGGAAAAGAAAATCTAAAGTGTGGATGTACACGATTAGAAAGGATATTCTCCAAGGCTGGATTTAGCATCAGGAAAACCATGATCGCACTTCTGCCGGCCAACGTTAACATGTTTCACGCATAGACTGGGTTTCACGTTAGAATGTATTTTATCCGCGCGCACAATTTGAAAAGACTCCAACGGACAGACAGAGTGAAAGACTTTCAGGATTTGTTCTCTCGATCAGGTACAAGTGATTTCAAAACTTTTCAGCCGGTTCTAATTTTATTTTTGGATGCTGTGAACATTTTTAGCTAAAAAGACTGCCTCTCCAGTTTAGCATTTATTGTTGTTTCTGCAGTTAAAAAGACAAAGTTGAAAATTCTGGCTACTATCGTTATTTTAATAATTTCTTTATTTTAATTTTATTTATTAATCTGTCAGGGTTATCTAATCTAACTATTTGTGGCTTGTGTTTTGAATATATGTTCCCCTGCACTTTAGGCATTTTGCACACATTTGCTCCTCATCCTGTGACTTGATTCTGATTTATTTCGTTTTGTATTTTTATTTATTAGAAAGGTATATTCTGTTCTAATTTAATTTAGTAAATTAATTGTTAATTTTTTCGGTGCATCGATGTTGTGCTGTAGGCTGGCCTGCTCGCACAGGTTATTTAACCGATTTAATTTGATTTGCATGTGAAATGAAATCCTTTCTGGAGTTATTTATGTTATTTCTTAGTTTTATTGATCAAAAATGTTTTTATACATTTTCTTCTATATCTTTGTGTGATTTTCTGTACATCGCGGCTTTGAAACGTTAAAGCCCCGCCCCCATACACATGATTCGACTATTAGTCGACTATAGGCAAGACATGACGATTCTGATTCGACTATGAAAATCCATAGTCGGGGACAGCCCTAAAATAGAGCAGTAATTGCATTTTAATTATTGTAAAACTAGAATTGTATTGGTTGTTGTTAATGTTAATTTATTTAACCTGAAAAATCTGGGATAGTTCACACAAAGATGAAAATTCTGTCATCATTTACTCACCCTCAAATTGTTCCAAACCTGTATGAATTTCTTTCTTCTGCTGAACACAAACGAAGATTAATTGAAGAATATGGGTAACCAAACAGACTTCCATAGTATTTTTCGTTCCATACTATGGAAGTCAATGGTCATTCTTCATAATAACTTCTTTTGTGTTCAGCAGAAGAAACTCATACAGGTTTGGAACAACTTGAGTAAATGATGACCGAATGTACATTTTTGGGTGAACTGTCCCTTTAACATGAATTTACATTAGAAAACATTGAGGACTTTGCCTCCTCATTTCAGAACAGCACTGCACGCCACTGAAGAAAGTCCATGAATTGTCTGTGTGTTTCAGGCGCAGGAGTCAGTGCTGCTCTCGGAGGAGGTGCGCACTCAGCTGGAGGGGGTGCAGCAGAGGTTGAGCGCGGTCAGAGAGGAGGTGGTTGAGAACAGCATTTCTCGAGAGAAAGAGTCTTTCAATGCCCGTCGTGCACAGGTGAGCAGACCGTGATGAACCCTTCTTTAGCTCAACGCCAGCTGTGCATAATCAGAGGTTTAATAGTGTTGATCTACATACTGTTGTTCATCTGTGGATTGAACTGACCATTTTAACCGTGATGTTTCTTTTATCTCATTAGGAGGACATTTCCAAACTGCGCAGGAAGATTGAGAAGGCCAAGAAACCGGCTGAGAATATTCGAAATGGAGATGAGATCCTGAATGAAGAAATAAACGATTACAAGGTCATTTTATGTTGTCCATTTGGATGGGGGAATGTAACTAGTTGTGTGTTCATAGCCTTTAAGGATCAGTTTTTTTCCTTCTGTTTTGCAGGCCCGATTGACGTGTCCATGCTGCAATTCACGTGTAAAGGACGCCGTTTTGACTAAGTGCTTCCACGTTTTCTGTTTCGAGTGCGTGAAGACGCGCTACGACACCCGTCAGAGAAAGTGCCCGAAGTGCAATGCTGCTTTTGGTGCCAATGATTTCCATCGCATCTACATTGGATGAGACTTATTCACGGTATCTGCCTCCGTTTGGTCCAGTTCCTCAACATTGTTCTGCGGGTGGAGCTTGTCCTGTAATGTTGGGCGCACATCAACAGTTTTACATTCCATTTGAAATTGCTTTTCAGAAAACATCCAACATGTTCAGTTGCATCGGTTTAGCAGAACCAACCTGGTCACATTCCACAGGTCTGTCTTGACAAACATTTTTCACTCATAAAAGCTGCTGCTGCTGCTTGCTTTCAGGAGTGTCCTGAATGTTTGTTGACTTCCTTTGAGTTAATACTGCCTCAACCAGATCTCCCATTCCACCTCAACTTTACATTTACTACCCAGAGCCAATGTGAACCCATCAACACGAGTGAGCTTACAGACCTGTGATTGAAAACAAGCTGCCTTTGTCGACTGTGCAGTAGTTCATTTGCGTTCAGTTTGCTGAACAGCTGGTATTGCATTTTTGTACTGTCTGTTATGACTGCTTATAGTGATGGTTGTGTAACTGCTTCATTGAAATCCATTAAAATATTGAAATGTATTGACAATGTCTTATGCTTTCTTATTAAAGTTATGGTAACACTTTATTTTGAGGTGAAGTAGTTACACGTTACTACATCTACTTACTATAGTGATAACACTAAACCAAAACCGAACTCTATAGTAAGTACAATGTAACTGCATCACCTTAAAATAAAGTGTAACCAAAGTTGTCACTAATATGTAATTTTGCTGATACTAAAAAAAAACTTATAGTATGTTTACTTTGTGCATTGGTAATAGTTTATGAATCAACTCCTTGGAAAGTTTCTTTCCTCGCTATTTTTAAATTGAGAATGGTTTAGTATATTAATACGTTTATTAGAAAGTGTATGGTTACACTATTTTAAGTTGCCCTTGCCGTGTAATTATACAACTGAGTAGGATTAGTGTTTGGTTCAGGGTTAGTTGCTTGTAATTATGCATAATTTACTGTTATAACTAGCAAATACATGTAACAAGGACACCAAAAAAAAGTGTTGCTAAGTTTTTTCCCCCCATATATCTATTTTTTTAAGTTAAGAAACAATAGGCTACATACAAAGGCCTAATGATTTTTAGTGTAATTATATGCTATGCAATATATTTATATAATATATGATGGGAAATGAACCTGCACAGCAGGAATGTAGGACATTAGCAACTCATTGTCAGTTTGTAACCTGGTATAATTAATGGGTAACACTTTATTTTACAGTGTCGTTGTTACATGTACTTACCATAGTAATATCAGTAAATTATGCATAATTGCATGCAACTAACCCTCAACCAAATCCTAATCCTACCCTAACCCTATAGTAAGTACATGTAGTTGCTTAATATTACTCAGTACTTAAATATATAATTACACTGTAACAATGACACCTTAAAATAAAGTGTAACCATTTATTCACATTTTTCTATTTTCATAATTGGTACTCCATAATCCTGTATTAATTGAAAAAGCACATGTCCCAGCGTGCAGATCTTCACGCACCTCGGGCGCCACTGTAAATCTCATAATAAACACTTCGCGAGCGTTACTGTCGCGTCGCGTCGCGTCGCTCGCTTGAAGTGCCAACACTGCGTTTCTCTGCATGGCACAGGAATGCAGGAGGCGGAGGCATAACCGTATTAACATGTCTGTAGTCCAACAATAGTGTTCAAACTTTACCCCACCGTGAACGACGAACTCTTCAAACACTTTAACATTTTGAAGAGATCCTCAAATACTGGATTCATTTCAGATATTCGCTCAATAAAACTCTTCGTTCTCGTAAGAAAATAGGATTTTGCGCGTTAAAAAAACCCTCGTTTTGTATTAGACAGTTTCAAAATTCAGTTGTAACTTATTTTATCTTTGTCTTGAGGCTTTGTTGTTCGATACCATATACAGTCTAGACGCTATTTTTAAGTGCCCTTGACAAGTGCGCGTGCCCGCGGACTTCTTGAAGCGACTGAATCTGTTCAGCCATGAAATATAGTTTTGTCAAAAGGAACAACCAGTAGATATTTTTTTTTTTCCTAGACTTTTTCCAAGTGAAAAAAAAAAAAACACTGGACAAAACTATCGAGCAACATAGATTTTTTTCTTTTTTTTTTCTTTTCTTTTTTCTACTATCAGAAGTCGCGTGCTAGTCCGGCATAAGGATGTCTGTTCACAACGTTGCCTCGAGAAGTTCGGAAAAGCTGCTGTACTTTGGGTTTTTGGTTCTGGTTCGTTCAGTCTTATGTTATGGGTTTGCAGAAGAGTTCAAATCAGGCTCTTATGATTTTGGGTCTGTTATTCTGGAACCTCTGGACGGGTTGAGAAGATACGTGGAGTCCATTGTTGGCACCCATGTGATTGAGATTTGTGTTGAGGTAAATCGTCTTTTTATTTTTAATTTTTTGTGTTATTTGTGAGATGTAACTAGGCTATTTATTCTACGGTAAAATATATCTCATTTAACCGTTCAAAATATTAAACTGTTTCATTGAACATTGTTTCAAACGTTTCTCCTGAAAATAGATACAAATGTGACGTTTGCTGGATACTGAAAAAATGTGAAATATTTTAGTTGATACTGAAATCTGCTGTCTGAGCACACTTTAAAACTTTAGAGGAGAAACATATTACACAGGTTTTTTGCCTAAGGAGAAACACCTGAGAAGCATGAGACTCCATTCAAGACATCTAGCCGGGGAAACAATTGCGATACTGAATAAATCTCTTTTGTGATGGTTTAAAACATTTTTTAAACAAATGTATGGTTATTAAACAGTTGTCTTCCCATCTAACAGGAAATGTTCTCAGAACTTTTGCTAACGTTCTGGCAAAGTTCTCTCAAAATCATGAACAAACGTTCTTCCAGTAACGTTAATAAAATATTCCCAAAGTTATCTGATCTTTAATAATGTTCTCAGAATGTTAGCACAAAAACATTATTTATATAGTTCGTGGAAGGTTAAAAAAAGTTTTCCATAATGTTGGCAAAATGATAAAATTGAATGTTTCCTTAGTGTCCACATAACCAATAATACATTTTTTTTGAATGTTTTTCTAAACTCACAGAACGTTCAGAAATAACGTTTTCATAACATATAATGAACATTAACAAAACATTCTTAGAACGTATTTTTGTAAGCTGGGTTACTGAATTCTGGTTACCTTGTAACTGAACCTTCACTAATGAATGCTTATACTTTTGGTTTGTGGTATTCACGGTTCTCTTCCTACTTTTATCTCTCTCTCATGTCCTCCCTCTACTTGTTAATCCTTCTTTAACCCCCTCCTCTCCTCCATTGGCCTAATTTCCTCTGCTTGTGTCCCCCTCACCCACCTCTCTTTGACCCAGAATGCTGTGTTGTACCTTGACTCAGTGTTTGGCCCAGAGAACATCTATTCTGTTGCTATGGTAAGAACAAGTAAAAGTGTCGGAGCTCGTGTCCCACGGACTGATTTTTTCACGTGCACTGCTCATCCTTGTGTTACTGTGTGTGTGAAAGCGACAACTGCTACTGAGAAAGAAAAAAAAAAGCCAGAACAGGTGTGCAAGTGCTTGGCGGCTCACGCCCAGAATGCCAAACAATGCTACTTTGCTCAGTGATTATTTTCCCATTAACTCTCTTCATGAAGTCAAACACACACTCTCTCTCTGTGTGTGTAAACGTTTGCTTGTGTTCGTCCTTCACCAAATGAGGTGACCTTATGCCAGAGAGGAGTGTATCTGATCACAAGTAATGTATGTGTGATAGCTGCGCATGTGTGTGACTGAGTTAAGCGGGCCGCGGGGTGCCCAGCTGTCACTCTGCCGCTTTACACACACACACACACACACACACACACACACACACACACACACACACACACACACACACACACACACACACACACACACACACACACACACACACACACACACACACACACACACACACACACACACACACACACACACACACACACACACACACACACACACACAGCTCTCTTAGTATTGTGGTGTGTTATCGTACAAATACTATTAAAGATTAGCCCTCCTCCTTAGCCTTTCAAGCTAGATTCCAAACCTCTAGTTTGCTTTCTTTGTTTGATCCCAGTCAGCTGATGGGTTATCTTATCACCACTTAAAAGAATGTTTTGGGTTCAGTACAAGTGAAGCTCGTAAAAACAAGCAAAAATCATGGTTTATACACTTACAGTGGAAAATAACGTTCTGGAAGCTTTAAACTCAAAATGTGCAGCTCACATATCGAATCACTTTGATTCCTCCTTTTGAGCTGTAAAGTTGTCTAAAGGCTGGAATACACTACTCGACTTTTCCCAGATTTCCTCCCCATTTACAGTCTGAAGGAGTTGATGCTAGATTTAGAAACTAAAAATCAAAGTCAGTCTTTAGTGTAGTGTATTCCAGCCTTAAATCGCATGTTCTCAACCCAGATGTTACATTGAACATCATGTGACAATCAACACAATATCACATTTGTATGGATGCTTGTTTCCACCACTGAATAAATAATAAAAAAGGTACTCTGAGTTTATATCTCGCAATTCTGACTTTATAACTTGCAAAAAAAGAAGTCAGAATTTCGAGATAAAAAGTTGCAATTATCTTTTAAATTGTTTTCTTCCATGGCGGAAACAAGCTTCAAAACATTTGTTTATTCAAAAATGCCCTAATAATCAAACATTAAACCTGACTAATATTACCATGAAATGCATATGCCCAGCAATAATCGAAATTATTCATTTGATATTGACTAAATAAAAGCTTTACTACTTTGTAAATGCAAAAAGCAACAGTGGAACTATGATTTACCAGCCTAACACATATAATTAACACTGAGCCAAATACTGTATTATGACATGACACTCATATTTGTTTGTCCGGATCTGTTCATTCATTTCAAAAATACATCAAAAGTGCAGTTCGTACATTCAAACACAACTCGTTCGCAATTTATATTATGCATCTTTACAATGATAGGGACAGGTTTAGTGTTATGGGTAGGACTAAGGGTGGGTTAAAAGGGAAGGGTCAACAGTGTAATTATAGATGTAATTACAGTAATTAATTACAGCTGTAATTACATGCAACTTTTTTAAACACAAGTACAATGTAAAAATGTTTGTTCACAGTAAGTGCAAAGTATCAATTTACTATTTTAAATGTTAGTATACAGACACTTAATATAAAGTGGGACCCACATCTCTTTTACGACATGCACATTTTGATAAATTTTTAAGTAAATTGTATTTAGTTATCTTGAACTTTAAAGAATAAAATTCTTGAAAAGAACCCTTATTAGTTTGGCATAATATTTTATAATTTTTCAGAAAATGTAAAAAATGTCACAGCCTGCATACTGTATAAATATTCATATTTGCAGTGTTTTCCTTGCTGTCTGTGACCCTATAAAAGCAGGCCTGTGACCAGAAAACCAGAAAACGGTACCTCTACCCTCTAGATGAAGGAACGATTGCAATGTTTTGCCCCATAGACATACATTGTTCAGTGCATTAATAAAAACATGCAAATTTTGTTTGCTGTCTGTAGAATTTGTATTGAACCCAAAACATTCCTTTAATTGAATCACACGTGCATTGTGTCAGAGTGTTAGTTAATGATCAACCATGGGCAGTGACTGTGAGTTGAGTTCAGATATAGACTGTCCTCAATGCTCACTACCTAGACACGTGCTGGAATCTAACCGCTATTCTTTTCCTTAATGTTTTATTCAGTTTGTGGAAATGTTGCTGAAGTTTGTTGCTGAAGGAGCTGCCAGTGGGCTGAACGTCATTGCTGTGTATGTGTCCGAGATACTCAGAGCTACAGGAGTGAACGGTGAGTAAAGGTCATCTCGCAGGGTCTATGTAACTTCAATATGCATAACATCAAAGATAAATGTAATTCAGTGTGTAATTATCATTATAATATAAGTCTATCATCTGGCAAGCTTGAGCTGTTAATATGTTGAAAACTAACAGAGAACGTATGATAGGCTATCGTAATGCGGATATAAATGACTGTCACTTTGTATCTGTGGAATGACAGATAAGTTTTAAGCATATCGTTGTGTAAACGTACCCTAAGTGCAATGTAGTGTTGTCAAAAATAGAGATATTTCGTTATATCGATTCTGAAATATCTGAAACGCTTCCAATACTAACTTTCTGCAGAATAGATAGCCTATACGATACCAGCTGCTCTTTCTCGCTCTCAGCTCTCCAACAGTGAGTTACACACAAACCCTCACTCGTTTCAGTTGCTCCGGGTGAATATTGTTGGTGTTACAGGGTTTAATATTCGGAGTGGGATTGCGCATATTGCGCATTATTTTACTAATTCCTCCAGTTCTTTTTCGCTGCCAAAAACAGTAGCCTTGAAATCCAGACCTAAATCTGAAAGATTAATGGTCTGGCATCGACTATTGAAAATCGGAAAGCTCGAAGGGTGGCACCAGGCATGCATTTGAAAATCTCACTGCACACAATTGGATAACACTACGACCAATCACAACAAGTCATCGCTTAGCTACCAGCGGAGCTAACTGGTAGCTCTTACCGTATCCGGTCGGCAAAAAACAGCAAAAACGCCCTTCTTGCAAAGGAACGATTCGAGCGCCGTCTTCTGTTCCCCTTTTAGAGAAAAAGTCTAAATCTTTCATTGTAACGGCCAAAGCCGTTTCAAACAACTGGTGTTCAACCATAGCCATCTTGCAATGTTTACTAATGACTTCGACGTCACAGCGCTGTCGTCATCTCGCCTCTGGCCCGCCTATATCAGATAACCCGATGTGATTGGTGCAGCTTAGATAGAGGGGCATATTTAATGAGCATCATTACTCGACACCAGAGTAACAGCTGAGCAAATTCAACTTGTGCTCTCGCGAGAACTCTGTTTAAGTACCCTGGTAATCCAGTCAAATACACACAAAATAATGTCAAAATGCTGGTCTTGGCGAGTATTCATGTAAACACAGTTTTAAGTGAATGTAAACAGTTGAGAAAGAAAACGCATGTGTAACAGTATAATGGATCAGTGCGTCAGGTCTTAAAGTGACAGCAGCCTAATATCCCTGCTGGCAAATTATGTGATAATACTAAAAATATGTATATGGCAGTTTTTCCCCATGGCATCAATGTCAAAAAAGTGGCTAGTGAAACTTTGGAAAACCACAAAAACTTGCAAAAAAGTTAATGTCAAGCCCTGCCAAGGACTGTTACTAAAATTGGTTTAATTCCATGAGAATAGTAAATTCCACACCACAACTATAATGATAACGACACAGAGATACAATATTGTTGGAATCACTTTCAGGTCAGTTGATGAATGATCAGAATCCAGAATTCAAGCATTTAAAATGGCAGAGGACAAAACATTGTGTTTATTATCCGCTCACACTGCAGTTATATTGTGCGTTGGTGACGACGACACTTGCTAATATAGTAATTGTTATAGTTAAACTTTGGCATGTAAGGGGCTGTTCACACGGAACGTCCTCTCTGTGATTTCGCCAAGTAAGACATGTTCCTGGGTCAACATGGCCCGGTTTCACAGACAAGGCTTAAATTAAAAGATTAAGATTAGGCCTTAGTTCAATTAGGACATTTAAATAGCCTTAATAAACATGCCCTATGAAAAAACAAAAACATTACTGGTGTGCATTTTGAGACTAAACAATGGCACGGATATATTTTAAGATACATCAGTACAAGTTGCTTTTAAACATCTTGCTGCTTTTCAGTGTCTCATACACTCGTGCCTTGTTAAGATTAAGTCTCTAAAAGCGTGTCGAGGCTCTGCATTGTTTTCTATTCATCAGCGCCGTGGCTCTGTAGTTGCATACTATTGTGCGACTTCACATTTTTAAAAGAAAAAGCAGCCCCTAACTCATCCCACACTAGTTTGTGCTATAAATATAGACACGTCTTATTTGAGGAGAGGAGAATGTAAATGTATAAAAGTTTGGGAATCCCTGCTGTATCAAATGGGATACTGAGGAAAAATAGCAACATACACAATAATAAAGACAATTCTGACAACATGGTGCTGAGAAATCACTCTCAATGCTCAATAGATGTATCTAATTGACATCTGTTCTTTTTTTCTTCCTCTGTTGTGTGTGTGTGTTATTCAAAGAGACAATATCTATCCCTCATTTCACCGCCGAGGGAGTGTCTGCTGTGACCAAGTGTGCCGTGCTGGCTCTGATTGGTTACTGGCTGCTGTCCTTCCTACTGCGGGTCACTGTGGCGCTTGTGCGGAGAGTGTTTTGGCTGATTAAAGCGGTTGTAGTGCTGTGGCTGTTTGTGCGGATCGTCAGTGACCCCGTCGCCTCCCCTGAGGTCACCACGATGAGACTCACCCTACTAGTGCTCGTCTGCGCTGTGTTTGGAGTCGCTGCGAGCAGCGGAGGAGGAGGCAGTCTGGAGACCCGAATCAGCAGTCTGGAGGGCCGAGTCAAAGGCATGGAAAAGAAGAAAAGAGAGTGAAGAGCAGCTCAAAACTAGTATACGGATACGGACTCATGATAACAGAAGGATGAGGACTCATGGATGACATTCTGAGTGTTTCGTGTAACTTGAAGCAGCCTTATGAGTATTTATGTCTGGTTTATCCTGCTTTGAATATATTGCATAAATTCACTGGACCAGAAAAGGAATTGCTTTATTTTCTCTGTAAAGCAAGAAGACAAAACTCCATCAGACAGCTCTGTGAATTTCATGTGGTATAATTAAAGCTATCCTTGAATGTTGCCTGTTGCTTTATGACTAATTGCATGAACAAATTAATGTTCAGTTCAACTGTACAACAACAGTGACAATACAAAATCAACACAATGAAGACACTGATTAGGGAAACACATAGATATGCAAGTATGGCAATGTCTGACTGGACTATAGCCTACATTTGAACGTACTCTGGCTTTATTTGTCACAATATGGATAAACTGTATTAGATAGCCTATATATTTGCATATAACCATCATGCCTGAATAAATCTGGCTAATTTGCCTAGGGCTGTGGGTTGGCTATGATCGACTTATTCCCACTATATGCAAAAGCTTTTATACAGCAGCCTCAAAAGATATTTGAATGCATACACCATGCTTAAAATGTATTAATTTCATTAAATATACACAATATCTATTCAATTCATCAAATATATTACAAATATAAATAAGTTGCTGCTTTAAATTTTTACATACAATCAACTTGGATGTTTAAGCCATTTCAATTTAAATTAGATTATACTGACTTAAAAAACGAGTTGAATCTTGTATAACATATTCAAATTGAAAATTGCTTATTTTGATGAGCAATGAGAAAACGTATGTTTTCATAACTTATTGGTCATATAATTGTTTACAGTGTATAAATGGACAAATGCTGCTAGACATGATCTTGGAACTAACCTTTCTGAGCCATGTTGCCATTATTTGAAGTGTCTGATGATTTTCATCAGTTCTTCTCAAGTTCACACAGGTGGAAAGAATCACATTAACTATCAACATCAACATGATACGCTACCGTTTGGAAACCATAAATACTGATATGTTTTCAGTACTAAAATGATTATATTATTTTTGCTTGAGCATTTTAAACATAATGAACTCGAAATGTCTTTGCTTGAAAAGTGTTTTTAGTTCTCCTATTCCGCCTGCACTATTTATCTGCGATGCATCACGTGTCACATGTCACTTTGAGACGCCGTGTTTTTCTTGTCTTATTTTTTATTTTATTTTTAATAAATTATAATTAGTTCTACTAAATTAACAATATATTAAAACACAATATATTATCGTTCAAAGTAAAATGATAGTCATAACTGTTGGGGAAACACGTGTGGTGAGAGCACAAGTCATAGTATACAAGTTTATTGTTAAAAACGTTACAATAAAGTTTCATTAGTTAACTATATTAGTTAACATGAACTAAAAATGTACAATACTTCTACAGCATTTATTAATCTTAGCTAATGTTATTTTCAGCATTTTCTTATAAATTACCATTAGGTAATGCACCCTGAACTAACATTCTATTAAATAAACATTAACAAAGGTTAATAAATGCTGTAAAAATATATTGATCATTGTTATTTGATGCATGAACTGTTAACAAATGAGACCTTATTGTAGTGTTACCATTTTCCTTAAAAAGAAAATAGATATTGAGTTTGCTAACAAGATACAAATGAGTAATATAGAGAGGCAATAATGGTCTCCAAATATATAGTCAGTATCTACTGCACTTTTTCTGTTTTTTTGAGTTTTGTCATTGCGAGATCCTAATACTGATATATAATTTATCCAGTAGATGGCGCCACTCTCATATTCAAAGGGCAGCTACTTTTAGACTGTTATGATGTTTTTAATAATACATTTATGATAAATAATTAGACAGACAGACAGATGTAGAGTCATGTATGTCGAGACATAGATAGACAGATAGAGACAGACAGATAGATAGATATATAGATAGACAATAGATGGATAGACAGAGACAGATAGATGATGGATACAGAAAGATAGACAGACAGACAGACAGAGACATAGACCGATGATAGATGGATAGAGTCATAGACAGACATATACAGTGGGTACGGAAAGTATTCAGACCCCCTTAAATTTTTCACTCTTTGTTATATTGCAGCCATTTGCTAAAATCATTTAAGTTAATTTTTTTCCTCATTATTGTACACACAGCACCCCATATTGACAGAAAAACACAGAATTGTTGACATTTTTGCACATTTATTAAAAAAGAAAAACTGAAATATCACATGGTCCTAAGTATTCAGACCCTTTGCTGTGACACTCATATATTTTACTCAGGTGCTGTCCAGTTCTTCTGATCATCCTTGAGATGGTTCTACACCTTCATTTGAGTCCAGCTGTGTTTGATTATACTGATTGGACTTGATTAGGAAAGCCACACACCTGTCTATATAAGACCTTACAGCTCACAGTGCATGTCAGAGCAAATGAGAATCATGAGGTCAAAGGAACTGCCTGAAGAGCTCAGAGACAGAATTGTGGCAAGGCACAGATCTGGCCAAGGTTACAAAACAAATTCTGCTGCACTTAAGGTTCCTAATAGCACAGTGGCCTCCATAATCCTTAAATGGAAGACGTTTGGGACAACCAGAACCCTTCCTAGAGCTGGTCGTCCAGCCAAACTGAGCTATCGGGGGAGAAGAGCCTTGGTGAGAGAGGTAAAGAAGAACCCAAAGATCACTGTGGCTGAGCTCCAGAGATGCAGTCGGGAGATGGGAGAAAGTTGTAGTAAGTCAACCATCACTGCAGCCATCCACCAGTCGGGGCTTTATGGCAGAGTGGCTCGACGGAAGCCTCTCCTCAGTGCAAGACACATGAAAGCACACCTGAAGGACTCCAAGATGGTGATAAATAAGATTCTCTGGTCTGATGAGACCAAGATATAACTTTTTGGCCTTAATTCTAAGCGGTATGTGTGGAGAAAACCAGGCACTGCTCATCACCTGTCCAATACAGTCTCAACAGTGAAGCATGGTGGTGGCAGCATCATGCTGTGGGGGTGTTTTTCAGCTGCAGGGACAGGACGACTGGTTGCAATCGAGGGAAAGATGAATGCGGCCAAATACAGGGATATCCTGGACGAAAACCTTCTCCAGAGTGCTCTGGACCTCAGACTGGGCCGAAGGTTCACCTTCCAACAAGACAATGACCCTAAGCACACAGCTAAAATAACAAAGGAGTGGCTTCACAACAACTCCGTGACTGTTCTTGAATGGTTCCAGCCAGAGCCCTGACTTAAACCCAATTGAGCATCTCTGGAGAGACCTGAAAATGGCTGTCCACCAACATTTACCATCCAACCTGAAAGAACTGGAGAGGATCTGCAAGGAGGAAAGGCAGAGGATACCCAAATCCAGGTGTGAAAAACTTGTTGCATCTTTCCCAAAAAGACTCATGGCTGTATTAGATCAAAAGGGTGCTTCTACTAAATACTGAGCAAAGGGTCTGAATACTTAGGACCATGTGATATTTCAGTTTTTCTTTTTTAATAAATGTGCAAAAATGTCAACAATTCTGTGTTTTTCTGTCAATATGGGGTGGTGTGTGTACAATAATGAGGAAAAAATGGCTGCAATATAACAAAGAGTGAAAAATTTAAGGGGGTCTGAATACTTTCCGTACCCACTGTAGATATAGCAGAATAAGAATAGATAGATAGATAGATAGATAGAATAAAAAAAGATAGAGAAAAAAAAAGTACTGCCGAGAGAAAGGAAATCTGATATCTGTATCTTTGGACGGATCAAATAAACATGACTCCATTTTATTATTTTTCTGGATTTTTTGTTGTTGTAGTTCACATTTTATGTACAAGTCACAAAACTGTGCACGTAAATACAAAAATACATAAAACATACAAGAGTGAGATAAATAAATACAAAGACACCTTCAGCTCCATTCATGATAACTGTGTTACTAACGTTAAAGGCTACAGCATGACATAGCAGAGTTACTTAGTAAAGAGCGGTGAAGGTGTTCATTCACACGGTCCTAAATAAAAACACAGCTTTTTCAAACGGGCAAAACTCATTCCTCAGTTTGAAGCACTCTCCATCTGAACGACCAACTCAGTCCTGTGACTAAACAGTCCGTTTAAAAAAATTACTGTTTTGTTGCAAACCAAATCATAATACAAATACAATGTATTACCCATAAGCCCCAGTCTACAGTGCATCTATATTCTTTATGACGTCAAAAAATAAATGACACCGGACTGATTAAGCAAAATGAGGCTGTATATGTTTCCTATTACTGCTCACGTGTGTGTGCACATATAGATGAGAAAGTCAGTGAAGTGTCATCCTGTGAATGCTTCTGAAGTCCATACGCCAGCTGAGCTTTCACTGGACAATCTGTGGCATTTCACTCCAGGCTTTGGCCTTCTTCTTGGCGAGAGCCAGCCAGGGGGGCTCGTCCTGGGCCAGAGGCGCAGCGGACGGGTCAGCGCATCTCTTGCTTTCCTTCTCTAGTATGGACGTGTTGGAGAGCTCCAGGGAGCAGCACACTGTAAAACAGCTCATATTACTCATCTTCCTTTATACAGCATTTATTACATCTCTCCAGAGCTGCTTTATAGATGAACTGAACTCATTTCATAATTCCCGAACTTTACACATTTATAGAACTGAAGTGAATCAACACTGAACTGATTTCAATGACTTTTTACTATTGTCTTGACAGCAGAATTGAACTGTTACATTACGTTAAATTCTTTGCCTCCCAGAATTACAACTACAGATCATAAAACTAAGCATTTAAATATTACTAAGACATATTATTGAGAGATATAGTGAGAAATGATATTTATATGCATTTTATGCAAGTGGTCTGCTATATAGTTATAAAGATCTCATTGAGTTACATTACAAGCTATCAGAATTGCATCATACTTATACATATGAGCTGTTTCTATAAGAAATATTTTGTCTAAAGGTTCAACAAAAACAATTCTGGACTATTGTTAATTTTGTCAAGCTTAATTTTAAGTTAATTTAGATTAAATTTAGACAGTTACAATAAATATCCACGAGGGGGCAGACATGTATCGATATAATTTCCCTCTTCACCCGAAGCTTACAACACAACCTCATACTATTAAGAGATTAAAACCATATTCTGTAACTTTTGCAGGTCGCTGCACATTTCAGACCCAACAGAACAAACCTCAATCCAGAAAAGCTTTGCTGATACTAATGGACAGATTATTACCTTGTAAAGGTGAACATGGCTGTGCTAGTTGCTCTTTGGTGACTGGATTTGATAAGCTGGTCGGTGAATCCGGTCTCTTGTCATCCCCCTGAAAATAAACAGTATTTCAGAGATGAACAAAAGAGCCATGAAGGAAAAATGTACATGAAACTTTGAAAGGGATGTTCAAAACAAACCCTATAGATTACATTTGTATCTGAAAATATCAGATATCAGGAACAGAGCTTGATTCACTTCATTAAAACGTCACAGGACACTGTATTTTCCCAAGCTGCAACATGCAAAGATGACTAAGTAGGATCTGTGTGTGAATCTGATTGTCCTGTTGTTTTGTAACGCTAAGACAGTTTTCAAGCACTTCCTTGAGAACCGGGAAAGACTGTCCATGACACATTTCTGCTGATTCTATGAAACACACCTGTGAGGGAAGTTTCTCAGCCGAGATCTCCATGAAGTTCTTCTGCTTCTGTCTGGCCACAGAGATCCAGCTCGGAGACTCACAGCTACCGGCAGACGCATCTGAACACGACCAAAGAAAATATCAACCACCATTTTATTTTATGACATAAAATGGAAGAGAAAAATAATGCTAAACAATAATATAATAAACAATTTTTCAAGATCTAGTCAAATCCTGCCTAAAAGTCATCCCCAATATTCTTTACAATCTTATTTATGTTAAGTTATGCAAGTTAAATGTATTGCAAATGTTAAGTTGTTGTTGATTATTTAAATTTGTGCCTGCAAATAAATACCAAAGGAACACAAAGAAAAACATTTTCTAAACTGAATTAACTATAAAGCAGCATTACAGATTTTCAGTCATATTTATTATTTAATGATGATGTATATTGCAATGTAAAATATTCATTGCAATGTATATATATCATTATTAAATAATAAATATGATTGAAAATCTGTAATGCTGCTGTAATGATTAAATGTAATCATTATAAGTAGTCACCTTTTCCAATAAAAATATCTATAATATCTAAATGATCAATTTACTTTAGTTGTAAAATTAAATAAAAATAAATGTATTTTTAAAATAATTTAATTTACAGAAAAGTAACAATAAGATTTTAATACATTTTTTAATGACTGGATTTAACAAAATGTACAATCGCTTATAAATTATGAGAAAAAGTATTTAATTTAATTTCGCAACTAAGTAAATTTATCTTGTTTTGAAGATTTACATTTATTTTTTGTATTTTGTTTTGCACACAATCAGCGTTTTAAGAATGGAGGTACCTGGGATTTTCCTGGCCGACATCACAGCGTCAACGATCAGATCAGGCTTCTTTGGCAAGACGGGCTTCCTGGCGTTCTGGTCCTGATCAGACGTCTCCTGCGCCCCTGAAGATGTTTCTCCATCTAAACCATAACGGTGCAGGACGGGAGTCTTCCTCAAGCGCACGCCAAACGGGTTCTCCGGGCTCGTCTCTCTCTGCATGGGAAGCGATGGGGAACTTTGACCTCCATCTGCCACGGGTCGTTCCTCTTTTACGGGAGTAAAGAGTTCATATGTCTGAGGAGATGAAGCATTAGTCTCTAGAGTCTGCTCTTGGGTTCCTCCAGAAGACAGTGACCTTTGCCAGGCAGGGGCGATGGTGAAGCGAGGTCGACCCTCAGCGCTGCTCCATGGTTCTCCTGTGGGCGACTCATGAACTGGCTGATCCTGATGCTCGGAAACATCCTCACGTTTTTCTGAAGACTCTTCCAGAGGCTCTGTAGACACATCCGGCTCACTGGACTCAGCTTCCTCCTCCTGCTCTAGAGGAGACATTGAAGCATTGGAGAATGGAGAGTGGAGAGTTGGACTCTCGAGCGCAGGAGACACCGTAGAAAGCAGGACCTCAGAGGCTTCTGCGGTCTCTGTTGAGCTCCAGATATCATCTCTGACTGTCTGATCAGATTCAGAAACGTTCTCAACGTTGACTTCCACTGATTCTCCGTCGTCAACTGAAGTCTCATCTTGCCTCTGACCTCCAGCTTCTTGAGGTTCATCGTTCGTAGAGCTCTCGGTTTTCTCAGGTTCTACCTCATCATCTTTCTCAACATCGTCTCCACCGTCTTTGGTTTCTCTCTCCAATTCAGCTTCTTCTTCAACAACATCTTCATGTCCCTCATCTTCGTCTCTTTCTTTCACATTTACTGCGAAAGCTTTTGGCGACTCGAAGAACTCTTGGTCCTCTTTGGCCGTGTCCACTTGTTTGTCAGCATCAGCTTCAGGCACTTGGTGGCTTTCATCAGCAGACTCCTCTTCTTCTAGCAGCTCCTCTTCTTCTGTGGTCTCCTCTGAGATGTCTTCTGAATCCACAGGTGATTCTGGGAGCGAGTCAGGCAGAGGAGCCGGTTCCTCAGTGGTCACTATAGGGTTTGAGGGATCGAGAAGATCATCGCTGTCTTCTTCTTCAAGCTGAGCAACCACACACTCACTGTGTATGTCTCTCACCTACAAAAAACAAGCACAAGAGTTACAATTCACGAGTTAAATTTAATATGTGGCTCAATGACATTATGCATCAAAAATACGTAAACATTTTGTTCATACATAACTCACTTGAACATATAATTTTCATATTTTTGGGGGGAATAAAGTAAAAAAAAAAGTCAGGATGAAACAACTGCCCAGTGCTTAGTTGTTTAGATTTCATACTTTTATTTTTTTATTTTTTTTTTATGTTGATTTTAGTTTTTTTTTGTGTAATTTCATTATGTGCTTTTGTCATTTTATTGTTTTTTTGTGTAATATTGCTAATTAAAGTGAAAAAAATATTTTTATTTTTATTTATTTCCAGTTAATAATTTTAGTGCTTGAACTTAAACTTCTTTTCATTTAGTTTTTCAAATAAAAATAATATTTTATTTTAGATTTATTTCAATTAACAGAAATGTTTTTAATAGTTTTCATTTTAGTTAATGATAATAACACTGCAACTGCCTAAATAAAAATGTGAATTTCTTATTGAGCAGTTTGGCATAATATTTTATTATTACTATATTAAAATAATATATTATTTTGTACAATATATTATGCTATATTATTAATTATATTGAATTCAAATGTATAATATTTATATTTGTAAAAAAAAACTATTTTCCTTAGTTTATTTAAAAAATGATGATTAAAATATGTACTCATGTATACTTTAGGATTTAATTTTATTACAATTTTACAGTGATGCATGTAAACATTAAAGAAGTTTTTTTCAAAACCATATAAATCCAACATGAATACAAATGCAATCTTCTTGAAAATGTTACTGAATGTGTTGTACCTCACTCTGAAGAACCACGTTCTCATGCTCCAGTGCTAGTCCTGACACAAGAGGACTCTTTAGGGAGCTCAACACTTCCTCCAGCAATGACCCCTGCTCCTCAGGAACGACCTCACATCCTGTGTCCAACAGGAAGTCATCAGCCTGCAGCTCGAGTGTTACTGGACTCTCCCAAGAGGACTCTGGGAGCTCAGACTTAGGGACGTGATCCTCGGCAGGGACATGTTCCTCTCCTTCAGAGACGCTCTCTGCTGAGATGGAGGATGTTGGAGAGGTTTTGTGACACTGGCTGGAGTCAGTCACTTCCTCTTCCTCATCCTCATCCTCGAGTCCAGAAGCAGACTCATGGTCTGAATCATTCACCAAATCTAGACCAATTTGAACAACAAAAAAAATATTGAATTAGTATTACTATACACTACTGTTCTAAAGTTTGAGGTCAGCAAGATTTTTAAATGTTCATCTAGAATGATTTCTATAGGATCATGTGACACTGAAGACTGGAGTAATGATGCTGAAAATTCAGCTTTGATCGCATGAATAAATTACATTTTAGAATATGTGACCCTGGATCACAAAACCAGTCACATGTCGCACTGGTATATTTGTGGCAATAGCCAACAATACATTGTATGTGTCAAAATGATTGATGATTCTTTTATAGCAAAAATCATTAGGATATCAAGTAAAGATCATGGTCCATGAAGATATTTTGTAAATATACCGTAAATATATAAAACATTTATTTTTGTGAGTGAATGCTGCACAATCGCGTACATAAATGGACAACTTTAAAGGCCATTTTCTCAATGTTTATATTTTTTTGCACCCTCAAGATTCCAGATTTTCAAATAGTTGAATCTCGGCCAAATATTGTCCTATCATAACAAACCGTACATCAATTGGAAGTTTATTTATTCAGCTTTCACATGATGTATAAATCTCAATTGAATTTTTTTTTCCCAGGTGACTGGTTTTGTGGTCCACGGTCACATATGTTAAATTTGAAAACAGTTATATTAAATTGTAATACTGTATTTTGTATTAAATAAATACAGCCTTGAGCATAAGAGAGAAATCATTCTAATATGTGGATTTTCTGCTTAATTATTATTGATGCTCAATTATTAATAATGATTCTTATTATCAATGTGGAAAATAGTTTTTGCTGTTTAACATTTTTTGTGGAAAGATTTTTTTTCCGGATTTTTTGATGAATATAAAGTTTATAAGAACAACTTCAAAACATTTTTTCTATCAATGTATTAATTTCTCCTTTTTACTCCTTTTGGATGGTAGTGAATCACAGTTTCCACATAAATATTAAGCAGCACTTGTTTTCAACATTGATAATAATATGTGTCTTGATCATCAAATCCTCATATGTGACCCTGGACCACAAAACCAGTCTTATGGGTAATTTTTTTATTTATTTAGATTTATACATAATCTGAAAGCTAAATACATAATATTTCCATCTATGTATGGTTTGTCAGGATAGGACAATATTTGGCCGAGATACAACTATTTGAAAATCTGGAAACTGAGGGTGCAGAAAAATATTGAGAAAATCGCCTTTAAAGTTGTCCATTTCTATTGGCGATTGTGCTGCATCCACTCACAAAAATATATTTTTTATATATTTAAGGTGGGAAATGTACAAAATATCTTCATGGAACATGATCTTTATTTAATATTCTAATGATTTTTGGCATAAAAGAAAAATCTATAATTTTGACCAATACAATGTTTTGTTGGCTATTGCCACAAATATACCCGTGCGACTTAAGACTGGTTTTGTGATCCAGGGTCACATATTAGAATGATTTCTGAAGGATCATGTGACACTGAAGACTGGAGTAATGATGCTGTAAATTCAGCTTTACCATCACAGGAATAAATACATTTTTAGAATATATTAAAATTGAAAAGAGTTTTGATTAAATAAATACAGCCTTGGTGAGACTTCATTGAGAAAAATCTTAATTTGACCGACATACCTTCACGTTCTTCCTTTCCCAAACTCGTAACCATCCGTAGTTTGTCCTCCGTGTCTCTGAGCAGCACTCTTTCTCTCAGGTCTCTTCTCTTGTCCAGCATCTCCCTCTAAACATAAAGAAGCGCACACAGTTCAACCACTAACACAAACTGATGACAGAATTAAGCATTTTGGATGAACTATTCTTTTAATGTTCAAAAAGACATCTTATACCAGAATAAAACATCACTAACAGCTCGTTGGCCTGACATGATGGGCCACCATAAATAATGGAAGAGCATGAATGTTTAATGTGAAGAATCTTACGCTGGCAGGTTTTCTCTTGGCACGAGCGTTGGCTTTGACGGCGATGCGGTGACGGGCAGCTGAGCTGTCTAAGCAGGACACGGAGCTGGCGGGAAGACTGAAGTCCACGGGGACGGACCCCTGAGGGGTGGCGGGTCTCGAAGAAGCTTCGTAAGACATCTTTATAAGACAGACAAAGAAGACAGACATTAATAAATCTAAATTACGGTTACATTCCACAATTGATTTGTTTACAACTACAAGTTCTTTCAAACCACTTCCCACCAAAACCTCCATATGTGGCCTGCGATTTTAAATAGATGGTCGTATTCAAAGTATTTCCTTCCCACTCTTAACCGCCAGCAAACCAGAGTGGCATCGTGATAGCAGAGGCCATTCTTGCGCAAGGTCACCCACAAATACAGCATGAACCATAATAAAAACAGATACCACCGCCACCTCACCACAACCGACTCATCATGACCAATTATGATGATTGTCCTCAGCTATTTCCTCTCTGAATGAAACGCAAACAAAAGCTTCTCCAGCAGAAACAACTGTAGGTTATGTTGGCACTGTTGCGATTCCTTACCTTTGAAGACCAGTGTTATTTTAGTATCATTAGATATGTTTCAAACCACATATACAACGGCGTTTTGGGGGCCTAAAATGCAAACTTTTGAAAACAAGTGCAAGTTTTTAAATACTCGTTTAGATTTACGATACGTTATCGTTTCCGTGTGAACTACAAAAACGCGAATTTGTGAAAACAGTGACATCACGTGCATGCGTATTACGTGGTCTTTACAAAGTGGCAACTACTGGCCTGGCCGCATAATACAGCGTTCTTAATCATTTTCGAGGATCTTTTTGACAATGTTGTCATCTCTGCACGAAAAACAAAGGGAAAACCTTTTCCGTTTTTAGCACATTGTTGTCCTGCAAACTGAATGAAAATAGGAAATGTTTCCCTGGGAACTAGCTGATATTTTTATTTCAAGTACCAACATTTTTTTATGGTTTTAGCTTTAGTTAACTATAATAACTATAATTATCATATTGAAGGAAGGTTTCATGCATATTTTCATACTGATGTTCAAAGCAACTCTGTGGTAACATAAAACCATTAGTGCCTGCTATAGTAAAATATAACATCAATATTCTTTTCAAAATAAGGGCATCAACATTTGTGAACACTATTGCAGGTGGAAAAACATGCATTTACGTGGTTTTTACAGCGCACTGTGTTAGGGACTGGTGTGAATGTGAGACAGCAGTGTGTTTGTGCAGTGCTCAGGTCCAGCTTGGCAGCCGTTTTGACCCAGATTGCTGGAATATCCCATTTCCAGCAGACAGCCAGGCTGCGAGGGTGAACCACTGGAATGCTTTTCAGACCACACGCCTTCTTCACTCGTGACCCCGAAATGGACAGGCAGGACTCAATAATGCTAATGCGCTGAACTTTTAGTAGAGATCGACTAATTAGGGTGTTTAATGGCCAATGCTCATTTAATATCTAGAGAGCTGGGTGACAATAAATGCAAAACGTTTAATATAGAAAATCAGAAAAATTGCTGTAATGTAAGGAACACTTTTTTCATCAATTTTATTTTACTAGACAATTTGAAAATAGAGTTTATTATCTAGAACAGAGAAAAGCACTATCATTTTTTATAGTGACATCTCAGGCATCCCATCCTGCATTGCTCCTAAGCTATTCATTCAATAGTATTTGTGCGCCGCACTTAAAAAAAAAAAGAAAAATAATGCTTTTATTCAGCAACAATGCATTAAATTGATTCAAAGCGAGAGTTATAAAGTTATAAAACATCTCTATTTTAAATAAATGCTGTACTTTTGAACTTTCTATTAATAAAAGATTCTTATTATCCACAAAAATATCAAGCAGCACATCTGTTTTCAACATTGATAACAGCAAAACAGCATATGATAATGATTTCTGAAGGATCATGTGACAATGAAGACTGGAGTAATGATGCTGAAAATTCAGATTTGCATGCAGCCTTGGTGAGCATAAAATACTTTTTTCAAGAACATTTAAAAAAGCTTACCGACCCCAAACTTCTGAACTGTATATATACAGTATACTGTATAATATATACACATATATACTGCATATTTACAGTAACATGCATCAGCAGATCTTATAGCTGGCAAAAATGAATTCCCATTTAGAAAGAATATCCAACAAGGATTACATTTCCCAAAACAGCCTCTGGTCCAGCTCAGAGCATTGCATGACACAAACACATGACAGCTATTTTAAGCCCTGGCAACAAGACAAATCCAAAAGTGCATGTTTTCCAGTGGTTTGAGATTGCTTTGGATCAGTCTTGGATAGTTGCTGGTGAGATGCGTGTCTAGTTATTTGAAATTCAAATGCAACTTATTACTAAATACAAGCCGCGTCCTGTCAACTACCTTTGACTGTGAAAGTACTTGTTCTGAATACATGTCAGTATCTGTAAATACCACTGATAACACAACACTTAGTTAAGCAAGTTCTACACTATCCTAACAAGCCAAAACAACAGCAGATAAGCACATTCTCAGGGTAAGTACGGCTCTCTCCAGTGCTGGACTTTATAGGTACATTCCAAACATGTCAAGCGTCTGAATCCCAGTGATTCAAAACATTCATTGGAAAACTAAGTCCCATTTAAATGCATGAATATTAAGTGACTTCCGCAAACAAATAATTCGACACAATTTCTTAGAAAATTCAGCACCAGGCTATTCTCGAGTTCACACTTACAAATAATGAGACAAAACAGTATGCGTATTTTGCGTGCTGTCTGAGGAGAGGGCTCCGAGCTCGGTATTTTGGCCAGAACCCAGAGTTCTCCCCCACCCCATATTCCTAGCTGGGATAAGATTCAGCCAAGAGTGAGGAGTCGGGGTGGCGGTGGGATACTGAAAACTGTCGAGGATCATAGGTGAGTCGGCTGCGTATATATAGCCCTCCTCTCATGCTGATTGGATAGATCATTTGAACTTGTTCCTCCCAAACATCGTTAATAAAACATCATTTAAAAAAGAGTCAAGCTACTGATTTGAAAAAGTACTGTGTGTTTAAAGTGTGTGTTTACTGCTGGATGTCCCTCTTATCTAACCCATCCATTTCTGGTCTTGAGACTTGATTTGAATTTCAATCCAATTCCGATTTTTGTGCAAATCCGATTGGAACCCGATCACATTTAGCAAATGTGAACGGCAAAAAAAAAAAAAAGCACATGAAATGCAGTTTTTACAAATCCGTTTTGATCTACATTCAAATGTGGTTTGAAATCCTATTCAAATTGCATTTCTGGAAATCCGTTTCAGTCTGATTGCTCTAAACTGATTTTGTGTGGTTTATGTCACTGTCTCATGCTCTCATAATTGATGAGCACACATACATAGAGCACATCAAACGTGCTAGTTTGACACGCGAGGGCCAATGAGGTTAGTGAGGTTGAATTTGGGACAGAAATATCTCATTTGAGTTGCGAAGATGAATGAATGTCATGCAGGTTTGGATGAGTAAAGTACAGAATTTAAATTTTTGGGTGAACTATCCCTTTAATACAAGCTAAAAGTCATTCACAGACCATCCAGGCATTTCCTATATTTGGTATATAAAGGGTTAAGTGATCCATGTGTGCTGCATGTGTCACCTGATCATCGTCACTGTCTGATGCCTCCATGCTCAAGGAACTCTGGGTCAAATCCACCGACTGCAATGATATAGAGACATATTACAATCATTTCCTGTTTGAATGTTTGACATAAACCATGTTTTCCTTAATAAAATGACTTTGATATTTAATCAGTATCACAGCAATATGCTTGCCTGATATACAGTTTTACTGGTCTGATAGTCAGGACTAAAATATTTAGGTTGCAGCTGATCAAACATTCCTCCCAACCAAACTAGATTTTCTAAATTAAAGAGCAGCTTTGGTCTCTGTTGGGCTGAGGTTCGGGGAAGGTGAGGACAGGGACTGTGTACATCTCTGAAGAGATTTCAGGTACAGAGAGGGGAACGGCACGGCACCTAATCCTGTTACAGAACGCAGCAGGGAGCTTCATGTCTTTTCAATCATGCCTAGTGATGTCTGAGGCTCTTACACGCTTTTCACAGAGCCAAAAATACCCACGCTTGCAGAACACGTTCATCACAGTGCGTCTCATTACTTGACTTTCTATATGGTTCGATTCGGTGATGAAAGTAAACCCTGGTTATGAGAAAACAGCTTCAAAATCTGTGTGAAAAAACCTCTGGATGTTATAAATAACCAGTACTGGCAGCAAATAAATTGCTTAAAGTCCCCATAACATGCTCATTTACAAGTTCATAATTAGATTTGTGGGTTCTGATAGAATATATTCACATGATTTGAAGTTTTCCTCATAATGTACTTTTGCTGCAGCACCTCTTTTCATCCTCTGCCTGAAACACTCCTGTTTCTTTAGACACAGAAATAATGGCATGACTACAAACAAGGCGTTTTCTATTGGAGAGATTCACTCTCTTTGGCGTGGACTTTGTGTTTTGTAACTTTGCAGATTTTTTACATCTACAAGCAGCAATGTTACACATTAAAGGAAAGGTACGATCAAAAGAAGCATAATAAGTGTGGTTTTCATCCCCAGGAATGAAAATTTCCAAAATGTCTTTTCATATGGAAAAGCCATTCAAACTATGAAAACATGCTTTCAAAACTTACTTCCCAGAGAAAAAAAGAGCATGTCATTCAGGGTGAGCTAATAAGGAGGTAGGATAGATATTTTTATCTATAGGATAGATTTATTTTTAGCTTTGTTTGATGAGTTGACATAATTTCCACTAAAACAGGAAGCTAAGGCGGGGCATATTGAATGGCTCCCCCCCCTTTTCATATAGCCAATAGCATTTAGTTTAAATCACAGACTGCAAGTTGTACTTGACAGCACCATGGAAGCGAACCCGAGGGCTGATGATATGTTGGATTCAATAGTACAGGTGTGAATAAATTCTACCCATATCATTCTTAACCAACATACAGCTGGAAAAAGGAATAAAACTCGAGCGTTTGAAACACACATCTCCAACCCATATTGCTCTGTGACGTTTGTCAACCGTTGCTTTGGCCAGGTGGTATTTATAGCATAGGGGGCGGAGCTTTAGATTCTAGAAAGCATTTGATTAGACAGAAGATGTGATGAGAAGCTGACAAAAATCTGTCATCCATTTAGTGAGAGACTGTAAGTTTTGAATGCTTATATCTCCTAAATGCGAATTTTATCATTGTTTTGGAACACACCAGCCTTTTCATAACCTTAAGGCTAACATATTCATACTAAAAGCTAAAAAACTTTTGATTTCAGGGGGCCTTTAAAAACATCAGTACAACTAATAATACAAGTAAAACGTGTCAAAGTCTGTCAAACCTGTAGTGCTGTTCTCTGCAGATCCTTCAGAAGGATCTCGACATTAGAAACGAGTGACTGAAGTTTATTTTTAACAAGGTTTCTGATCATTTGTTTGTGTGACACATTTCGGCATTGTGTGCATTTCACAAATCGAAGCTAAATCAGTGCTACAGGAATGCATGAGAGTCAAACTGTGCAGAGAGGAGTACCGTGTGAAGAGGTGAGGTCTGCACAGTGTGGAGGCTGGAATAGTCCTGTGGGCTACAGGGAAGACCATCATCAGAAGAAAAAGCCCCCGCGTCCTCTCCTTTCTTCCCGCAGAGGAGTGATGGTGGCGAGCCCAGACAAATCGCATGTTTCAGCTGCAGCTACAGACGGGACAGGACGTCAAGCATCAATAACTCTTCAAACAGATGAATCAAATTATACTACTACTACACAGTAGTATATTGTAAATTAATGTGTTGACATGGGAATGAGTATACATACACTAATGTTCAAAAACTTATGATAGTGATTGTTTTTATATAAATTCATACTATTATTCAGCAAGGATGCATTAAATTGATCAAAAGAGACAGTAAAGACATGTATAATGTTCTTTGGAACTTTCTATTCATCAAATTATCCTGGAAAAAATGAAATGTATCAGTTTCCACAAAAAAATTAAGCAGCACAACTGTTGTCAACATCGATAATAATAAGAAATGTTTTTATTTTATTTTTTATCATCAAATCATCATATGAGAATGATTTCTGAAAGATCATGTGACACTAGAGACTGGAGTAATGATGCTGAAAATTCAGCTTTGCATCACAGGAATAGTTGTTTTAAATTGTAATAATATTTCACATTATTACTGTTTTTACTGTATTTTTGATCAAATAAATGCAGCGCTGGTGAACATAAGAGATAATGTTTTCTTTCAAAAACATTTATAAATTTTACCGGCCCAAACCTTTTAAACCGTAATGTTTAAACCGTAACGTTTTGTCTAAACTGTCCTTTTATAAAAATTTGAAAAATAAATAAATACATTGAAATCAAGACTAAAAGCCAGTGCATTCAAACACCTCAGAGAAATTAATTCAGCCTAGTCTCAGCTATTCACAGATGATCTGCTTCTTTCAAACAGTGGGTGAAATGTTGATTCCTTTCTTAATGGAATGGTAACTTTCATTGCTGAGATACTCTCATGTCTGGCTCATGACAAAGTGCCTATCCGGAATGTCTACGGGTAATAAGCTAACCGCATTAAGAAGGCTACGCTAAGTAGCATTTAATCAATGCCAAGACACAGACGAGACAAGCGCATTTTTGAGGGCATCTGGTGACTATTTCAAATGCTGATACATTATTGATCATGTAAATACACTTACAATCAAGATTAATTGAACATCATGTACACATTTGAAAGACATTTTGTAGCTCACTTTTGTTTGGTCTTGTTTTTTATTCTGTCTTTCAGTGACATTGATGATGATCCCTGCTGCCTAGATTGGGCTGGTGGCAAAATGTCAAGTGAAAATCTCAGGCTCTCTGTCTTGAGGCTTAGACTTGCTAATTTTATACCAAGTCCAGTGAATTGCCATCACTAATACTCATTAAAGAAAGAGGACAGGAAAGTGAATGTGCTTACACACTCCCTCTGAGCACACATATGCCACAAACAGCCTGAAAGTCACCATGAAGTCTAAATTGACCATATTTATTTTTATGGAATATTGCAGTATATATTATAATTGATTTATTATAACAGCCTCACATTTGTTCTTGTTTGAGAAGTTGCTTCACTCGGATATAGGTCACAATAGGGAAGAAAAGACTATCGCAACCTCCATTTCATGCAGACTTTAATGTTTTATGTTGTTTTTTTAAAGCTTTTTTTTTTACTTCAAATTGTCTATTTTGAGGAAAAGTGAAAAGTATGAGATGGAGAAAAAATATACATGTCTTTCGCAAAGGTTTTGTGTTCCCCAAGAAACTGCATTTGCCCAGAAAGAACTCAAAAGTTTTGCAAGCGAACAAAGTTTCACGGGGGAACACAAATAATTTGCGAGAGAACATAAAATTATTGGCATAAACGTTTTCCTCCCATCTCATTTTTTTTCATCACCATGTCCCTTTAATGTTTAGGGGCTCCGTACTACAGTATTATGGATCTCGCTTTAAAAAAAAAGATCATTTCCTTACGCCTGTCACTCAGAAGTAAAACCAATGTTGTCAAATTGCACAGATAAAGCGTGCATATACATACTTACATACATATATACATACATGCATAAATAAATACATACATACCGATACGTGTAAACCCACAAACCCTCATTAGATCGAATATACTGTATGATCGGACGATTAAAGGGGTCATGACATGAGAAATCAAATTTGCCTTTATACCATTAAAACATCCTGCAAGTTTCAGATCTTCAATCCTCTTCATTATAAACAAAGCATTTATTTAATCAAGCTCGAAAAAACTGTTTGTTTTGATGCTGCGGGATCTGTGACGTCACACGGGCAAATACATTTGCATATGACTGTCTCCTGAACAAGACATTGACGAATAGATTTACATCATCACACCATAGGCCCACTGGCTTTCAGTTCTGAACGTGAGTGTCACGTCGTGTCAAAAGCAAATAAACTCCATTATAATCACGGATGCTGTCTACACTGGATACAGTATACATATGCTCGCTGACTTCACTCCACGCGCTTGAGTCTGCCGACAAGAGGACAAAAGGAAGAGTAAATAGAAGCATAAAGGATGGTTCGCTTTGACGCGTCCAGTTTGAACAGCTCATTTGCTCGTTTCTTTATAGATTCAGAAGGATCCCAGCGACTGAAACAAGTGGATGGTTTATTTTTAATGGCGTCCCTGATCGAGTCGGAGGATTATATGTTTGTTCAGAGAATTTGACAGCAGATTGTTTTGTAAACGAAAAATAAAGAAGTCCATGTCATGACCCCTTTAAATCAATAATCGCGACATGCCTACGGTTCATAATTGAATAAATCATAACAGCCTCTGAATACCTGTAAAGATTTCACTTTCCCATGAATGCTGTCCTGGGACGCCCCCAGACCCTCATTTGTCTCTGATAAGGGCGAATCAGAAACGAAGACACTATCATGTGACATGGCTTTGTTTCCCAAGTTGATCTTGGATCTTTGAATGAAAGATAGTGATGTTTAAATATCATATATCATTGGTAATGTTTAATACTGTATATAGCATGAGATGAAAACAGATGGTAATACAAATATTAGAAATGGAGAAGTATAGTAATGACTTTATTCCCTCACCCATTGTCGCTGTTAGCGTGGCTGATGGTTGGCTCGGAGGTGTTGACATCATCACTCGACTGACTGGCCTTCAAGCCACTCTCCCCCGATGGAGCAGGACTTTCCTTCCTCTTTTTCTTCACAAAAAAGTTCTTGAACGTCTGGAATTTGGACTTCTTTTTCCCTGCAGTGAAAACAAAACAGAAACATATTTAAATGAGTACCACTAAAGGAGAATCTTGTATTGTGAGAGGCTTGCACACAGCAAACACTGAACACATGCTGTCAATTAGTCAATGTTCACTTATCTAAACAAAATAAGTTCAACTGGCAGACAATCATGTTTACTGGCCCTCAAGTCTTGGAAATAACATATACAGCATGTTTAAACAATCACGTTGTAATTTATGACACAAATACCACTTGTAACGGGGTCAAGCAAGTAGAGTGAAGAGTCCTACTGACCGTGGTAAAGTACATCTGAAAGCACCCTTAAATGCTTCAAAACATCCTTTAAAATGTGTTTATATGATACCTATTTAACAAACTGTCATTGTAGACTCCTAAATATTCTCTCTTGGGTGCTTATATAACACTAATTTATCTTCAGATTGCCAATAAAGTCCTAATTGCATTATTGAAATGGCTGTAAAACTGATCCACTGTTATTTTGTTTTAAAAACTCATTTGATAATAGGTCCAATGAGGTTTAATGTTGCATAATTTTACATAACAATACTGTTTAGATTTATTTAAATACTCTCCTCCCATACATTTTGCATCTGAAAGGGAAACTCCAACAAATGCATATGCAATAAGGTCAGCGTTTAGCGAATTTGTCCACGACTTTTCAGCGCTAATTCTTCGCTGCGTGGAAGAATTGGAAGAAATATGGATCCTGACGGTAGTTTTTAACGCCAAAAGAGGATTTGCGCTGGCGCAAGCTGTTAGTAAATCTAGCCCTTAGTGTTAAATCATTTGATTTCTGAGTTATTCAATGATGCAGTTGAGTTTAATACAAAAACATTCTTGTTTTTATCATAGATATCTACACCTAGATAATGCATGTTCCAGTTAAGTCAACATTTCAGATGCTGCTCATCATTCACACTAACAAATCAATGAATTTTATAAAAAGTTCCACAACACTGTGCAGCCTAGTAAGGTTTTCTGATGACTTACAAAGAATCATCTAACAATAATGATAAATTAAACCCTGTGAAAATGAGCTGCCAGTGTGTATTGCAGATATAGATGTTACATGATGCTACATACTTTCCTGTAGCTCAAACAGTAGAGCGTTGGCGCTTGTAATGCCAAGGTCATGGGTCCGATTCCCAGGAAAAGCAATAACTGATAAGAATGTAAATGCATTTGAAATGATGCAATTGCTTGAAATGCAATGTAAGTCGCTTTGGATAAAAGCGTCTGCCAAATGCATAAATGTAAATGTAAATGTCACATGTGGTGTGAATAATTACACTGCAAAATTAATTTCTTACTTAGTATGTTTGTCTTGTTTTCCAGTACAAATATCCAAACATTTATACATTAATATAGATACATTTACTTGAGAACCATAAAGAAAATAAATTATCAAAATAAAATATTTGCCAGTGGGGTCAGAGAATTAATCTTGTTTCCCCTTTGAGTTCAGTTTTATTTTTTTCTGACCCCATTGGCAGATTGTCTTGTTTTAAGTGTAAACTCACTTCATTTTGATAAATTTTTCCGAAAACAAGACTTAATATCATCATTTTGCATCTCAAGTAAATGTATCTTGACTTAAGAATGTTTATATAATTGTAAAAAAAAAAAGAAAAAAGAAAGAAATCTTTTATTTTTCAGTGTAGGTTGCAGTGAACTTGCGCTCGAGTGTTTACAATCTGGCTTTGACCATTCCAATATGCTTTTTAGCTTATGTACAGCAGTCCACAGGAACAGCTGCTAATTCACTGGCTGCGTCCAAAAGTTTAAAATGCTGCCTTCGGTAGGAAGGCATCAAGACATGTCCGAAAACAATGTTAGCTTCACTTCCTGTCTCCTGAGATACCTTCAGCTGGTCGATTTTTGAAGGCAGTCTAGATGTATCCTTCGCTGCCTTTGATATCCCACAATCCTGTGCTTTCCATTCTGTGACAGTTGAGCTAAATATGGCATCTGAAAGTTGCGGTTGGTGGTCAGTTTGTGTTTTTTCCACTTTTTTCACTTTTGATGTCATTTCTAGAGAGAAATTACTATTAAAGACCTGGTATTAGGATGCGCTTTGGTCGATCGGATCACAAGTGGACAACGCTAAATACAGGTGTAAACGGGGTCTAAAACGTTTTGAGCTCGTCCACTTTCAACCCTTCCAGAGGTAGTCGAAGACGCATTTAACATATCTTTCATAGCGTAAATGCTCATGTGATCGAATGAGTTCAAACAGCCACAAAAGACCCTCTGCTCTCCGCCTACTGACCTAATGCTTAAACATTATGGGAAGCGCTCTAGCCAGACGGGATTTAAACTTTGTCAGCTGAGACCCAAGTTTGGTTTGAAGATGAAAAAAAGTACCAAGCACAATGTTCTCACCATTCCTGATTTCTAACACCCAGTCACAGCGTTCGGCTGGTCTTGTGGCTGTCAGAGCAGAAACAAAAGCTTCTCCTCTCTGTATGTTTTCCTGTTGTCTTTGGCCGTGTTCATATGTAAATTGTGCAAGCTTATTTCATCCATTAGATCTAAAGATCTTTAAAAAAAACATTCATTTATCCACCCATAGACCTTCACCTTGAAGAAAGAAGTGGTTGAAAGTGGACAAAAGAGACTGATTAAAAAACCAGGTGCAAACGGAAATTTGTCTCCATCTACTAGTGATCTGATCGACCAAAACTCATTTTAATACTAGGTGTAAACAGGGCATTGGAAGCGTGAACTGAAATCAGTTTTATGAGGTTTTATACGGTGTGCAAACGCTGCATGCAAAGTCATTGCCATTAGGCAGCAAGGCAATAAGTCAGCAGCCTAAGCTTTCGGACGCAGCCACAATCTAGCTGCTATTGTAACAATTAGATCACAAACTAATTTTATTCATGCCAAAGGTTAAGACCCAGAAAGGCTTATAAAAGCCAAAACAAACATTGAAAGGTCATTCTCATTCAAAGTGAAAGAGCCAGTACTTTTAAAAAAATACAGCTGTGTGAACAATACTGGGATGGCAACCTTTATTAGTGAGTCATTCATTCTGCTGAGAACAAACAATTCTCAGTGTTGGCTTGTGGGGTGATTTTTAAAAATAACTTTAGAAAATCCTCATCTGACTCCTTCGAACATGCCAGATCTGTTCATCCTATCAGCCATTGACTCCAATCACAGCTGATTCAAATAGAATTTGGTTAATAAAATGATAGTCTCACAAACACATGCAGTAGCACACACAAAATAAATTGGGTAAAATAGTCTAATTTAATTCAATGTTTATTTCTGCCACATTTCTTTTCTTTTTCTTCAATTGCCTTCTTTATGAAGGATATATGAGATTTGGCCAAAATAAGGTATTTTAGACATGTTGCTGCCTACACCTTTTGGAATTGTCATGACATTTGCAGGTGATCCCTTAAATATATCCCTTCTCGCTATAGGTTTTGCAACAGCATTCACTCAACAACTCAACAACTCAACTCAACTCAACTCAACTCAACTCAACTCAACTCAACTCAACTCAGTCTTTGAGGAGTCTAGATTATGACTTAAGGCTTTGTGTATTGGTGTTCCCTTTCTGTCTGACATCCTGTCTCTCTCTCTCGTCTCGGGGAGATTCACATGATACAGCTTTACTGGCAAAGCCTACAGTCTCCAGCTGTGGCCCATCTAAAGGCAGTAAACAACGCACAGAGAAAGAGATCTCACAGTCTCTTATAAACCACTCAAAGCTCGGTTATTTGATTACACAGTGAGGGATGCTAAATATTCCCTTCTAAGAACAGAGCCTCAGTATGTCTAAGTGCATAAGGGAAAAAAGAGCATTGTTTGCGGCGAGGCTTTATTTCAGGGATGTACAATACAATTGTTTATGCTAGTACATCACACAAAGATTATTATAAATCAACTTTATCTTTGTCAAAATAACGGTACATTTAATAATATTCCGATTAGTATCAAATTTAATATTAACTTTTAATATACTAGACCTGTCTTCTTCCCAGGATCTGCACTGCATCTATTTGACTAGGTTCGGTCGTGAACGAATGAATCTTAAGTGAGCCATGCAGTTCCGTTCACTACAATGACTCTACAAGATGTGATTGCTTTTTCTACCTTCAAAGATTGACTACAGCGTAAGCAAACAGCCTTAGTGTTGATTTTAAAGGAGGATATTATTGATTAGAATAGATGAACCTACTGAACATATTTATGACTGAGTTTGTGAAAGTGAAAAAAATTAAAATACTACAGAAATTGTTACTGAATGAAAAAAAAAAAATGAAAAAAATCTGAATGAGATTTTTTTGGGTGAATTAATTCAGATAACTTGAATCACTTGCAAGAATAAATGTTCCAACAATTTGCATGTAACTGTGGATGAGCAATTACAAATATACTCATAAAGTGCAATATAATAACTGAAAGGTGAAATAATGTAGCCTACAAGATGGGTTATTGAATGAATCAAAGAATGAATCTGAATGAGCTTTTTTGGTGAACTGATTCAGAAGATCGAGTCTAAATCTAAAATCTAGCCTCTATTTTAGGATCGGCAATTATAAAAATACTTTTAACATGTATAATAAAGAAGCCTACAGGAAGAGTTATTGAACAAATAATAGAGTGAATCTGAATGATTTTTTCAAAAGAAAAATATTCAGATGACACTAAAATGTTTAATTTCTGACTATTGACTGACATATGACTATTTTTAGATCCTTTCACTCGCGTCATGTGTAAGGTAACGGCCATTAGTGTAATTAATGTGACCCTGGTCATGGATCAATTACCAGTATCCTGTGATAAATCTGTACAAGACTAACACCTCCCATTCACACTGACATTGACTAACTCTTGAACTTAATGGACTTAGAGAGACCCACAATCCGATAGAGGAGATTATGGATGCTTTGCAAGCACCCTGTTTTGCAAGGAAATGGCTAATCCACATCCCCACATAGGACCGCTGTCTGTACTTCAGGATCTGACTCTAGCAGTCTGAGCTTCCTCATTCCCACAATAAACTGGAGAGAAAGGTCAAATGTCGGACAGCGGAAAGCATGCTCGTATCAGAGAGGCAAATGTTGGCTTTGTCTGTGTGCTACATGGCTTCCTGTCAGTGAGAACTAACATCTTGTGTCACTTCATTGAGTAGAGTGTCCTAATTCTTCATGTATGATCTCTACGTCAGGAAAAAATGACATTATTCTCTTTGTTCTCATGGATGATAATGCACTGAACGGGACTTGAACATTACCTGAACACTCTTCTCCTGCATCTGATGGTTCAGTAGCATCTGTGACGTCTGGAGATCCCGAGGCCATAATGTCACAATTGCTGTTGAGGAAAAACAAAGGTTTGTCATATAAATGGTTGGACACTACTACTGAGGTGCAGCTCAATGTGAGGTTTGTGACCTAGACCATAAATCTAAATCTCATAACCTACTATCTAAAAATGCTCGGTTGTTTCAACACGTTCAGGTAAAATATGGACAAATCCAACCGTTTCAATAAAAAAACTGAATCCAACGGTTGGGATTTGTCCATATTTGACCCAAACACGGGTTGAAACAACCCAGCATTTTTAGATAGTGTGTACACACATAAGGAGGACAGTTCATTAAAAATAAAAAATCAGCCATTATTTATTCAATTTCATGATGTTCCAAACCAATTAGACCTTTTTTCTTTTGTCAGAGTTTTGTGTGAAGGCGAACATGTTCCCTACACAGATCCCGCTCATGTTCAGGATAGTCATGCAAATTTTCAGAAAGCTGACTTTTGAAAGTGACTTCTGTGTAAGCTGTGCTTTATACATTGCTAAGCTATAGATGATGAATGAACCAGTTTTTGCCCCTAACATTTTGCCTAAATTTAGCTAATGTTACCACACCTTAACCAAGAAATTTTGCAGAATTCCTGGGCTGCTCTCTTCCATTTGACAAAAATAAACTGTTGAGCTGAATACACATATGTGTGGGAAAGAAACCAAAATACAGTAAAAACAACTGCTTTCAACAACATCAGTCCCCATTCAATTTCCTTATTTTTGCCTGGAATTTTATCTGGACGACCAATGTTTTACACCATAACTTCATATCAATACTTGTTATCAACCATTATATATATAATGAGTAATTGCTTGAATTACTATAATATATAATATATATGGTATTATATAGTATAATATATTATATTATATAGTATAATAAATAGCGTACTATTATACATAATATATTTCAATTATTTTTCCTTGATTTGTTCATTGCAAGCAACTGGACGTCTATACGTTTTTCCAAAAAACCTGATTTGCAATGGGGGTTAGGCTAAATAATTTCTTATATGTAAATTATATATATATATACATATATCCACGCAAACCCAAGAAAATGACTGAACTGGAGGCCATTGCTCATGAAGAATGGGCTAAGATTCCTCAGAAACACTGGTGAGGAAAAAGCCGGTGTCTGGTTATAGGCTACATCTCGTTTGCAGCAGGTCATAACAGCAAAAGGCTTCTAAGTACTAAAGATGCTTGCCAAGTTGCCATGAAGGGATTGAATAATTCTGAGACTGCAGAAGTCATTAAAAGTTGCACTTTCAGTTGAATTTGGGGAAACCACTTAAAAAACTGTGAGCTATTTCTTTTACTTTTGTTTGATTTGTTCAATGCAAACAGCTGAAAGTCTGTACATTTTGACAATAAACCTGATTTGCAATGGGGGTTGAATAACTGTATATGTATATATATATAAATTAATTCAAGTACTTAATCATTAGAGAAAATGGAGACTGTTTAGGTCTGTCTTTATTTGTTTGTCTATATTGTCCTTCATAAGAGTGTGTCTACTACACCCAAGGACGCACAGGAGGTGTTGGTGATAAGACTCATTTAACGCTGACTCATTTAGATTACAACACTGGAGCCGAGTCACTCCAGTGGATCCACTATATCTGCAGTACCAGACTTGCTGATACTAGCAGCAGCCCAAAACAGACTCCAGACCAGCTGAGGCCTCAGTGTTTATCCTGACGAGTGACTACAGCCTAATCCTGGATCAGACTCTCCTCTGGAACACCTCCAGCTCTCAAGGAGGAAACTCTCAAACAGTATCTATGACAGACGGCTGAAGCTCCAGGCGGGAGGAACGGCCCAACAGGATGTGGAGGCAATTTGCAGTCTAGTTTGACATGCATCAGTTTGACAAGTATTATTCCCGTTTAATTAGGGCAGGATATATGATTGCTTGACTGGTTCTCTTCTCTATTGATGGCAAGTAACTATTACAATGACCTATGTAAAGCCATTTTCAAAGCCTTTCATTTTAATAGTGCCTATAGACTTTACGCGCCAGAGAAACAAGCGCGCATCTTTAGAATTTTGTGTTTGAACTTTGTTTTTTTGTAGAAGCTCTGTACATTTCTATGGCATCGCTGTCGAAAGGTTATTAGCTGGTGAAGTAAATGTACTTAATGTAGAGCTAATGAAAGTTATCATGAGCATTGTAATGTTCGAAGCAGATGACAGATGTCATAACAAATATTATTTTTAAATGAGCATTTCATTCATAAATCGGTAAGACCTTCATTCTGTGGACACACAAACCAGAAGACAGAACACAATGAATGCAGCGCTGAAAAGGGGCGAGGCTACACAAGGTCTATACAAAGCATTAGTTTTATATTTTGCATGCCACATAGTTTCAGTTCAATTAAGAGACATGCAATGGTTTTAATCTAACTTGTGCAAGTATTTATCTTTACCCATCCTCCTTTTCATCCATACACTCACGTAACCTAAAACATCTGGCATTCTGTCATCACTCCCACCCTCTCTTGTACCACTTCCTGTACTCATTCCACCATCCACTTCCTGTGATGTTAGGTTAAAGCGGGTTTCTTTCATCAACATAACAAAAGAGGAAAATGCCAAATATTTTCAACTCAAAACTGCAGGGTTTTGTGCAGGGCATCTGTTGAGTTCATGACTGTGTGTTGTGTTGTGATGTGATACTCTTCATATCAGACCTTCAAATGTGTTATCTTTTAAATTTAAGCAACAAGTCATGTGACACTCACAGCTAAATATAATTATGTTCCATAGCCTCTGCTAAACTCTCTGTAATGCTTCGCATTTTTACCATTTACATTAAACAGAAGAAGTAGAAAGTGATAGGAAATTATTAGGAAGAGGAAGTTGCAAGCCAAATTCAAATCTGTATCGACTGAGCTATCAACTAATTCAAATAAACTATTTTGGGATCATCAGCAGCATCTTACTGTTTTAAGATATTTTTCGTTAATTGTGAGCAAATATTGTGTAACAATACAATACATACATAATGAGAAGAAACCTAAAAAGTGCACAACCTGCATATATTCACCTCTGACACACACACGGTTTGTTACTGTAACTGTGGTTTGATGTTGCGTTATGATCACCAAACAGCAAAGTACAGTCTGATTATTTTACTCGATAAAATCGAGATTAAATTACTCAATTTAAATTCCATACTTTTCCAAAATGTGTAGGAACCCTGAATTTTGTGCATCTCTCATCTGCCTATAAAAATTATGTTTTGAAGATTATTTAAAAAAATAACATTGTAATGTACTACTGACACTTGTTAATACAGTGCAGAAGACAATCAGAAATAACTATTCAAAGGGAACAATGTACTAAAGTACATCCGTAAGAGCCAAATTAGAAAAACCCAAGTCATCAGTGAGTTCCATCTGGCTCACACCTTCAACATGTCTGCCAAACACTGCTTAACAAAGACAGAGCAGCTGAGCCAAATATCATTCATATTCACATTTACATTCAACAGCAATACAACATTTTTACAATTAAAGCATAATCAACATGCTCTTGGTCATTTATTTTTCTCCTGTTTAGTGACCAAACCCCTAGCCCTTAATAGTATTATTGAGAGAGACTCGTCCTGAACTACAGACATGAGACTTTTAATACCTTGAATCAGGACTTGACATTAACTTTTTTTGCTCGCCAGCCACTGTGACTAGTGGTTTTCCAAAGTTACTAACCTCAACTTTGACATCGATACCATGGGGAAAAACTGCAACAGATATTTTTAGTATTATCTCATAACTTGGCAGCAGGGATATTAGGCTGCTGTCACTTTTAGACCTGACGCACAGATCCATTATACTGTTACACATGTGTTTTCTTTAGTCTGTTTGCCTCCACTTAAAACATATGGACTGTGTTTACATGAATACTCACCAAGACCGGCATTTTGGCACATTGTTTTGTGTTTATTTGACAGTTTAAGTGCAATAAGCAGCAAAAAAGAACTCAAATTAGTACTGAGAGCTTCATGTGCCGCACTTTGGGAGTGAGCACAAAACCTGTGGGAATGTTTCAGATATTTCAGTATCGATATGTATCGAGAAAATCTATATTTTTGACAACACTACATTGCACTTAGTTTATTATTTCAGATGCCTTTTTAAAAGACTACAAATGAAAAATGTATATAATATAAAATTCAATGTTAATGTCAAGCCTTGCCTTGAATCGTAAAGCTGATTGAAGAGAGATGTACTATTACTTTTCTAAGTGATTAGACTTATTCCACCTGGCGTATGATAAAACCGTCAATGAAGGAGAAACAGGTGACACAAACTTTCGATCAGTAGGATTTTTTTTTTTTTTTTTTGAAGAAAGTAATACTCTTATACTAACCTACAGCACTTCTGCACAGGCAAGAATCACTCACATTTGTAAAAATCTACTTTCACTCATGCAATTTACACAGGAAGCCAATTTAACAAACTGAGAATGTTTTGAGCTTTCACATCACATGAGACCAGATAACAGCAGTCATCTAATGAGAAACAATCTTTCTTACCACTGCGTGCAAGTACTAGCCGTCCTTCACTGCTTAACAGAAACCAGATTTGCAGTTTCTGGTGATACTTAATTTGTTAGAAGGGGTTGTAATGGTTAGAGGGGCTGGTGTGACATCAGAGCACATTGATGACCCGTACACGAAGTCATCAGATAGCACTCATTCATTTCCTCTCTCTATCTCAGGGGAAGTTCATATAAAGTCTCCTTCACATTCACAGACGAGTGATTCACAGATAGCTTATGATAGCATATGAGAGAACAAGACAAGGAAACAAGAAAAAACAGAGATACAAAGAACAGTCACGGCTAAAGCATAAACACACACCATAAAGCACTGATGATGAGGATTTTCAGAGTCATAATGAAAACATACACTCATACACATGATCATTTCGTCCAGTTATTGCCTAAGGGTGAGAATATGAAAGTTATGCGACTCATTATGATCAGCATCATGATCAGATCCATTTGTTAAATTCCAGAAACTTTTTGACCCCTTTCAGGTCAGCATTGTGTGGCTTGTGACAAACTCTGGATGAAGGACCACCTGGGATTGTTCACACAGCTGGGCTTGTGTCCACACATCTCCTTCACTGACAGTTTTAGGTCACAAAGAAAACAACCCTTACAATGAAGTACTGTGGCAGTACCATGGTACAGTGATACTTCGGTAGTTAATTATTACCATACTGTACTCTATATATCATGATATTTACATAAGGGTGTGCAAAGAATAGTACAATCCCAAGTACTTTGGTAACTTTTAGCTTGTGAAAGTCTCTAAACCAGTAAACATGTTGCATTACCAAGAGAGTTTTGCCACAGATTCCGTATTCGTTTTACAAGAAAACGAACAGGCAAGTCCATCTAATAAAGCTAAAGTGTGTAAAACTTTCTTCCATCCCAGTGCAAAGGGAACTATTATAAGCCATCTGTAGGTTGGTTCTCCTGAAAAGTGTAAACACTTTTGCCATTAAAACATTGGCAAACCCAGCAACACTGAGTCAACCAATGGCGTGAGTTTGGGGCGGGACTATCTGTTTGCTGAACCAATCCCAGAAACACCACATCTTCAGGTTTTCTATTTGAAAATGTCTAGGTTACGACTATAACCTCTGTCCCCTATGAACAGGGAACGAGACACTGCGTAGATGACGCTATTGGGGAACGCCCTCCATGTGAACCAGTGTCGGTGTCGAAACTATCCAATCACGGCAATCGATATTGACCGGCGACAGCCTATGACGTCACTACTAGTGCGACCCGGAAGTATAAAAGGGAGAACATGTCATCCAGTTTCGTCTGAAGGGACTGTTCAGCAGGCATCCCTGTTCGTAAAGTCTGTCACGAGCGGGCTCTTCCCTCACGCGCTCCTACGGCAGCAAAGCCTCGCTGAACGTGTTCCATAACACTCACAACTCAACATACGTGGGGCAGGGTGGCTGTGAGGGTTCGGGCTGTAAATCCTCTTCACCCTCATCAGCCATCTCCTGCTTTCTTGGGCTGCCAGCAGAGCACTCGCTGTCAGATCAGAGGATGTTAGTGACAACACATCCTCATCGGGCTGCTCACTCTTGCGAGTCTCTGAAGGGCGTGAGAGATTAAGAACTCTCTCAAACTCCTAGGCGAGCTCTCTCTGAAACCCCACGATTCTAGTCTCTGCTTTGCCTCAGCGCGAGTGGGACCTGAATCGCCTGGCACAGATGTCTGTCTCTCTTCCCTCGAGAAAAGGGCCAGACGAGGGCAGAGTTTTCTTAGAGAAAAACTCTCAAATTCTGCACGATCAGATCCCTCAAGAGCTGATTGTGCATGCTCTGAGCCCAAACAGTAAACGCACAAGTTGTGTGTGTCATCTGGTGTCAGAAACCCGAGACACAGATCCACACACTTCTTGAAACGCTTATCACTTGCCATAATTGTTCTTACCTTTTTCAGGTGATTGCAAATCAGAGAAAACAGTCCCTGAAGACGAAAAGTGGATGATATGTTCTCCAGGCACCCCTTTTATACTTCTGGGTCACACTAGTAGTGACGTCATAGGCTGTCGTGGTCAATATAGATTGCCGTGATTGGATAGTTTTTTTAGACACTGGTTCACGTGGAGGGCGTTCCCCAATAGCGTCATCGACGGAGTGTCTCGTTCCCTTTCGAAAGGGAACTGTCATTATTTTGTGCATTTCTGCTTGCTGGCACCAGCGACATTACACACTTCAGCTCTAAATACTGTAAAAATTATATTTTCAGTTAAAGCAACACTAAATAACTTTTCCTCTTCTGTCGCCCTACAGGTTGGAAGTGGAATTGTCCATTACCGCTGTCGTAAATAATTTAGCCTACCACAGCCTACTGTCGCACGCTCGCTCGCTGTTTATCCAGCACCGGCTTTGGAATGAACGATGTCCACAGACGAGGTAGAGTATGTAGAATGATTTTATGAAAGTATGATGTATTGCGAAGAAAAAATAAACACTATTGTAACACTTGCAATAAAGCAGGTCAAATTTGTAGTCTCATTCGAACTACAGAAACGCAACCCGATCTGGCAAACTGGCAGTTATAGCAGATATAGGGCCGCAAAGCGAATGCACAAGTGCCTTTCACCCTGTTACGACTTGATGAACCACTGAAACAATTTTGGAAACATTATTTTAAGGTAAAAAAGTTATTTAGTGTTGCTTTAATTGTAGTCACATGTACCATTGTTCTGTGAATTTTAGTGGGTGAGACCCAATCATTTAAATAGGAATCCATATGACAAGAAATTTCCTGTGAGGGGGAAAGACTTGTCCATGCAGATTTGTAACGCCTTCTAGTCGGTCTTGAAAAATCACTTTGCTGGCCAACAGAGAGTTTGGGGTAACAATGACTTTAGTCTACTACTTTAGTAATAACTACTTTAGTTAACATAAATTAAAAATGAACTGCACTTCTGCAGCGGTAATTCATCTAAATTGATGTTAATTTGAACATTTACTAATGCATTATTAAAATCAAAAGTATTTGCTGATATTAGTTAATACACCGGGAACTAAAATTAACAAACAATGAATGACTGTATTTTTATTAATTAACATTAACAAAGATTAATAAATACAGTAATAAGTGTATTGCTCATTGTTTGTTCCTGTTAGTTAATACATTAACTAACGTTAACTAATGAAACCTTATTGTGAAGTGTTACCAATTTCGCTAATGTGACCTCACCTTCACTCACCCTTGTCCGGACAATTTTGAAAGGCATTTGAGAGCTGCAGCTGGTGGGAAGGTTTTCAGCATTTCAAATCTCAATTTGTTCTGTTTTTAGCATATATAATTACTTAAATTTCAATTTGTTCCTTACATCAGGGCTCCAGACTAACATTTGCGAGCAGTAGCAACGGTGCCACAAGTTCTACAGATGGTGGCGCCAGCACCTGATTTGGTAGCGCATTATTAAGTGCAGTAACTAATAATATAAAATTTGTATTTCTTGGATATGCACATTTGACAGTAAAGCACTGAGCTTGAGTTAAAACGCAGATACAATTAACTTCTATTAACAACAGTAACATGTAAAAAAAAAAAAAAAGGGAAAATGTTAACTATATATTTTTTGGTCATCACATTAAAAAAAGATTTAAAAAAGTATAAGATTTAGAGCTTTGAAGTGCTGGAAAAAGTGAGAAGCACTTGAAAGTCCTTGAAAAAAGTGCCTGAATTTCACTCTCAAAAGGTTGTACGAACCCTGAAATAAATACTGTGAAAACATTTGACTATTTTTGCCACAATCCCATGGTTACAGTTAGCATTGCTACATTAAATCCATGGTGAATGTTGGTGATTTGTGGACTGAAAAGCCTTCTATAACATGTTTGTTCATGGCACAGTGTTTATCCTGGTTTCCATGTCAGCATTGTTTGATATGATATCTATGGTTTAATACAGAGCATTCTGAACCGAATTTGAATGCTTCTCACTAGATCTTGCAGTGATGTTATTAAAAATGCAGCAAATTTTAATGCTTTCTCTCACTGGAGCTCCCAGTGCTGTGTAGAATGGTGTCACGTGATCGAGATCGGCCCATCTTATGCGAGTAAACCTGTTCTGAGCTTGCGCTGGTCTGAGCTGATAAACAGTCCGTGCAGCGCAGCTCAAACAAGTGGCGTGGTTTCATTCCGCTTGCGTTTCATTTGCCATTTGATGTTTTTCATATGTAACAGAAATGCCAGCTCTTATCAGTTGGGCAACATGGTAGTGGCACCAGTGCGACATCTAAAATAATTTAGTTGCATCGGAAAGTCTGGGGCCCTGTTACATGGAGCTACTGTATGAAATCTGAAAATCTGTAGTATAGTTTTATGATTTAAGCAGACTGCCACTAGAAAAGAGCAGCCTGGATGCAAAGCATCATCTTTTGCGTTCCAAAGATGAAAGAAAGTCATACTGTTTTGGAATGACATGAGGATGAGTACATGATTAAATAATTTACACAAGCAAACCAAACTGACCTCTTTTGCAAGAGTCTCTTCTGACTAAAAAGTCCTTAATCATTGGCCAGTGCGTGACTATGATAGCAGATATGTAGTTCAGAGCTCTACAGGGACTAATGGACTGACCTTGGACTGCCTCCAACGCCAGAGTTCTGTGATGACGTCCGACGTTTCATGTCTTAACTTTTGGACAGGGGGGAGAAACGGAGGAATAAGAGAGAGAGAAAGAAAGAAAGAATGAGAGTTAGTGGAGAGAAGCGTTCAAGCAGAAGATATTAGCAAGCATGCTGTGTTAGCATCAAACATTTTGTTTTTAGAGAGTTATCAGACAAGAGACTGTAAATATTTATATGCGCATATGCAAAACTTGCTTTTGTTAAACAAAATACTTGAAATGCACAGTGTGAATTACGTCAGTAAGAAAGGTTGAGGAATAATCAAGACTATGAAACTACTATGGACCTAGTGACAGACTGATATTTAGTCCAGGCTGATGTTTGGCTATTTTTAGAGTACTGGCACAAGCCAATAACTGTGCCATTGTGGATTAATAACAAATGTGGTAATTCCATCTTGTGTCAGCACCAAACTAACAGAGTGTGTGCATATAAGTGCACATTTTCTGTTGTCAAAATTGTTTTGTGTGTGAATTTAGCAAGTATTGTGTAAACTAAGTGTAAAAATGTAGCAAGTTTGTGTAGGTATGCACCAATAATACAATTGAGGAAAATACATGCATACAGGTCAAATATTTCCATTATAAGGCTAACAGATATAAACAATCAATATTAAGGGTGTGTTCACAACTTCACACAATATTAAGCCTATATAAAGGCTACCTAATTTTGTGTAAATATGATCTGATATTGAATTGTTCTACTACATTATATAATTACATTTTATTATTTGTGTCAGATCAGTTTAGTTATCAGAAGTTGATCAGTTAAGTTATTTAAATGCCAGCCCTCGTTGTTCAACATCCTGATGATCAGAGTCATCTTATGCAATACTGGATTAGACCCAAGGACATGCAACAGAAGCAAGCAGGATTGACACTGTAAGTCGATGAGTTGATTCATCCTCGTTTTAATATACTTCCATTCATAGAGATTTTTTGATGGATGCCGAGGCTTTTTAGGTCGGGTAGAATCTGCGATTTTGTTCGCTTGCTTCCATGGCTGCAATACGCTGTGTTTTCCGCCAAATATTACTATTGGGAAATACTATTACTATTGGGAAATACTATTACTATTGGGAAATACTAATACTATTTGGTAAACGGGCAGTGGGCGGGATCACACAGACCAAAACAAAAACAGACATTCCGACATGGAACTTTCAAAGTAGAATAACTGGCTCTGTTTTTCAGAGAAACGAGTATGTGAACTTAGCTTGTTTCCTAAATATCTGCAAACATTATTATGATATTTTGCTTTTGTATGCAAAAAATTACATAAAGCACCTTTAAGCAGAGAGAAACCTGGAGTAAACTACACTAATGAGTTTATGAAACCAGTTGCAGTCACCATTTGGCTCAATCAGTTGACAACATTAGCTAAAGTGGTGACCATCCCCATCTCATTCCTTAACTTATATTTGAAGAGAAAGAACGTCCTAAAACATTTACTGGGCTAACAAAATTTGGCTCACTTAACAATGAGGTCTAATTCTATTTCCTGGCAGTTTTGTTATAGGGCAGGAGCAAAATGTAAGCAATCTTCTGTGATTTACATTTTATTTTCTCATATAGTTTACGGTTACTTTTAACCGTACTTTTAAGCTTTTAAACAGCCACCCCCCATCATAAGTTTACTACTGATGAGTACTACTGATGAGTAAATTATTTTTGGTTAGATTCTAACATCTAGCAAAATTAGTGGTTTAAATCAAATTAGTTCCTCATGAATAGTAAACAAACCATTCGTAATCACATTAGACTTCCAAAAAATGAGTTTGTACATAGCGTTTTTATAGTTTCTGCTAAATGTACACCCCTGAAGTTTTACATAGACATACTTTAAGTATGATACGCACATCTTACACAAAATGTGGGAGCTTTACGTGAATAAAAAATGCTGTATATTTAAAGTACCCTAAAATTTAAAAGAGCTGTATATTTAAAGTGCCCTAAAATTACAGACACAGAACATTTAGCGAGCTCTGAATTATCTGAAAATATGTTTTTTTCTATTCAGGAAGATATTTTAGGCAATATTACTGCATGGACTCAATGAGCTGTGTTTGGAAGGCCTTTGCTGTTGGTATTGATTGATGGTTTAAAAACTCTTAGCAGGGGCAGCATAAATCCACACATACTACAAAACCATCTGTACTTTTGTGGTTCTTCTGAACTTTAACCACAAAATAAAAAAAAACTCCTGTAACTAAACCAGTAGAGAAAGAGCAGCGCATTCTGGCTATCTGATATTGGATGATTCATTATTAGAGAATCCATAAGCAAACCACAGCAGAAATGTTTTACAGAGTAAAGAAGAGTGGTGTTGGAAATGCCACATTTTACTCAAAGGAATAGTTCACTTAAAAATGAATATGTTTCATAATTTACTCACCCTCAAGTTCTTCCAAACCTGTATTAATTTATTTCTTCTGCTGAACACAAAGGAAGATATTTCAAATGTCGATAACCAAACAGTTGATGACTGATGACAAACACATTGACTTCCATAGTAGGAAAACAATACTATGGAAGTCAATGGGCTAAATCAACTGTTTGGTTACCAACATTCTTCAAAATATCTTCCTTTGTGTTCAGCAGAAGAAAGAAATTCATACAGGTTTGAAACAACTTGAGGGAGAGTAAATGATGACAATTTTTTATTTTTAAGTGAACTATTCCTTTAAGTTATGTAAAAAAAAAAAAAAAAAGGAAAAAAAAGAGAGGTAAAGCTGAAATATCAGGATTAGAATTTTTTTTTTAATAAGATGTACTCACAGACACATCTTACCCCACTCTCCACAATATGCAAATTAAAATTTAGCTCACACTTTAACAAAACAGTCTCTCACTGACTTGAGACTTCTTTGAAAATAGATGTCTTAAAAGATAGCAGAAGCCTGCTAAAAACAACAACCTCATCAACTGCACAAGAAAATATGAGAAACTAGGAAGAGTTTGGGCTCAACATCAACAAGCTCAGAGAAAACACAGAGGTCAACACAAAAGGGGTCTGAACATTAACATTTGGACTCTTATTTCATGAGATGGCTCAAGTTCCTTGCCAAATAGATTCACCGTGTAGATACAAACAAAGCAGCACTCTCACAGGAGCGCAAGGACCATAAATGGTGTGAAAATGGAGGTAGGTCAGAATGTAAAGATAAAGCTGGTTCTAGTACACAAAAAAGTTCCAGTCTCTTTGCAAGGGCATATTTGCCATTTATATGTGAATATGGAACATTATGTCTCAATAACTGGTCCAAACTCACTTATTGTACATTTATCTAGTCTCTGGGGGGCTGGACTACAATAAACAATAATAAATGGCTAATTCAGTGAAGAGAAATAGTACACAAAACAGTCTCTTTTCCAAACTAAGAATCTGGACGAAACCCAATGGTAAACAACATGTTCTCTCAGTGGTGATGAGTAGGGTCTTGTTGGACATGTCATGAGACCATTAGATAGAAGAGCTTTTAAAGAGACTCTAATTGAGCGAGTTAATCTAAGAAGCTATTACAGTGCATTCTCAGAGAGCACAACCGAAGCCTTACAGTAAAAAATACGTATGTAATCATATTATCAACACAACCATGTTCATCAGTGTTCCACTAAAAACCAATTACACTAAAATAGTTTTATATTATGCAACCATGACTAAACCTTAAACTCAAGCACGCTAACAAGAGATAAGTGCTACCACAAACTATTTTTAAACTATACCTTTCATATAAACAAAAGACTCCAACTTACTTTCTGTCCCCAAAGCAGCTGTAAAGTCGAGACATGGTGTCAAAGTTCACCCTAAAAGCTGAGTTTCCTTAGTGCATCCTTTGAAAGAATCTGTTCAAGGTCCAAAAGTGAATTTTCACGCCGGTTTTGTTAAATCCCCAATATCTCCGTTCTCATATCATCACATGAGCTTCTGGCTGAGAATGTGTATCCTTCACAGGGAAGGCACATGTGTGCTCCAGTAGCCTGTCTCTCAGGACTGAGCATGCTCTCTGTCTCTTCCTCTTGGATTCCCCCCTCCCGTCCCTCTCCAACCCCCGTCACCTAATCCAGAGAATCAGCTACTATTGTCTCAGCCCAGCAGCTTACCGCCGGCAGGCCAGGCGTCATTTGATAATTAGATGGGGCAGCTCCCTGAGGAGAGAGATACCACCTTTCGTGTCTGCGGGAGGCTCATACTGGCCCACAAAGGGGGTTAGAAAGCCAGTCAGCTGAGGGCTCTGAATAAATCATTAGTAACATTTTTACCCAATATTTATTACATAGCTCTATGGAATACTTGATTCTGATTGGTCAATCGCACCATCCAGCGGTTTGTTATTCCCCAATAACAACCGGTAAAAACTGATAACACAGGCTCATCCGGGTAACTTAAGTCAGCGCTATACGCTTGCTAGGAATGTTTTTTTCTTCGTTGAAGTTTTGCGTTTGGTGAGCTTATAAAATATTAAAACTCAAATCAATATTTTGTGAACAATTATTTTATGTCATCTGGTATCAGGGCTCCAGACTAACCTTTCCACTGGTTGCACTGGTGCTACCAACTTTCTCAGTTGGTCGCACCAGCATATGATTTGGTCGTGCCTTTTTTTAATTTATTTTTTTATACATGCCATGGGATTAATCAATGCATGCTGATGAATAGTGGACTTAATCTGCATACCTTAGTTTTGCACTGATGTAAAAAGACTGACAGTGACAAGACCTCATGTTAGCAAAATGTTTTAATCTTTTAACTCTCAAAAAAAAACTATTAAAAAAACATGTATGTTCTTTAATGTTTGATTATAATTTTACTGTCTTCACATAGGGATGGGAATTGATACGATTTTATCAATAATAATGCCACTGACGATTCTGATTATCGATCCGATTCTTTAACGATTCTCTTATCGATTCTTGATAGCACTGTGTGGAAAAATGTAGTCATATGCTTTTCAAAAAAACAAGTGGTTTCAAACTGTACTTTTTATGTAATTTATGTAATAAATAGAACCTTATTGTAAAGTGTTACTGATTAGTTATACACCGATTCAGACGTCTCCTGAGTTCACTGTTGGAAAAATCAGTTGTTTTAACCATTCATTAAAATGAATCGGTTCGAAGGAGTCATTAGTTCGCGAATTGGACGCGTCATGCGCGTTATGTGATTATCCCAGCAGTTAGTACATGGACATCCAAGATTTGTGTCAACACAGAAAACATTTTATCACTGGATAGTTTTTTTTCGTTTTATTAAAGTGTTGTTTTATGTCAGCTGAATGTCCGGAACGCTTTTCAGAGAAGATAAGGCAACTTATTTAGCACAATTCACACCCAGCGGTAATTCAAAAAAATATATAAAAAAAATTAAAATAAAATTCTCAGAATGCTCCACATGAAACTTTGGTCTTCCGACCTTTTACCACCGTGTCGATTTATTTTGATTAATATGTGCGAGGGAGAGAGAGCAAGACAGCGCTTAGTTTGGAGACGGTGAGGTCTTGTTTACACTTTCGCCTGGCTCCGAAGAGAGAGTGCGTGCGCGCGACCGGGGCTCTCTCTCTCTGCTCGTTCTTTCAGTTAAACATGCGCCCTGTCACGCGCAGCAGTTCATCTACATTACTCACCGATCAAATAAGACTTTGGCGGGACAAAAATGAACTTTGGCGGGCGCTAAAACAAGTTCAATGTAGGAAAATTCATGCGTGAATTTAACGACCATGCACTCGCACAAATGCGACCACATAAAATTTTAACTCGCACATTCTCAAAAAATGGTCACATATGCGACCATTTTGGTCGCAGTCTGGAACCCTGGGTATCGATGACTCGCTCTCATTTCATACAAACGCAGCTAATGCCATTTTTCAACGATTGTTTTTTACACTGTAACGGATTATAAGATAATAAACAGGTATGATTTTAAAACAGTTTAATCTCAAATCAATATCTTGTATCCCCATAATTATTTACATGGCGAAATGCTGTATATTAAGTGGTGTATTAAGACCGTATCCCTTAAATGTCCGTCTAGTTTGAACTTGCCGCTTGCTAGCTACTGCTTCCTTTGTGTAAACTTTGCGTTTAAAGAACTGCTAAAATATTTCAGCTCAAATCAATATTTCGCGTCTAATTATTCACTTATATGGCAAGTACGTAGCCGTGTAATAAGCGGGATAATGTACATCCAGGCGGTTGTAATATAAACCCAGTTCGGGGTGATTCTTCGCGTCGGGGTCATGATCACCCTGTCGGGGTTTATTCTGTGATAACAACCGGCTGGATGTACATTATCCCTTATGTCAAGTTACACTGTTAAACACAAAGGTTTCAAAATGGGGTATTCGCAGTGATGAAATAGAAGAACCATTTTTGGGTTCTCCTTTCAGTCAACAGTTCTGAAAATAACCACTTTCTTAGTGTAAAGAACATTTTATTAATCTGAAGAACTAAAAAGAATCTTGTGTGAAATGGAAAGATTCCATGGATATTAAAGGTTCTTCATGAAACCATCGATGCCAACAGAACCTTTATTTTTAAGAGCGTACTGTGTAATAGTGGAAACTTAGCATTTACTGCTTATTATGTCCTAGCTAAAACGTTTACCAAGGTGTTGCTGGTTCATGCAGGTAAAAAGATGACTTTTAAAGAGCAAACTTCAGCAGGCTGCAAATGACGTTTTTAGTGACAGGACATTTGTCATTTACCCTGTTTTCTTTAGAAAATGTGTTGTGCACTCAACCTCAAACCATACGTCTTCACTACATAGCCTACAAATGTTTCGCCTTGCTGCCAGTTTTGAATATTTCCCTTCCCCTCAGGCAAATCGTGCAGGAGTATCCAGCAAAAGTGTAAACAAAGCTTTCCGCCAGATGATTCCTTTTCTTAAACACAAACAATGGCAAATGCTGGATTTCTAAAGGGTATTTTCTTCCGGTATTGGGGGGTGGAGATCTGGCTTTCATACCAAACTGCTTAGACCAACATAGGTATCCAGAGAAATCAAGTTCACACTCGTTAATAGTGCTCAAACCCCTTTATTTTTTACCTCACACATATGGTGAACAGAATGCCTATGGAGTTGCACTGCAGGCATTTGTCCTACAGTTCTCTTCCTCAAAGCTGGGTGGAATGTCATGAAAAAAAAACAAAAAAAAACACGTTGGTATTTCCTGAGACCTTTTTGCTCTGCCGCTGAAGAAACACATATTTTGTTTCAAGCATATGGTTCCTCAAAAGGGCCATATTATCAGTAGATTCATTCATTCAGTCATAGTATGCGGTTGTCTGATAATCAGCAAAACATTCTCTATCAAACGTCCTTGACTTCCCTCTACAGCCTTCTTCATATTTGGATAGTTAAATACTTTTGGAAAGCTGACATGTCATGCATAGCATGTCACACCCACAGGACATGTCATAATTGCTCAAATTATTTTATAGGCTAATTATTATGCATCCTTTTCATGATCATTAGACTACATGGAATAGTATTGAGCTAGTTAATGAAAAAAAGGTGATTCCAAACAATAAAAGCAACTTGGTACAGCATCTAAGATTACTACACCACCATTCAAGAGTTTGCACCATTCAACCTTTATTCAGCAAGGATTAACTAATTTGATCAAAAGTGACAGTAAATACATTTGTAATGTTACAAAATATTTCCATTTGAGAAAAATGCTGTTCCTTTGAACTCTTTAAAGAAAAAAAAATTGTATTGGGTCATTTCGTGTCAACTTTTTCTGGTGAAAGAAATACATAAATGAAGAAAAAAAAGCCAACATATTAATTAGCTGTGTGCAAAGTGTCCGTATCGGGCCTTTAAATGAAAGGAAAATGAAGATACCAAAAGAAATGTTTGTTAAAAAACTAAATCTAAAAGGATACGAAGATATCTTTATTATTTCATGAGTTACAGGCATGCAAACTTAGGACAAAAGACACAAGAAGTGGTTTTTCCCATTTTTGAACTGTTGCCGTTTAGATCGCTAAACTAAACAGATAAACTGATAAACATAGTAATCTCTTTGTAAAAATTAAAATAAATTATGCTGCCATCTTTTTAGTCATTTTACCCCCTCCCTGTCATTTGGCTCCACATCTGTTGTGAAAATTGTAATTTTGACCCCCTCGACAAAATAGAGGATTAGTTAGTCAATATACATACATCCATTACATTTTATATTTATGGTTGTCTTTCTTTCTTCCGAATTTTCTTAAACAAAATAAAAAATCTGAGCCAAAACTTCGGGGAAGTTTCCGAAATTTGGATGATTCGACACGGAATGACCCTCCAACGGTTTCTACAAAAATATGAGGCAGCACAACAGTTTTCAACACTGATAAGAAATGTTTCTTGAGCAGCAAATCAGCATATTAGAATGATTTCTGAAGGATCATGTGACACTGAAGACTGGAGTAATGATGCATCACAGGAATAAATTGCATTTTAAAATATTTTAAATTGTAACAATTTCACAATAACACTGTATTTTTTTATCAAATAAATGCAGCCTTGCTGAGCATTAGACATTCTTTCAAAAACGTTAAAAAGTCTTACCGACCCCAAACGGTACTTGAACTGTAGAGTTACAGTGTGTAGTTTTCAAATATACTTTTCCATGTGAATTTGAACCTAAAATCATTCTTTTTTTTACATGTATGCATTTGGCACAGGTTGTCACAGGTGATAGTGCTGTAATACCAACCCTCACTCAATAACATCAAACATCTAAGCACAGAATCAGCCAGAACAAAATTGACTACATTCTTTTAAAGACATATAGTCATGCATATTTAAACTTGCAACCCCTCCCCATCTCAACTCTGCCAATTCCCTTCAACACTTTTCTCTGACTCAAGTTTCTTTAGGCATCTCCTGCAGAGCACTGTTTCTTTTCTTTACAAAGCTCTCTGAATTCCAGCCCACATCTGGAACGCATCTTCTGAGGCAGCGCTCTACCCCACACTCTAATTAAGGCCATGTATGCCAAACTGTAAATAACCCAAGAAATGATACCCCTCGGCTCATAGGGCCTGAAAAGCGGGACGTGTGGATTGATGTTTCGAAATAACTTATAAGATGAATATATAAGTTCTTCTCAGCATGCAAAGTCTATCTTCTGTGAAAGAACTCCTAAAACAAAGCCACGAGCAGGCCAGGCTCTCCATGTGTCCGTTAAGTCCTTCACCCTTACAATAGAAAGTATCCAGCTGGGTCCACACAGCTTGACCAATGAACACGGCCCATTCAGCTGCTCTTTTCCTCGATCTGTGACCAGTTAACTTTGTTTTCCAGGCTCTTTAAAACTCGGTGTGTGGCGTTTCTGGAGGGAGGCTTCCAAATGGAGTGTCTTAATAGTTTAATGAGACGATCATAATGAAATAATTGCACCCTGGGTTTTACGACGTTTTCCTTTCTAAGTATCTTAGAAAGTATCGACACAACAGGACTATTAACATGGCTCATCATCAACACATACATTACAGGACAACAGGCTCTCTTAACACATGCTCGGAGGGGCTTAATAACCTATAAAAGTACAGTTCAGCTATTTGCCAGCTTACACAACTCATATGAAATACAGAGAGTTAATGAGTGTCAATTACTGTAGATGTTGTGTGATGCGTCATCTCTTGTTTTTAACAAGGTAACAAATAAAATAAAATAAAATAATTTAAAATGTATGTCACATTATGGAAGCTTGAACACTTGTTCATGTTGTAACATATATAATATATAGCAAATAAAGAGACTTTATTTCACAATTCTGACTTTATAGAATTTATAGATATAAACTTGCAATTGCGAGAAACAAAGTCAGAATTGCAAGTTTAGTCTAAGGCCTGGTTTCAGAGAGAGGGCTTAGATTAAGCCAGGCTTAGGCCTTAGTTAAATTAGGACATTTAAGTAGCTTTTATAAACGTGCCTTGGAAAAAAACATTATGGCATCTTGAGACAAAACAATGGCAATGATTTATTTTAAGATTGCTTTCAGTTAAGACAGCTCGAACATGCATTTTAGTCTGGGACTATGATTAAGCCTTTTCTGTGAAACCGGGCACGTATCGTGCAATTCTAACTTTAATTATCACAATTACGAGAGTTTATTACTTTATAAGATATAAAGTTTATAAGTTTATAAAAAAAAGTCCAAATTATGATATAAACGTGCATTTCTGAGAAAAAAGCTTGTAATTCTGACTTTATTTTCCACAATTAAGGGAAACAAGAGTTCATAACTTTATAAAGTTTATGTTTATAAAAAAAAAGTCCAAATTGTGAGATATAAACTTGCACTTCTGAGAAAGATTTTTTTTTTGCAATTCTGACTTTTTTCTCGCAATTGTGTTTAGCCTACATCTTACAATTTGGACTTTTTTTCCCTCACAATTGTCAGTTTATATCTCACAATTCTCACTTTATTTTTTGAAATTGCAAGTAACTTGCTTTTACTCGCAGTTACCTTTTTTCTTTTTTATTCCATAGCGAAAACAAGCTCCTATGTTAGATGTGTCTATATTTTAGGTCTTGTAACTGATCACCATTTCTTTTCAAAATTTCAACCCTTTAAATCACCTTTATATCTTCACAAGTCCATTTTATATAGCCCTTAGCCTTTTCGAAGGAAAAATATTTAAATCTAGTCTCTAAATTAATATGAGGTCATAAAACACCATGAATATAATTTAATTTCATAATCAATTTCAATATTTTAGGATCAATTATAAGAGATCACACCACAAGACCTGAAATTTCATGTCAAATTCTCCAAATACTAATTGCACGTATAGCCGGACATCAAATGAGACATGATTCTGAGACCGAACTCATAATTTGATGATGAGACTGTACTACCTGTACAGTAATCAAAACACACACACACACACACACACACACACACACACACACACACACACACACACACACACACACACACACACACACACACTACTGAGAGCAAGAGGAGGGTCATTTGATCTCTGAGCAGCAGGGTGACGCCAGATCAAGCGCCACAGACAATGTTAACACTGTTACCACAGACACAGTTAAAACACAAGAGCATGAAAACCAATTTAGTTTGTAGAATACATTTCTTTTTTCTTTTAACTTAACTGTAAACCTTCTAGATGTTGGTGGCTAGATCATGGTGTTAATATTTTCACATAATATATAAAAAGTTTATCAAGAATTTGATTTACAATATTGTCTAAATAATGTAGACTAAATCCCAGAAAAAGAAAAAAATACATATTGTTGCAATATCTACAATTAGGCTAATAGCTATGTCATTTAATATCTATCCATGTGTTTTTCTTATAGCCCTGAAGGTGAAGAAAATAGGTGAAGGTAATTGTGTGGCTCTCTTAAGGTTTTTTCACACACACACAAAAAAAAAAACTTAAAAACTAAGTACATAAACACGACTTAGAAACAACCAACCAACAACAAAGAACTAGAGTGAAAAAGTTTGACTAACAAGGTACTTACAGGATACAATATCGGAATGTATCATAGTCTATTAAAAAAAACCCCGCAAATATGTCAAGATGTGCAAAAGTTTAGGCGTTATCTGACAGCTCGCTGGACTGAATATTTACAGAGCACTATTCAACTATCTTAAGTTATCTTGTTTTACAGACATTACAACAGAGAATTCAAAATGCGATAAACCACTGAAGAAGATAACACGCCGTCGGTTGTAACTCACTAAAAAAGTTCGCATAACATTATTCACTGGACTAGCGGAAAGTGATGGAGATGTTTGCTTCGCTTCCCAAACTTCCCAAACAACCGCTTTTCCCAGTGTATAGTGAGCTCAAAACCGACAGAAAGCCTCAATCAAACCGAATGAACGTATTATTGCTTTAACGCAGACATGTACTTACGAAGCGAAGAAATCCTAGAAGTATCTGGCCATCCTTAAACGAGCGAAACATCAGATTTTCACTAATGACATTCTCCAGTGTTTTGTGTGTGAGAGCAGGATTAGCTCAACATCGCCCTCTGTCGTGGAAAACAACAAGCTGTTCCAGTACGTGTTTGCACTGCTCCACTTCCATGAGCAACGAAGAATATGTGGTGTGGGGTTTAGAGATGTGATAAACAATAAACACACGATTTAAGTAAATAACTGACTTTTATTTCATCAGATACTATCATCACAGGAAATGTACTTGTTTTGAAAACGGCCCAAACTCTTTGAGCTTAACTCAAAAGCTAGGCTATCCTATCAGCATTCATTCCAAAACAGAAGGTTTAATATTAAAAATGAGGACTTGTCATCTTGAGTTGTTTTGCTCTTTTCAGAAATGTAAGGTTTTACGGGTTCATAACTGCGTTCTTTAGTAACCCTTGCTTTTGAACCACTGGGCTCGGCCCACAACATCATTGGCGTAATCATCTCCTGTGGTGCCCACGTCCATGCGCTCGTATGTACGGACGTTCTTCACACCTGCGTTGTAGGCTGATATTCCCCCTGGAACAGACATTATACTACAACTGAGACATGAAAGTTGAGCGATGAACTCCCTGATTGCACACGTACATCATGGAGACGTCTATTTGATGTCTGCATTGTGCATTTACATCTGCAAGATTTCTTTAGAGTGTTTGCTCATCTGCAATATGTCTCTTAGATATTTCCAATCAGATGTTAAGTAAACATTTAGAAAATGACTTAAAGATGTTTATTATTTAGAGTGTAAAACTGCTTTTTTCTAAGACGTTTATCAGATGTTTTCCAAATTAAGTGCTCTTTAGCAGATATCTTAGAGATGTACCTGTGCTATCTGCATTTATTCGTCTTTTTGTAATGCTATTTATCTTTATTTATCTCTTGAGTAAATATAGCCTACCTTTAAAGCATTGCTCTGGAGTCCACTGTGGAAACTTTGCTTTAATTTCTTTAATGTAGCCAATGAGAATCTCAGTAGCTTGTGTGATATGCTGCTCACTGTCCCATGCACCTGCTGGAGTGTGGTGGCGTTTGTCAACCTGGAAGAAACACCATCAAAGAAGAGAACAATTAGAAATGTTCAGTTTTACATTCTCTGCTTATTATTTGCAACATTTCCTTGCTGATGTCAAAATATTTTGCATGGGATATCAGCTTTAGTTTATGTTTAGTATGTTAAATGTTTTCTTATGACTTTGAAATAGACTAGATCTATTCCTCTAACCAACCTGCATGAGACCAAAGCCATTGCCATGGTCGCCCCACCCATCCTTCAGGGCAGCTCCGGCTCTGGACTCTCTGGATATGATCCCCGCAATCACAGCCGGGTCCATCTGCTTTGCTCTACCAACTTTAGTGATTATACTCTTGTATTTCTCCATGCGGTTCAGATCATTTTCAGCCAGTTTTTTAGAGGCGTCAACCCCTATAACAAGTTTAAATCAATGATAATATAAGCTGTAATGCAGTGATGTATATTTGGCAATCATACAAAAGTCAGATGTGAGTTCTAAACAGTGATGCATTCTTCTCACCCTTTACGGTTAATTTATCCTGTTTTGCTGTCTTCTCTGATGCACCGGTGGTGTCTATCTTCATGACGTCTCCATAAATGCATGCTAGAAACAACATGGAAAATATGTCCTGATGCTCTTTCAGTCATTAAGTAATTATACTGTATGCACATTTATGCAATGCTACACACTAACAAGAAGTTCCTCATAATTCAGACAATGTCAGATAAAAACACGCAGTACCTGATATTTTATAACTTACCCATGACTTATAACTGCTGTGTGAGATCAAATCACTGAGTTTGATGAGTCCTGTCACTAAATCAGACCGCTGCAGGACGTGATTATATACGATCACAGAGGGTGTGGTCTCTCTTTTTTTTCTCAGATGTTCTTCCACTGAGGTGTGGAGAAATGTAACGTTACAAAATTTGCAACTGTGACTGCAAAATTTCAAATAGTTTTTTTTATTATTGGTCTAAGCACACCCGAGCACAGTGAATCATACTGTAAGCTGGCAGATTTATCAGGTGGAGGCTTCACACACCTCAAAAAGGTTTAGCTACTTTTGGTTAACCAACTTATACATAACAATAACAAGTGAATTCCTAACTTTGCAAGTACAGACAGGAAAAGAAAGTGAAGAGAAATAACAGGTTGTGAGAAAAAGTACTTTTATCTGGAAATGTTGGCACTCGTACCAGTGTAGAAGCATGCCAAATTTCAACTTCATTGATCATATGCTTGTGCGATTTGTTTAGTTATTGGCCCCAATAAAAATGTATCAAATTTGGCAGCCGTCTTGTAGCACTTTCCAAGAATACAAAGCCAGTTTAGTCATTTTATTGATTTATTGGGTAACACTTTACAGTAAGGTCTCATTTGTTAACATTAGTTAATGCATAACATGAACTAAGGATGAACAGTACATTTGTTACAGTATTTATTAATCTTTGTTAATAAAGTTAACAGTGTATCATGTTAGTTCACAATGCATTAACTAATGATAACACAACTTTTGTTTACTTTCAGTCAGTCACGCTCGACGTCACGTCGGAACGTACCCGCGAATTGGGATCTCGCCTGAGAGAACAATCACCTTCGAGTGTAAACTAAACAAACTAAACTGTGCATTGTGAGCTCCGCCCCTTAGCGTCGGTTATAAATATGGAAGCGGGTGTGCTCGCAGTTCAGCTTTTCACCTCTGAGCCAAGCATTTGTGTTGTTCCAATGCAATCATCTGTGCGAGTGATTTATTACGAGTCAAGGAGAAGCTCTGCTGGTGTCAAGGCGCTGTAGGAGTGGTCACGATCTTCGAGAGCATTTCCTGCTGTTTCAATGACAGCCTAAAAGAGCTTTCCTTGCATACTGCAGGCTGCACTAATTCCTGCAAGCTGTGCTGCGGCCGTTTCCCGTTTCCCTGTGCACTTCAGCACTTAAAGAGCTTATTTCCCTAAAAAGAACAAACACGGGTGTGACACGGCATCTTTTTAAAGATGTTATTCCACCTGTGCATTTCTGTATGCAGTCGTTCCTGTCCTTATCTGACGGCCAGAATCGCTGGGTGGTTCATGTTTTCACATGCTGTTTTTTTGCATTCACATGCGGCAGAGATTTTCCCCTCTGCTTTTGACCAGCCGCTGCATATGTGTAAAAGCACAGCCGCGGGTCTGCTTAACACTGAATCTGAGCTTCGTGGGTGTTGTCTGGGGACACAGCACAACACATAAATCGCCTTGCCCAGCCCCCTTGCCTTCTTCCCGGATATGCGTGAAGAACTTTGGCAGTATGGAAGCATATATATACAAATATCTTACATATATTTGTATATATATGTAAGAGTTCGTGTATGTGTAGGCCTGGAGAGTCGCTACGCCTGGCATCATAATCTAGGTGCCTCAGTCCGCAGGATTGTCATAGCGATAAACAGCAAGTTGCCATGGAGACAACCTTGATCAGGTCCCAGACAGAGTCAACAGTCAGCAGGTGTCTTTGGGGATTGGGGGAAGGAACGCAAGAGCGTCTCACTGCAGTGCTCTTCCGGGGGAGTTGTTGTTCCAACAGCGGCCTTGGCCAAGGCCAGTGCTGCTTGAGGGGGGCCGAAAGCATATAAGATTGGGATTGTTTGGTCTTGGGGCGAGTAGCCGCATTCCAATTTACACGACTATTCTCCTGATCCATTTTGGTCTCCGAATCGATCCATTTGCCTTTGCAAAGCTGTGAGCTTCTCCATGATGTTATCCATATTGTGGTTCAAAGTCCCAGTCTGAGTGCTGGCAGCTCTGCCCACTTCATGACGGGCAGCCTTGGGCTTTGGACAGATGTCACCGTCTTCTTAATTCCTCGATAAACCAGGGCAATGCCTAATCCAATAAGCAGAAAACCTGTTATCATGGTTCCGAATAGGTAGATATCTTCAACGTCGTCCATGGAAAGAGCCGCCAGACACACGACCCGCCCCCTCTCCCACGCGTCCATCGTGTAGCCAGCTGCGAACGTTCCAGCAGGGCAGTCAGGTTCCCCCGAAGATGGTGTCAATTGCGTTGAGAAACCAGTTGATCAAATCCATGATTTCTTAGTTTGGAGAGCAGTGCGGAGAGAGTCTCTCAAAGTACAAGACAAGTAGACAGTACGAGACGAGAGGAGCAAAGCAGGGGAGGTAAGGGGGAGGAGAGGGAGAGAAAATGCGACCGACTTCATTGATAGCCAAAGCAAGAGGTATCTAGGACCTTGATGGGTATATTCTGAGCTACGGCAAAAGTGAGGCAGTTAAGAAACATCAGCGCTATTGTACTGAATGCCAAAAGTGGAGAGGCTAACCAGAAATTCCTTTTCAATTTTATTCAAACCTTCCTTTTACTCCACTGGGGAGGATTGTTCCAGTCCCTTTATTATCAAAGTGTGTCATCGCACAGAGAAAATGTGGGATATCCTTTTTAAGTGCCACACCACTCGAGCAGTCCACTTCTTCTGGTCCATATGGATACTAATTTATTCTTGATTTCTCTCCAATGCTTGATTTTATGTAGGGGAAAAGCTACAAGCTTTTATCCGATCAAGGAAACAATTTCACAGGGGGGAGTTGTTGTTGGTAGAAGTATTTAGTCAGATGAAAACCCACCCTTAGATATCAGCTTGCCAAAGAACAGATCAGGTTACATTTTAATTCTCCCAGCGCACCTCACTTTGGTGAGTCCTAGGAAAGAGAGGTGAGAGGAGTATGAAATCAGCCCTACGGACGACACTGGGTGCTCAGATTGTCACCGAACAGGTATTGAGAAACATCTTAGTGGAGGTTAGGAATATTTGTGATCTTGATTGACAGCTGATGGTGCATAATTATTAACTTCTCACTGATGCTTCGTGAAGATTCTTGAATGTGCGTCATTAAAAACAGTGAGTGTCATTTGACTTTTAATTATATTATTATTATGTAAATCATTCACTGTTTAGCTTGTTAATCTGCTGCTATGTTATATTTCATGTAATTACAGTGTGGTTTCTATATTATGTGAAATATTTTGTTAATTGTGGCAAGCCTGAATGCCCATTATAAAGCTGTCATGACTCAACATTTTTTTGTTGAGCTGTTTATGTTAATTGCACATTTATGTTGTTTTTATGTTATGAGTTAGATTTATTTGTTTATTGTAGAACCACACTCAGGTGTCACTCGACACTCGATATACATAGCCTCCAAGGTCCTTCATCTTCGCTGGTCCCAGCTCCACCTTGGTCCTCCAAGCTTTGGACTCCAACCTTCCTGACTCTGCCTTGGTCCTCTGCCCCCTGGCATCACCCTAGTCCACACCTCTCAAGGCTCTACCATGGACCTTCAGACCTCTGGCTCTGTAAGAGCACCCTACTTGGCCTGTACAGCTGTGGCCTCCTCTGCCAGCTCCCAGATGGACTCTGCCTATTTGAGGACTGGACCCTCCTTCCTGCTCCTTGCTTTACCATGCTAAAGTGACAGTTTTTTTGATGAGAGGAAAGCTTGCAGCACTTTTACTAATTGCTGCTCTCGGCAGTGTGGGGAGCGCTGGGATGTTTGCTAACAGTACTGCTGCTCAGGTATTTCGAACTTCTTTTGACACCTAAGCAAAGAACTTCGCTGTGAGTTTATGGGGGCCTTTAAGCCCCCAAAGTAGCTACTCACCAATGGAAGATTACAAGAGAACAGTAAGTATGTTATCTTCTGAGCAATTCTGAAATGTGTTTGAAGTCGCTGTCTTTTACTTGATATTAAAATGTGCTCCATTATGATTGCTGTTGATGATGAACTTAAAAAGATGGCTAATGCGCAGTCTAATTGACTTCTCCCCTTATGTAAGAGGAGGAGAAATAGTCACATCTTGAACCAAAGACGATACCTAATTGGTCAGAACACCTGTCAGGGTGTGTGCAGGCAGAAGAAGAGGAAGGCAGAAGGCTCCAATACAAAGTGTTTACTTACAAATATTACTCAAGCGATACAAAATGGCAGGATACACACACAGGTTGAGACGTTACATAGATGAGAACAGACCAAGACTGACTGAACTAAATACAGACACTGATGAACATAAACCAGGTGACACAGATGAAGGTGATGGACAAGACACAGGTGATGATGATGAACTAATGATGGTAGACATGGCAACGGATAAGTGGCGGGAAAACAAAAGACATGTGACTAATGAGACTAAACAGGAACACAACAGTTATAGTACTCGCCCCTCCCGGTAGGCGCGTCCTCGCGCAGTGGAGGGACCAACTGCAGAGGGAGAGAGGGACCAGGGTGGAGCAGATGGAGCAGGCGGCCAGGGCGGACGGAGGGAGGAGCCATGGTGGAGGTAGGGATGACAACTCTAGGTGGCCGACTGACAGGGGCGAAGCAGGTGGGAGAGGAGACCAGGGTGGAGCCGGAGAGCCGACATGCCCAGGCGACGCAGAAGATCCAGCGAGAAATGGCGGGATTTAGAATTTAGGCTCTGGTGTCAAGACGGTCTCCGGGCTGGACAGGACCAGTGGTGAAAGTCTCTGGGCTGGACGGGACCAGCGGTGAAAAAGTCTCTGGGCTGGACGGAGCCAGCGGTGAAAAAGGCTCTGGGCTGGACGGGACCAGCGGTGAAAAAGGTATCTGGGCAGGACGGGACCAGCGGTGAAAAAGGCTCAGCAGGCATGACGTCAACTGTCTCAGGCTCAGCGGGCATGACATTTACAGTTTCTGGCTCAGCGGGCATTACGCTTACAGTCTCTGGTTCGGCGGGCAACACATGTACAGTCTCTGGCTCAGCGGGCATTACGTGATGCGCAGGCTCGGCAGGACTGACATGAAGTGCTGGCTCAGCGGGACTGACGTGATGCGCTGGCTCAGAAAAAAGGTAAATTAAGTCCTTCTCGTCCGGACTCTGGACGAGGACAGGAACAGGAGATACTGGTCGGGCGTTCTTGGCAGAATGAGACTCAGGACGGGTGGTGACGGAGGCTGGTGACGGTGGTTGAGCGGCAATGTTAAAATTAGCCTCCCCCACAGTGTAGCACGAAAGCACGAGATCCAGATAACAAACAAACGTCCCCGGGATCGCTGCTGCTAGAGCTTGCTGGTGCAGATGATCGTCCAACCCGTACCAAAACAGTCTTTTGGACGTCATCTGCCCAGCTTACCCCGTCCGAGAGCTCCAGGAACTCGGCGACATATATATAAAACAGTTATGTCCGGTCGAAAGCTATTTTGCTGACAGTCTTGCCTGGGCCCGGGACGAGATAATCTTAGATGTTCAGTGTTGGACAGATCAGTTGTTTTAACCCTTCATTAAAGTGAATGGTTCAAAGGAGTCATTCGTATTATGCATATCGGACATGTCATTAGCAGACGTGTATAGCCTATGGCAGGCATTGTGTGATTATCTCGGCAGTTTAGGACATCGCACAAGATTTGTGTCAACACAGAAAACATTTCATCACTGAATAGGTTTTTTCGTTTACTGAAATTGTGGTTTATGTCAGCTGAATGGGCGGCACGCTTTTTAGAGAAGATAAGGCAACGTTTTTTTAGTAGGCCTACAATTCTTCACACCCCGCGGTAATTCAAGAGAATTTTTTTTTCCAAATGCTCCACGTGAAACTGCGGTTTTCCGACCTTTTACTATCGTGTCAATTGACTTTGATTAATATGCGCGAGGGAGACAGCGCTCGACGTGTTGTTTGAAGACGTGAGAGTGCGCGCGCGCGGCCGGGCCCTCTCTCTCTCTCTCTCTGTCTCTCTCTCTCTCTCTCTCTGCTCGTTAAGCGCCCTATAATCTTACAGTTCAAACTACAATCCGGCCTGTAGCTCATAAATGCCAGAGGAGAACTGGGTTCTCCCAAGTTTTTTTTTTTTTTCTCCATTAGGTCACCTGATGGAGTTTTAGGACACCATTAGGTCACTTGATGGAGTTTTTCGGTCCCTTGCCACTGTTGCCTTTGGTTTGCTCAGTTGGGGATATTTTGGGGATATTTAATTTAATTTTATCAATCAATAAATTCCTCTTGAAACAAACTTTGTTGTATTATTTTAATTTAATACTGTGAAGCTGCTTTGATACAATCTGTATTGTGAAAAGCGCTATACAAATATACTTGACTTGACTTGACCTATCAGGCGCAGCACTCATTCTATTCTACATCACTTACCGATCAAATAAGGCTTTGACAAAAATTTGCTTTGGCGGCCACCAAAAAAATTTCAACGCAGGAAAACTCCTGATAAGGCTCGTAAACGTTGGCTGCGCTGTTTCTTACCTTGCTCTACGTTGACTTTACTAGTTCCAGCTTCACTGTCACCACCATTTTTAAATATTTGTTTAGAAAATCTCCCAGGCCTCTATTTTCTTCTTCTCTTCTTCTCTTTTCTTTCCTTTTCTGAGCACCCGACTTGTGCTGACCGGACATTTTGAGTGTACTAAACTTCAAATCAAATAACAACATCAAATTTTTATCAGTGGCCAAACCATTTTTGTGTTGGGGGTGGGGGGGGTTCTTGGCCACTATTTCAAGGACAATTAGGAAGAAACAAATAAAAAGCTTTTATGTAACTCAAATATTACATATTTTTTTCCACAAATAGGCCTATTTTAAAATGTTTAGGGCCCAGTCCTGGATAGTTTATACTATATGGTTAAATACTTAAACTAGTTATATATAGTTTATATCTATATTATATACAGAAACGGGCCATGCTGAACATATTTAGAGAGTTTGTGAACCCTGTTTTGTTTTCAGACAGGGTTCATAAAAAAGTCTAGTACAAACTATCAAAAAAGTTTCAAATAACATTTTCAAAAAAGTCTAGTACAAACATTACTGTCACTCATCAACGGTATCTGTCACAGTTGATAGGCGACAAGTACAATCCTCCGTATGCTAGACCGTCCCATTTAACGACACGGCCTTCGAAGGCGTGGCCTTTGCATTGGGACACAGCCTCCTTTTCCATTCATCTGGCAACACATTACAACGTGATTGGCTTCCCACTCCAGATAGACGCCACAGAAGGGAATTCCCATCAAAGACACAAACAACAAAAGCAAGTAACGTCTCAGAACTGGTGCATTGATATAAAATTTAATAGCCCCACCTAAGAAAAGATAGAAGGGTTAAATTTATGATTTATGGTTCATTCAGGTTAGGTCTTATAAATTGCATTGCTAATAACTTGGGATTTCATCATTTCACTCTCTTAAAAGTCATTCTTTCCTCACTTTCTTCCTTTTTGCAACTCGTTTGAATGTGTATGTGCGAGTGTTTATATGTTAGATATTAGTTTGTGTTAGAATAGTCAAAGGCTTGTTTGTATTTAAAGAGAAGTGTCTTGTGTTATGTGCTTACAAATTGAATGTCTTAAACTGCTGATCTTGTTACCATACTAATAAATAGTGTTTTCACTATAGTTTGGATATTAATATCTTCTGCAGAGTTGATAGTTACAGCCTGTTCAAATGAGCGATGGACGATTCATTTGTTCGCCCGTAAAACAAGTGCTTCTTTCAAAATACTCTATTAACATAAATATAAATTCCCTATGAGCTAAATTGTCCTGTTTCCTGGTTCCCTGAGATAATGGGAACGAGACATTGCATAAGAAGCTGCATCTAATAGTTTCACCATTGACACGGTATCTGTACTTTGGACATTTGGAAACAAAGCTTGCATATTTCCCATTGTAATCATGTTGTAATCAGTACTGCTGAAATCAAGTGGTGCTCACAGCAGTGCCAAATGTGTGGAGCTTGACCCAGTTAGGTTTAGGGGTAGAGTTAAGGTCTGGCTAAACCTTCAAACTCCACCCATTAGGTCCAAATAGGGGAAACTAGATGTCAAGATCCCATGTTGGAATTCCCAGTGTAAAGATACTTGTCTATTTAATGTAATCAACCCAGCCAGTCTTGTCACAATGAAAGCAAACTGCATTTGAAATCTGAATGTTCGTGTGTCAGCCATATCAAAATTCTCAAGAATATAAATTTTTAACGTTAGTCGTTGTCGTTGTCTACATCTCTCCTCTAGCTAACTTCCCTCTTCATGCTTCTCTCTCCTCAACACGCTGGGATTGTGCACATCATGTGCACGCGCACTAACCCCCCAACCCCCACCCCCAAATCGTTCTTGTCGGTTATTGGCTGGAACACTGTTTGTTATGTTTCGTGGTCCAGGCTGGGCCAGTTTGTTTTTCTTGCCCTATACAGAGATCGCGTTTTTTACAGTGTGTTCAGGGGACAGGCAGCTAGCGGATAGTGAGGAGATGTTTGTTGTATGTGACAAAAAATGTTTTGGCCTAAAAAACACGTGACATCGCTTAGAGCACCTTTAATTATTCCAAACTTTTGACCTGTATGTGTATTTTACTGATCATACTAATACATAAACTAGTATGTGAAGTTAATATACTGTGTCTATTTAATAAATGTTAGATTTTAACAGCTCAGAAACCGCTGTTCTTCAGTAACCCTTGCTTCAGAACCACTGGGCTCTGGCAACAACATCATTGGAGTAATCAAAGTGTGACGTTTTCACATCAATATTCTCATAATGAGCAGTGACTCTACTCACACCTTTGTTGTAGGCTGCTATTCCACCTGGAACAAACATTATACTATAACTGAGACATGAAACACTAACTCAATCAGAACGATGACATTCTATTTACATTTATTTTTGAATACCTATAAAGAATAAAAAAAATTGTAAGTTTTATAATAAAGGTTTTTAGTTAATGCATCAAAGTAAATACATTTATCAATCAATTAATTTATCAATATTCATCTATGAAAATATATTTTTTTGCACTTCTTTGGTGATATATATTTGATGTATGTAGTTTCTAAAACAAGTTGCATCTGTTGTTTCTCTGAGTTGAATTTTTTACTTTTAAAGCATTGCTCTGGAGTCCACTGGGAAAACTTTGCTTTAATTTCTTTAATGAAGCCAATGAGAATCTCAGTAGCTTGCGTGATATGCTGCTCACTGTCCCATGCACCTGCTGGAGTGTGGTGGCGTTTGTCAACCTTAAAAAAAAAAAAAAAAGGCACTTGGTTGCATGGGTGATTAGTAAACTTTAGTTTAAACACTTATGTTCAGACTATGTTTAGACTAACACTTTAGTTTGAACCTTGTTTTATGCAAACTCTTATATGAACCTCATAAATTCTATTTGTAAATTATTTTCAAATAGATTAGTTCTAAACCTGCATGAGGCCAAAGCCATTGCCTGTAGAATCCCGTCCATTCTTCAGTAAATTTCCAGCTCTAGTTTCTCTGGATATGATCCCCGCGATCACAGCCGGGTCCATCTTCTTTGCTCTGCCAACATTAGTGATTATACTCTTGTATTTCTCCATCCGGTTCAGATCAACCTCAGCCAGTTTTTTAGAGGCTTCAACCCCTAGTTTAAATTATTGTTAATATATATTCCATATATTGGTAATAAAAAAAAATCACATGTGAGTTGGATGCAGTCATGAATTCTCACCCTTTATGGTTAATTTATCCTGTTTTGCTGTCACCTCTGATGCACCGGTGGTGTCTATCTTCATGACGTCTCCATAAATGCATACTAGAAACAACATGGAAAATATATCCTGAAGATCTTTCAATCATTATGCACACAATACATTTATGCACACAATCACAAAAAGTTCCTCATAATTCAGACAATATCAGATAAAAACACGCAGTACCTGATATTTTATAACTTACCCATGACTTATAACTGCTGTGTGAGATCAAATCACTGAGTTTGATGAGTCCTGTCACTAAATCAGACCGCTGCAGGACGTGATTATATACGATCACAGAGGGTGTGGTCTCGCTACAAAATTTGCAACTGTGAATGTTACAAAATTTTGAATCCTTTTTATATTATTATTATAAGTACACCAGAGTGCAGTGAATCATAAGTTGGCAGATTTATTAGGTGGAGGCTTCATACACCTCAAAAAGGTTTAGCTACTTTTGATGAACCAACTTGATGACAAGTGAATCCCTAACTTTGCTATTAGGCAGGAGAAGAAAGTGAAGAGAAATGAAAGGTTGTGGTAAAAAAGTATTTTTTATCTGGAAATGTTGGCACTCGTACCAGTCTAGAAGCATGAAAGAGATAAACAAAGTGTAGACCACTTTGGGCGGGTAAACCAGTGTAGAAGCACCATCAAATGTTTGTTTGTTTAGTTATGGACCCCAATACAAATGTATCAAATTTGGCAGCCGTCTTCTAGCACTTAATACAAAGCCAAATTAAGTAATTTTATTGAATTATTTGGTAACACTTTACAATAAGGTCTCATTTGTTTACATTAGCAAATGGAGTTTGGGTTGAACTGGGTGATGTTCTTAGCCAGCTTGTCGAGGTCTTTAAGGATCATCCCACGGGGAACAGTTCTGTGGTGCTGGCCAGTGACGTTTTGGGTTGTGGCCATTCACTTCCTCCATTGTATGGCAGTTCTTAGATGGAGGACTCTGTTCTGCTCAGCAGTGGTGATGCTGAGGGAGGTCTCTCCGTTCTTGGCTCTGGTTTCTGTTTGAAAACAAGCTTGAGTTCATCTCTGACCGTGTAGAGCTCGTCGTTGGAGTCATCTCGCTGTCGTGTCAGATGGTCCATTTCAGTGCTGTACCTTTCCAGGTGGTCTACCAGAACATTGATTTTAGAGTTTTTGTCTTTAATGTGAAATTTGTCTTGCTCTAGCCGATGTTCAGGAGACTGGAGTTGGTCTACCAGATGATTTTGGACAGCTTTTGATAATTTTTCGGCACGTTCAGAAGCAAGGGCTTCTTGGAGCTTCTCAACTTGTTTCTTTGTCTCTTGATCCACTTCGTTGGCCAATTTGAGTTGGTCTTGAGCTTTCTTTTTGAACTGGTATGTGTGGCGTAGGGTGTGCATCAGCTCTCTCAGGAACTTTTTCAGTAAATTCTTCCTATCCTATTCCAAATAGGTAAACAATATTATAATTTATGTTTGAGAGGAAAATAAATACAATACTAATGCTGATAACTCTTTTCTTAGTCTGACGAATTGACACCACCCACACTCGGTTGGACCGCTTAAGGGATGCTTTGAAGGCGACGGTTGCTCAACACTTGTCTTTGTTAATTGATCTTGGATGAGATGTCAAAATTTTAATTTACAAATGCTGGGAGAGTATGAAGAACAAGAATTTGATAAAAAATCAAATACCTAATAGTTTGTTGGTAACACTTTATATTGCAGCCCGGAAAGTACTGCGTAATTATATCGAATTTACAGCGTAACTTTCAGTAATCATAGTGTACCTATGAAGTACTTACGTGTAAGTATAAGGGAACAATATGTGACGTTTTGGGAATTAAGTGGTAACAACCAGGAGAATTAACAAATTATTTATACTGTAAGTATTTTAGAACTAAGGGGTATTATTCTACTATTATGATACAACAAACATACTTTTTGTAATAATAGTGTAACAATACATATAAGCTTTTTAAAAATGACAGGGTACATATCTGTAAATTTATACCGTTTTTTTGTTGTTGTTGATTTTCCACTAAGGTGTGGAGAAATATAAGGCTACAAAATTTTGCAACCGGGAATTTATTATTAGAGCACACCCAAGCCAGTGAATCATAAGTGGGCAGATTTATTAGGTGGAGGCTTCAGTAAAAGGTAGTCACTTTTCTTTCTTTTTTTCCCCCACTTTATTTAGATTTTTCCACATAAACAGAGTACATCACACAATTACAGATACCATTGGAATATCACATATATGTGATTAATTCCATCTCTCTTGTTCATAGAAAGGACCATACAGCAAACAGAGACAGAATAAGGTTAATTCTAAGTTAAGCAATAATAAAAAGGAAATATACAATTATGGATCTGTCATATGATGCAAATTACGTCCAAACAGCATTCAGCATGAGAGAATAAAACAATGACAGAAGTATAAACAATAAACAAGAACAGCAACATAAACCAAAAAGTAACAAAATAACAAAAAAGAAATAAATAAAATAAATATTAATAATAAAATAAATAAGGAGCCATATAAAGCTTGGTCATCCGAAAACATATTCAGGTTAATATCACGTGTAAGAAGATTCTTTACTGCCAGAGGAGATATAGACAGGCGTTTAAAACCATTTCACTACACAATCTAGGAAAGGACCCCAAATTTTATAGAAGTTGTCAGAAGATCCCTTCATTGTATGCCTGATTTTTTCTAGTTTGATGAAATGAAAGATATAGCCTAATTTATCCATTAAGAATGAGTGTAGGCGATTTCCAATTTATTAAAATTAGGCGTCTTGCCAGAAGAGTGACAAAAGCTACAAAATCAGTCTTATATTTGGGCATGTCAAGTGAAAGAGAGAGAGTACCAAATAAAGCTGTGACAGGCAAAGGTTTAACATAAATTCCAAGAACTTCAGATAATGTTTTAAAGATCAGAGACCAATATTTGTGTAGAGATGGACAAGACCAAAACATATGCACAGTAGATGCAGGGGCTTGATGACAGCGATCACACATGGGATCTACCTCAGAATATATTTTAGAAAGTCTAACTTTGGTCCAGTGGGTGCGATGAAGGATTTTACACTGCATCAGACCCTGTCTGGCGCAGAAGTATGAGGAGTGCACACAACGTAGAATCTTTTCCCATTGTTCTTCTGGAATATTTTCTCCTATGTCCTCCTCCCACTGAGATTTAATAGATGCAAGTGAGCTTTCACGTAAGGAGCAGATTGCTTCATAAAAATGTGAAATCATACCCTTCATAACATGGATAGGTTTGAGGAAGGAGTCAATGGGAGTGACACTAGGGAGCCTAGGAAACTGAGGGTGCGTGTACCGAACAAAACTACGAACCTGCAAATATCCAAAAAACTTGTGTTTGGGCAATGCACATTTTTCCCGTAATTGCTGGAAAGACGCAAATACATTATCTATATAAAAATCCTTAAATGTTATAATACCCAATGCTGACCACTGAGAGAAAGTCCTATCCATTAATGATGGTAAGAAAGCAAAATTTGCTGCTATAGGTGCAGAAATAGAAGAGGTTTGTAAACCAAAGTGGTGTCTGAATTGCCTCCAGATTCTCAATGTAGTTTTAACGATAATATTTTTGGTGTAGGGAGAAGATGAGCATTTAATGGGAGCATGTACTAAGGCTGCTAGCGAAGTAGGCATACATGAGGTAGCTTCCATGGTAAGCCATACAAATTAATCATGAGAAAAATCTTGATTTAACCAGTATTGCATGACCCTAAGATTTGTAGCCCAGTAATAAAACTGAAAGTTAGGTAGAGCCATTCCCCCAAGTATTTTAGGTCTCTGAAGAAAAGCCTTACGAATTCTGGGTATCTTTTTATTCCAAATAAAACCCAAAAATAGGGAATCAATCTGACAAAAAAAGTGTTGAGGAAGGAAAATGGGTATGCACTGAAAATAATAAGAGAATTTTGGAAGGATATTCATTTTAACCGAGTTGATTCTTCCAGCCAAGGACGGGGAAGCAGTGACCAGCGCTCAAAATCTTTCTCCATCTGGAGAAGCAAATTAGCAAAGTTAAATTTAAAAAGGTCTTTAAATGTATCCGTGATGCAAACTCCAAGATAGGTAAATGTATGTTGGGAGATCTTAAATGGAAAAATATGTAAAGGGTAGTTCCTAGCTGCAGAATTCAGGGGAAAAATCTCGTTTGTTCTGTACCCATTCTTTTTATGCCCATTATAGAAGAATCGGATCGCAGTGAAATAGAGAGGGGCTCAATAGCAATGGCAAAGAGAAGCGGACTCAGAGGGCATCCCTGGCGAGTGGACCGGTGGAGGGGAAAATATCCTGAACGAGTATTATTGGTCCTGACAGAAGCTTGTGGGCCAGAATACAGTAACCTCACCCAAGAAATAAATTTGCGACCGAAACCAAATTTTCCCAAGTGTAAAAAAGATACTTCCACTCCACCCGGTCAAATGCTTTCTCTGCATCTAATGAAATTACAGCCTCTGGGACAACAGAAGAAGAGGGAATATTAAACAGTCTCCTAATATTAAAAAATGAGTGTCTATTTTTAATAAACCCAGTCTGATCCAGAGAGATAATGGATGGTAAGATGGACTCTAAACGTACTGCCAACAACTTTGATAAGAGTTTAAAGTCAACATTAAGAAGACTGATCAGACGGTAAGAAGTTCAATGCAAGAGATCTTTATTCTTCTTTAATATCAAAGAGATAGAAGCCTGATTAAGTGTTTGAGGGAGCTTGAGTGAATCAAATTATTCAAAATGCATGTCAATCATCATGGGGGCCAATTTGTCTAAATTTATTTTATAAAACTCTACTGGATACCCATCCGGCCCTGGACATTTACAATTTTGCATAGAGGTAACAGCTCGAGTGAGTTCTTCTATAGTGATAGGTTCTTCCAAATGGGCAGCAGAATCAAAAGCAAGGGGGTTATCAGTTTGTTCAGATGTATATAGGGAAATAAAATATTCTTTAAAATTATCATTAATTAGCTGGGGGTTTGTTGTTACCCCTAATGAGGTTTGAATCTGAGGAATGAGATGTGAGGATGAATCCTGTCTTGATTGATGGGCCAGCAGCTTACTTGCCTTATCACCCTGTTCACAGTACTTGTATCTAGATCTAAGCATTAAATTCTCTGCATAGCATGATGAAATAATGTCAAATTCTGCCTGTGGAGCAAGACGCTCCCTGTATGTATTTGGGGATGCAGAAACTGCATAGATATTAGCCGCTTTCCGACCAAGTAGTTACAGGAACTTAGTTCTAGGAACTGTCCACTTCTAAACAGTTCTATGAACTACTCTCCCCCAAACTCAGTTTTGCTGTTTGCATTCGCACTGGCCAAGTGGCCATAGGAACTGGTAGTAGGGGTAAGGGAGTGACGCAAGCACGGTGAGTTTTATTTTGACGGCGCGACGGACCTTTATTTTGGCGGCGCTGAGAACGCCAGAGCAAACAATGCTCGCATTCTCTGTGTTTATTATGCCGCGTTCCAGGCAACCTGTAACCCGTGTTTTTCCAACTCGTAACTGGGAGTACATCGATCTAGTACGAGTTCACGGGAGGGAAGTCACGGGTTTGACTGCCGTTCCAGTGCACTTTCACGGGTATAAGGTTGGAAAAACACGGGTTACAGGTTGCCTGGAACGATGTACTCCCAGTTACGAGTTGGAAAAACACGGGTTACAGGTTGCCTGGAACGCGGCATAAGTTAGCGATCTGTCTAACAGTACTGTTTAATATGTTATTAGATAGAACTGTTATAGAAAGTACACAGTATATGAAAAAAAGGTTATTAGCCTATGCCGTGTGGTTGATGTCCAGTGTTGGTAGCTGGGCAGATAAACATAATCATGTTTGGCTTGGTCCCCTCAAAGTTGCGTTGGATTTTCTCTTCAGCATAAAGGTTTAGAGACCCATCTATCACTGTTTTCCATGTTTGTATAGTTCGTTTATGGAGTAAATATATAGGCTATAATCTGTGTGTTTACATATAGCTGTTTTAAAAATGGCGGGTGTGTTTGGTCAATCAGCGTACACTACCGTCACGGGTAGTTCCTATAGTGCTGGTTTAGACCCTACTCTGAAGTAGGACCTAAATTAGTTCCTCAAATGGAATTCCTAGAACTAAAATCGTTCCTAGTTCCTGCGGTGCGAACACGCCGACATCCGGGTACTTTAGCCAATAGTTCTAGGAACTGTGAAAAGGTTCCTCCCGTCGGAAAGCGGCTATTATCTATATGGGCGATTTTCGGAACAATCTCTGATAGTTTACGTTTCCTCATTTTTTCCCTATATGCAGTTATATGCAGTGTATGAGATGATTTCCCCTCTTAAGTACGCCTTCATAGTTTCCCAAAGGAGGGATGCTGAAACATCTGAAGACTTGTTGGTTAATATAAACAAATCTATCTGATTAGACACAAATTCCGCAAAATGCTCATCTGACAACAAACGGGTATTTAAACGCCACGGTGGCGTGTGCCCTCAAGTTCCTTAACACAAATCTTCATACTAACCGGGGCATGGTCTGAAATAACAATAGCGTTGTATGAGCATAACTCAACTGAAGAAATTAACCTGTTATATCAAAAAAAGTCCATCCGAGTAAAAGTATGATGAACCTGAGAAAAGAAAGAGTATTCTTTCCCAGACGGGTTAAAAAAAAGGCCAAGGATCCGAGACCTTAAACTCCTCCATAAAAGACTAAATCACCTTTGCAGACTTTGATGGTGTATTATGTCTAACAGAGGAGCGGTCGAGTTTGGGATTAATCCAGCAATTAAAATCACCTCCCAAAATAAGATGTTGAGAAGAGGTATCAGGCAGTACAGAAAATAAATGTCTAAAAAAAATTATCGTTATCCCTTAGGCGCATAGACATTGGCGAGAATAACTGGAAAATTACTGATTTTACCTGTGACAATGACAAATCTCCCATTGGGATCTGCTATGACATCAGAGCACACAAAAGGAACTGATCGGTGTATAAGAATTGCAGCGCCCCTGGCTTTACCCTGAAATTTGGAGTGAAATACCTGCCCAACCCATCTTCTCCTTAACAATAGGTGGTCGTGAATTTTAAGATGTGTTTCTTGAAGATAGACAATGTGGGCTCCTAAATGTTGGAGGTGATGTAATATCTTTCTACGCTTAACGGGATTGTTCACTCCATTACAGTTCCAACTAACAAATGTGAAACTCCTTCCACTTAGATGTTGCGTCATTTTAGGTTGTGTCATACACGATATGGATCAAATTTTGAATGTGAAATAATTCTTTACTGTGAAACTGACAAAAATTGAGCGGAGACCAAAGAAAAAGGAAGAGAAGAGAGAGAAAAAACACACAAAAAAAACAGCAACAAGACCCCTTTTCTCCCACTCGATTGAAAATATTTGCATAATACCGCCCAAATGCATAAGCAAAGAAAGAAGGCGTGGCTTCAGTTGTCGTAGTAGTGTTGTCACCGCCATGTCATGTGATGCTGTGTGTTTCTATGCGAAAGCAAAAGCGGCACTTTATTTAGCCTACCGAAAGTGGCCGCAATTAGGAATCAGTGGTAAAGATTTATTTACAACACTGTTCTAGAACAGTACAATCCAAATGTTCGTGTGTGTGCAGCGCAATTTACGGAGGACAGTTTCCTGAATCTAGGAGAGTACAAGGCGGGCTGTGCACAAAGGCTATAAAAAAATTAAAAAACACTTCTGAATCAGAGCCTGTAAGTATGTGTAATTATTTGTTAAGGTATTTGCTATTGACTGTTCAAATGCGGAGTTTTGTGCAATATAGAGTAATAATAATAATAATAATAATAATAATAATAATAATGCATTTTATTCATAGGCGCCTTTCTCAACACTCAAGGTCACCTTACAAAAGCAACAATAAAACACTCATTCCATTAAACAAGCAATCATAGAAAACTGGCAATAAAATAACATGATAATACTATTAATAATAAAAGAACAAGAGGAAGGGTGGGGTCATTACAGTCAAAACAAATAAAAAATTAAAGACAGTAAGCCTGTCTGAAAAGATGGGTTTTTAAGTGAGTTTTGAAAATGGTTATGGACATGGAGTGTTGAATGTAGTGGGGCAGAGAGTTCCAGAGGTGTGGGGCTGAATAACTGAAAGCTCTAAACCCCATGGTAACCAGACGAGCATGTGGGAGGATGAGCTGAATGGAGGAAGAGGACCTGAGAGAACGAGTGCGTATCTTGATATGGAGGAGCTCAGTGAGATACTTAGGGGCAGAATTGTTGATAGCTTTAAAGGAGCTGTATGTAAGATTGTGGCCAAAACTGGTACTGCAATCACTTTCAAATTACTGTAGAGCGGTGTATCCCCTCCCCCTCCCCCCTGACTCCAGGTTGCCAGATAGGCTGCAGGATCCTGCAGGAACGTAGGCTGTGTGTAGCTGTGGTAACTAGAGCAGAGCTGGCAACCCGGGTGCCGAAACACTACTGACTTCGTGATTGGTAGATAGGTGGAGGGTGGAGCATCAGGCCAAAACACAACATGACAACATCAACATCAGTTGAGGGCTGCAACTTCACTTTTTAAATGACAATATCCTGGCCGGACTACTGTTGTCAGTGATAGAAGTATTTGAAATGAACATGATTTCTTAATGTCTAGTGACATATCAGGGCCATTTTATGATTAATTGAAATACATTTCTTACATACAGCTCCTTTAAATGTAAGGAGGAGAATCTTATAAATTATGCGGTATTTGAAGGGGAGCCAATGAAGTTGCTGCAGGATTGGTGTTATGTGACTGATGGAGGGGGTTCTGGTAATGATACGGGCAGCAGAGTTTTGGACTAGTTGTAGTTTATGGATGGATTTGTCAGGTAGACCATAGAGGAGAGAGTTGCAATAGTCTAGGCGAGAGGTGACCAGGGTGTGAACCAGAATTTCAGCACTGTTGGGGGAAAGAGATGGGCGTAAGCGAGAGATGTTACGTAAATGGAAATATGCTGACCGAGTGATGTTATTAATGTGGGACTGGAATGACAGAGTGCTATCTATGATGACACCCAGACTCTTGACCTGAGGGGAGGGGAACACAGATGAATTGTCGATGGAGATGGAGAAGTCATTTATTTTAGATAGGATGGATTTAGTGCCAAAAAGGAGGAATTTTTTTTTTGTCACTGTTGAGCTTGAGAAAGTTAAGGGAGAACCAGGATCTGATTTCCTGAAGACAGTTGGATAGAGAGGTGGGAGGGATGGATGTGGTGGGTTTAGTGGATAGGTAGAGCTGGGTGTCATCTGCATAGCAATGAAACTGGATGTTATGTTTACGAAAAATATGGCCAAGAGGGAGAAGGTAGATAATGAACAAAAGGGGTCCAAGGACAGAACCTTGGGGAACACCAGAGGAAAGGGGGGTGGAATGGGATCTGAAAGTTTTAAGTTGTAAAAACTGAGTACGGCCAGAAAGATATGATTTAAACCAGTGCAGGGGTGTATCAGATAATCCAAGGGAAGCTAGTCGGTCGATGAGGATGGTGTGGGAAATGGTGTCAAAAGCCGCACTCAGGTCCAGGAGGATGAGGATTGTTAGAAATCCAGAGTCCGGTTATTGGTCATTGGTTATTTTAACAAGAGCTGTTTCGGTGCTATGAAGGGGACGAAAACCTGATTGGAACTGTTCATAGAGACTATTGTGGGTGAGGTGGTCATGAATCTGAGAGGCAACTGTTTTTTCCATGATTTTTGAAAGGAAGGGGAGGTTGGAAATTGGGCGGACATTGTTGAAGTTGCTGGGGTCAGCTCCAGGTTTCTTGAGAATGGGGGTTATTGCAGCTGATTTGAGGGGTGATGGAACAATACCAGTGATAAGAGAGGAATGGATAATTGCAGTTATAAGAGGGGTCAGGGAGTGAATGCAAGCTTTAACCAGTGTAGTCGGGAGAGGATCAAGCAGGCAGGTTGATGGTTTAGATTTGCGGACAAGGTTGGTTATTTCAGCAGCAGAGGGGAGGGTAAAGTCAGAGAAAAAATGACAAGAAGTTATTTGAAAATCAGAGGATAATTTGAGGGGTGAGATCTGATGGGGTAACTGTTGATGTATACGATCAATTTTAGTAGTAAAAAATGTCATAATAGAATTACAGGAGTCAGTGGAGTAAAAATGAAGTGGGAGAGAATCAGGTGGACGTAGTGTTTTATACACCAGTGAAAAAAGTGCTTGAGAGTTACCAGAGCCTGATCTGATTAAATCTGTATAATAGTTGGACTTTGCAGTAGAAAGAGAATCTTTATAGGAAAGTAAATGGGTATAAAACATTTGTTTGTGGATGGTCAAACCAGTTTTTCTATAGAGGCGTTCCAGTTGGTGACCTCTGGCTTTCAGTTGACGATGTTCAGAAGTAAACCAGGGTGCAGATTGGGAAAAGACAACAGTCCGTGTTTTTAATGGGGCCAGGGTATCGAGGAGATGGTGTAGTCCACAACTGTAGTGACTGAGCAGTTCATCAGGGGTGGATGTGAAGTCGATATTGGGAAGATTGGCAATACCAGAGTCTAAAGCTGCTGGGTCAATGGACTTGATGTTGCGAAAAGAGATTGTACGTGACAGTTTCGTTTTGAGCAGTGTCGCCTTAGCATTAAATGAGATAAATTTATGGTCAGAGATGGGAAGGTCAAATGCAGTACAGTTAAAAGGAGTGACACCAGAGCAGCAAAGTAGATCCAAGGTATGGCCTTTTGAATGGGTGGGGAAATTAATAAACTGCTGCAAATCAAAACTATCAAGGCATGATATAAAGTCTTTTGAGAGGTAGTTATTGCCATTATGAATATGGATGTTAAAATCACCAAGAAGAATAACATTAGGGGAGAGAGGTGAAATAAGTGTAAGAAAAGCAGAAAATTCATTGATGAATTCTGAATTGGGCTTAGGTGGACGATACACAGTGGCTACAATGATAGGGGATGGACCATTTAGTTTAATGACAAGAGACTCAAATGACTGGTAGAGTGGCACAGAGACAGGTGAGACTTTCCAGCTCTCGCGATAGATTATCGCGAGACCTCCCCCGCGACCTGTAGCGCGGGGGTTTGACAGCTGTAAACAAACCTGGGGGGAGTTGCTTCGTTCAACTGGGAAAAGTCATTTGGTTGCTGCCAAGTCTCTGTCAGACTAAAGAAGTCATATTTGCGGTCATTAATGAGATCCTGGAGAAAAAGTCCTTTGCCCGAAAGTGATCGGATGTTGTATAATCCAAAATGGAGATCACTAAAGTTGTTCTTGTGAGAGACAGAGCTAGCATTAGCAGACCTGGGTAGACTGGTTAGCACACTATGGTCCACCCTCCTGCTGGATGATCATAGTTGACGGCGAGATGAGGACCAGAATGAGTTGATTGAAGTGGAGGCATTGATGTTGAAACTCCGTCGGGACCCGCGATGAAAATATCTCCGACGAGGTATGCGAGCGTTTTCCGGACCAGAGTGCAGCGTCGATTGTAGAACTGCTGAGACAGTCGGATTGAAGCAAAGTTTGAGAAGCTCAGCAGCCGAGTATTGAAGGAACTTGTCAGGAGAAGCGCAGCAGTCCACATGAGTATCGCTGACTTGCTGATCCACATTCTGGCTCATACAGCAAGGTCAGGTAGAGAAGCAAAAGAGCCAGGTGTAGCTGGTATGAACGCAGCAATCGGTGACAGTATATCAGAGCAGCGGCAGTGAGTCGCGCCAGCGTTCACTTCCGTTCCCTAGCTATTCAAGCTAGTAACCTAGTAACACAAATGTTTGTCGTTCCACTGATCAAAAGTGCAGAGATGATTTATGTTTACAAAAAAGTGTATCCTCTTTTCTCCTCATAACTTGTGGTGAAAAGATGACAAATATAGATGCACTATGTTTTCTCTTTCACACTGTAATTCTCCACAGCTGAAGCTGAAGCTTGCGACTATGGTAAGGGCTGGCCAATCAGAGCACACCACACTTTTCGGAAAGTAGAAATCTTCACGTTTTAGAAAGACTGGGCATAGAGAACCTAGAGTATGTGAAAAATATTATTATTATTTTTTAACATTAAAGCATGTTAACATATTCTATTATACCCAATATACAAAATAATGATCTTTGAAAACAGCATCATATGACCCCTTTAATTAAACATCATGTAAAAGTGAATGGCATATACGGGACAAACAACACCTAATAAAATCTAGTACGCCGTCAGGGTGACACTGCGACAATCCAGATTGGAATAGTTGCACACGTGCTTCGGACAAATTCATGATGAGGCTTTCCACATAACGTAAAAAGTCAGACGTCTTGTTCCCTTCTCAGACGTTTTGTGCTTTACAGAGAAGAAAGGCTGTTCATTAAATTTATGTTACATAAAAGACACATGCTCAAATGAATAAATGACTTTAATTTCATTCCCCAAAGTACAGAAAAACAGAATACAGAACAGTGAACAGTGTTCTTCAGTAACCCTTGCTTTTGAACCACTGGGCTCGGGCCACAACATCATTGGAGTAATCACCGCCTGTGGTGCCCACATCCATGCGCTCGTATGTACGGACGTTTTTCACACCTGCGTTGTAGGCTGATATTCCCCCTGGAACAGATATTATAAAATGACACATGAAACACTCGCTTCAAATCAAACTAGGCAATAACATACCATTTACATTTATACTCTGCAAAGTTAACATTACTTCTAAAACCTTTGTGAAATCTTCTAAATGTACATTTTACAGTTAAATTCAACAATCCAATTAATCAATAAATCAATAAAAATCTTAAAAACTGGAAAAAACAAGACCTTGTGTACTTATCCACTAATTGTAAATTAATCAAAGTTTTAATTAGAGTTAATTTATGGATAATCTGAGATACGAGTGTATCCTAACCCTATACCTTTAAAGCATTGCTCTTGGGTCCACTGGGGAAACTTTGCTTTAATTTCTTTAATGAAGCCAATGAGTATCTCAGTTCCTTGGGTGACATGTTCCTCACTGTCCCATGCACCTACTAGCTTGTGGTAGCGTTTGTCAACCTGAAAAAAAGAGAGAATAACAACTAAACAGGTTACAGATTAATAAATTGGGTCAACATGTGGCAAATTAAGGAAGCACTGCAGGGGAACTGTTGCTTTGAAAAGGGAAGTTGGGAAAATCAAGTTTACACAATAATTGAAAAAGCAACAACCCAACATCATCTTTTTATGTAACACAAGTCTTCGGATTTACTCATTAGGTGGAGTCATGGCCTGACAAACTGTGTACATGCTTTGATATGTTGAATTCATGCGGTTGATATTGTGTTATTTCCCAGTCCCTCCCAACTAACCAAACATTTTCTCATTAACTGGCCACAAAAAGACCAAAGAATGCTCATTATTTTTAGGTTCCTTAATGCAAAACAATATACAATATTAATGCTTTCTTAAAACTTTGCATGTATTGTCTCTGATTAGTATTTTCTGATCTAGTTTAAACACCCTAAATGTCATCTTATGTGCACTTGCACACCGTATATCCCTCATACTAAGATCTCCCTGTCCTGGAGTTATTGTTTTCAAATAAACTAGATCTATACCTCTAACCAACCTGCATGAGACCAAAGCCATTGCCATGGTCGCCCCACCCATCCTCCAGAGCGGCTCCGGCTCTGGACTCTCTGGATATGATCCCTGCGATCACAGCCGGGTCCATCTGCTTTGCTCTACCAACTTTAGTGATTATACTCTTGTATTTCTCCATGCGGGCCAGATCATGCTCAGCCAGCTTTTTGGAGGCTTCAACACCTTTGAAAAGAATAAATCATTGTTAATATAAAATGCAATAAGGTGCATATATATATATATATATATATATTGGTAAAGTTTGGTTACTAGACACAGTTAGTCAGTCATACCCTTTACGGTTAGTTTATCCTGTTTTGCTGTCACCTCTGAAGCACCGGTGGTGTCTATTTTCATGATGTCTCCATAAATGCATGCTAGAAAAAACATGGCAAGTATCGTCTGAAGGCCTTTAAAAAGTCAATAAATAATTGATTTACAAACAGAACATTAATGTAATTAGCCTGCTAGGCTACTATTAGTATCACATTAAGTAAGGTATTATTTAGCATAACATATTATTTGTCTTACCCATGATGACTCGAAAATGTTGTGAAAAAAACTAAACAAAACAATCAAGACCGCTGATCTGTGTGAACTTGTGATCGTAGTTGAACTGGTTTCTCTTTCTGTTTTCGCAGTTCTTCTGTGAAGGTGGGGCAAAATCAACTGCTGACATTGTGGAATTCCCTTTTGTTTAGTCACCAGAGACGGTTTGAAGATATAAGGTTTCATTTGTTACCCCTTTTAGTTAACATGAACTATACGTCTACAGAATTTATTAGCTTATCTTATCTTATTGAAAGCATATCAGCTAATCTTAGCTATAAAGTTTAGCAAAAAAAAAAAAAAATTCTTAGCAAAAGTTGTTAACATTAGTTCATTCCCTGTGAACTAACATGAACACAAGCATTTTTATTTAGTAAAAGGTTAATAAATGCTGTAATTACTCGTTGTTGGTTCACGTTATAATGCATTAACCAAACATCTATGGAATAGAATTAGGTTACAATCAATACACTTTTGGCATTGCATAAGACCTGCGTAAATTCCGCCACAATGCAAAAATAATATCATTATATTCAAATGCAGCATGCACTGCATTGAAAAGACAATACAGGTGATTTTGCTTTCAAATTTAAAATGCAGAGATTAAAACGCTTTTCCAAACAAATAGGCTGTAAGATAGCCTACATTCAATGTTGTCAACCTCGGGATATCTAATATTTTATATGTAGTACTGTATTACTCAATTTTTTCTCTCGGATCCCAACCCTGACTACAGTAGACAGACAAGAGAAAAACGTGTACTGCGCCTTTAAGGGCAGTCCCACTGTGATCGCAGCCAGTCGAAAACCAGGAAGCAAAACAGAAAACACTGGAAGTAGCTGGACATGTTACAACATAAAATAAAGATGCAGATGCGATAGTATTGACTTTAAACTATATCACTTTATTAAATACACATATATTAATATAATGTTTGATGTGGTTGTTTGTTTTCATTTTACACGTTTCGGAGCAAGCTGTGTTTGCAAAAGACAGCAAAAAGTTCAACATTTTGTATCTACTTGCTGATGATTTGAGACCAACTTTAGGTTGCTACTCTGATCCAGTGGTCAAATCACCAAACATCGACCAGCTTGCATCTGTGAGCAAAGTAGCCTATACATTGATTATTATAAATATATCTAGTCAGTGAAAGAGTGCAAGCATGTTCGTTCGTCTAAGATAATTCTGTATTTTCAGCTTCAGAATCATGAATATTTTTCTTTTGGTGTCACTATTGTCCTGTGAATTAGGTTACCAGCACTTCGTCCAAGCCTATTCATTATTAACACCCACAATGTAAAACCAAATTCTGCATTTTAATCAACAGTTAATTTTTTGTTAACCTTTTACCATATGTCTTGGAGTATGGTTAAACCATTATTTAATCTCGTGATCTCTCTCACTTTTATACAATTCTGACACCTGCTGGTTAATCCTTTGAGAGCTTCTTGTGTTTCTAAGGTCTGTGTGCAAATTAAGTAAGTAAAATAATGTAATTAAAAAATAAATGGTAAAGAAAATGCTGTTAGACATTATACTCAAAGGGATAGTTCACCAAAAAAGTAAAATTCTGTCATCATTTAAATCATTTACCCTCATGTTGTTCCTAACCTGAATTTCTTTATTCTGTTGAACATAAAAGAAGATATTCTGAAGAATGTTTGTAAGTAGACAGTTGATGGCACCCACTGACTTCCATTTTGGGTGAAATATCCCTTTAAGTTAAAGCATGGATCACCTTCAATGTAAAATATTTAATATAGAAAAATTACCCACATTTAAATATAATGAACAAATTGTGAATATTTAATTTCTAATTGTAAAGTTCATGAGAGCTGATTCAACTTGTTAGCTTGATAAGAAAAGGACAAAAATTAAGTTGCATTTAGTGAGTTACAAATAAGAATCTATTATTGTAATGTTTATTTCCTATGGAAGCTTGTTTCCACCATAGAATAAAACAATTAAAAAGTGCAATAGTGATTTTTTTTTTTTTTTTTTATCTCACAATTCTGACTTTCTTTTCTCCACAGTATCTCACTATAGAGACAATTTAGTGAGATAAACTCAGAATTGTGAGAAATAAATACAGAAATTGTGAGTTTATATCTGGCAATTCTCACTTGTTTCCACCTCGCATATCTCACAATTCTGACCTTTTTTAAATAAAGTCAGAACTGTGAGATAAAAAGTCACAATTACCAATTACTAGTATATTGTAAAGTTCTAGATGAATTATATTCATCTGTTAGGTTTGCAAAGATAAAGATGGCGCACTGCACAGTAATTTACTGTGTCCCGTGGATGTGTCCGAGATGCCTTTAGGAACCCTTCCTGACATGGAGAATACAGCAGAGGCCGTACGACTCCTGGACTCCATGAAGGATTCCCAGAATCCATTCTTCCTGGCTGTTGGTTTCTATAAGCCTCATATTCCTTTCAGAATCCCACGGGTGTGTGTGTTTGTTTTTAGAGAAGCATGTGACATACTGTATGAGCAGCTGTTAAATCTGGGAAATATTGCATTTTTATAGGAGTACCTAAAGCATTAACCCTGGTTAAGCCCAGTGGTGGAATGCAACCGAGTACATTTACTCAATTTAATTAATAACAAATTTGAGGTACTTGGACTTAATTGGTGTTTTTTCATTTTTATACAACATTGCATCTCACAGGAAAATATTGTACTTTTTACTACAATTACAATTGTCTGGCAGCTCTAGTTACACAATGATACATATAGTTCCTGTACATTGAAAGCCATGTATCTCAAAATTGACTGATTTCAAAATGTTTCTGATAAACTGAGGGCTCAAGTTGTCATTAGAGGGATGAGGAAAATCACATTTCCAACACATGTACAACAGGAAACAACTAAATTATGACACAAGTGTTTCAGATGCTGAATGATTAATTTATGTGTGCATGAAACACTGCTACTTTTGTAATGCATTATTACCAAGTGGATGTCCTGCAGGCTCAATAAATCAGATAGTTCAGAGCTAGAGCTAGCCACTAGAGAACTTACTAGAAACAGAAAAACTGATCACATCAGGACCATTTTATTGTCCATACATTGGCTGTCTGTCAGCTAATTTTAGAGTTCTATTAATTACTCAGCAAGTACTGAATGGTCCAGCTCCTCATTACCTACAATCCATTGTGTTAATCACAAAATTCCAGGATCTTACAGATAGAATATTCTAAATAAAGACAAGGAGATCATTCTCCCATTTGTCTTTAAAATTATGGAATAGTCTTCTGAGCATTCCAAAATCAGACACACTCTCTCAGTCCAGACTAAAGACAGTCCAGACTAAAGACAGTCCAGATATTTGTCTTTAGTCTGGACTGAGAGAGTGTGTCTGATTTTGGAATGCTCGGAAGACTATTCCATAATTTTTCATCATCGGAATGCATGTCCTAAAGGTTACAAGCGCCTACCTGCCGGATCTAACTCTTCCAAATGCCTCCACCTCATCGCTATTTGCTTCTGAGTACTGAGAATTAAATAATTAATAAAATATGACTTACCACACAGTGCATGGCAACCAGTGGACTTTCAATTCGGCTTTCCCCTAAGCAGCCTAACAGAACACATTTTACCTCATTTATCCGTTCCCCAGTTATTCGATCAAAAAGGAAAACCTCCTGCCTACTACGTTTTCGGCAACCTGAAATGATGAAAAGACACGGAAAGTTTATTAAGCCATGATGCCATGCTTTGTAGCTGAATCAGTCCAAATGTATCATTTCACATGTGAGGAGATATGCAGTTCTTTCCACTCATGTCAAAGTAAATTTGTCCCTGTTTTTGTAAGCAAAATGTACAGGATTGGTTTTCCCAAAGTCCTCTTAGCTTAAAGGTCCGAAATTTTCGCAAGTTAAAAAATAAATTTGAATAAAATATATTTTGTCAATCACGTTTACACACTGCCGTCACAAAAAAATTCGGATCGGGTTCGATTTTCTGCGTTTTTCGGATCAGTAGCAAGAATTTTGAATGGTGTTTTGACAATTCAGAGCCACCGAATGACGAATACGGAAAAACGCATACGAAAATTTCTGACTCAGTGTGGAAGGACCTTAAGTCATGGACTGACATTAACCACAGCCCTTGGACATTGGCCACAGCGAAATAACTAAATACTATGAACTGGCTACCAATGACCCGGTTAGCCAAATTAATCCAATTTACATGAAGTCAACTCTGACTGGGAGCAAATTTATTAACAGTGTGGAGTAAGATGTACCATGCAAAAAGTTACCTTTTCTTCTGTTCTTGACACGTGGCACTTCCTGACTCAAAGACGTGGAAATGTAAGAGGCAGACGGAGATGGAGGAGAGACAGAGGGAGAATAGTGTGAAGAGGTAGAGGTGTTTGTCCGTTTGGTGGAAGTGGAAGTTTGGAAGAAAGTGAAGGAAGAATAGTTGTACAAGTAGAATGAAGAAGTAGGAGAGAGAGAGGTTGGAGTGAGTGGGGAAGACAGAGGAACAAGGATAAGAACAAATACAGTCTCAGACTCCTTGGTTTGAATCTCCAACTCTTGACTCTCCGCCGCCGCCGCTTGACTCGTTTAATTCTAACTCTATTTCTCACAATCACGAGAGTTTATTTTTTTATAAGATATAAAGTTTATAAGTTTATAAAAAAAAATCCAAATTGCGATAAACTTGCTTTTCTGAGACATTTTTTTGTAATTCTGACTTTATTTCCCAAAATTAAGGGAAACAAGAGTTTATAACTTTATAAAGTTTATGTTTATAAAAAAAACTCCAAATTGTGAGATATAAACTCGCATTTCCGAGAAAAAATTTGCAGAATTGCAAGTTATAAAATTGGAATTGCGAGAAATAAAGTGAGAACTGCAAGATATAATCACACAATTCTTGCACAACTTGCAATTCTGAAAAAAAAAAAAAAAAACTGAATTGTGAGATATAAACTCACAGTTGTAGGGTCGCAGTTACCGGTTTAATTTTTTATTTCATAGCGAAAACAAGCTCCTATGTTAGATTTGTCTATATTTTAGGGCTTTTAACTGATTACCATTTCTTTTCAAAATTTCAACCCTTTAAATCACCTTTATATCTTCACAAGTTCATTTTGTAGCCTATATAGCCTTGTATAAATCTCTCAATGAATATGAGGTGAAACACCATGAATATATAGGCGAATTGGCAAACAGTCAATTTCAATATTTTAAGATCAATTCTAACATATCACACCACAAGATTCTAAACTGAAACTGCTTGAAATTTCATGTCAAATTCTCCAAATACTAATTGCACGTGTAGCCGGACATCAAATGAGACATGATTCTGAGACCAAACTCATAATTTGATTATGAGGCTGTAGCCTACTACCTGTACAGTAATCAACACACACACACACACACACACACACACACACACACACACACACACACACACACACACACACACACACACACACACACACACACACACACACACACACACACACACACACACACACACACACACACACACACACACACACACACACACACACACACACACACACACACACACACACACTACTGAGAACAAGAGGGTCATTTGATCAAGAGCAACAGAGAATGTTAACACTGTTACCACAGACACAGTTGAAACACACACGTTTTTTTTTTTCCTAAAGAGCATGAAAACCTGCAATTTAGTTTGTAGAATACATTTAATTTTTCTTTTAACTTAACTGTAAACCTTCTAGATATGTTGGTGGCTAGATCATGGTGTTAATATTTTCACATACTATATGAAAAGTTTATCAAGAAATGTATTTACATTATATTTTACAATATCTAAATAATGTAAAAAAAACCACATTGTTGCAATATCTACATTTAAGCTATAGATAGCCTATGTCATTTAATATCAATCCTTTATGTGTTTTTCTTATAGCTCTGAAGGTGAAGAAAATACTTAACCAATTGACAATGGTAATTTTGTGGATCTCTAAAGGTTTTTTTTTATTTTTATTTTTTTTAAACATGAAAGATAGTAGGCTAGTAAGGCTACATAAACACGACTTAAGAAACAACCAATCAACAACCAAGAACTAGCGTGAAAAAGTTTAACAAAAAAAAAGGTACTTACAGGATACAATATCGGAATTTATAGGTTGTTGCATATAGTCTATTAAAAAAACCCCACAAATATGTCAAGATGTGCAAACCTGTTATATCATGACAGCTCGCTGCACTGAATATTTACAGAGCACTATAGTTCAACTATCTTAACTTATCTTGTTTTACAGCAGACAATACAACAGAGAATTCAAAATGCGATAAACCACTGAAGAAGATAACATGCAGTTAGTATGTTTAGTGAGGTAATTCACTAAAAAAAGTTTGCATAACATTATTCACTGGACTAACGTTCAGCGGAAAGTGATGGAGATGTTTGCTCCCCAAACAACCGCTTTGTCCAGTGTAAAGTGAGCTCAAAACCGACAGAAAGCCTCAATAAAACCGAATGAACGCATTATTGCTTTAAGCAAAGTAGGCTAAACGTTAAAGGAACACGCTGACTTTTTGGGTTAGGGTTAGACGTCTATTAAGTCAGACGTCTATTTCCCTTATCAGACGTTTTGTGCTTTACAGAGAAGAAATGCTGTTAATTAAATTTACGTAACATGAAAGACACATGATCAAATTAATAAATGAGTTTTATTTCATTCCCTAAAATACAGAAAAACTGAATACAGAACAGTGAACAATGGTTCACTTGGTTAAAAGATTATAACTGCTGTTCTTCAGTAACCCTTGCGTTTGAACCACTGGGCTCGGGCCACAACATCATTGGCGTAATCACCGCCTGTGGTGCCCACGTCCATGCGCTCGTATGTACGGACGTTCTTCACACCTGCGTTGTAGGCTGATATTCCCGCTGGAACAGATATTATAAATTACACATGAAACACTCAACAATTCAACAATCTAATTAATCAATAAATCAATAAAAATCTTAAAAATGGGAAAAAAACAAGACCTTGTGTACTTATCCACTAATTGTAAGTTAATCAAAGTTTTTATAAGAGTTAATTTATGGATAATCTGAGATACGAGTGTATCCTAACCCGACCTTTAAAGCATTGCTCTTGGGTCCACTGGGGAAACTTTGCTTTAATTTCTTCAATGATGCCAATGAGTATCTCAGTTCCTTGGGTGACATGTTCCTTACTGTTCCATGCACCTACTGGATTGTGCCAGCGTTTGTCAACCTGAAAAAAACAAAACAAAACAAAACAAAACAAAACAAAACAAAACAAAACAAAACAAAAAAACACCCTCCGTAATAAAGAGAATATACATCTATATGTTACGGATTAATAAATTGGGTCAACATGTGGCAAATTAAGGGAGCACTGCAGGGGAACTGTTGCTTTGAAAAGGGAAGTTGGGAAAATCAAGTTTACACAATCATTGAAAAAACAACAACAATCCATCATCTTCTTTTTATGTAACACAAGTCTTCGGATTTACTCATTAGGTGGAGTCATGGCCTGACAAACTGTGTACATGCTTTGATATGTTGAATTCATGCGGTTGATATTGTGTTACTTCCCAATCCCTCCAAACTATCCAACATTTTCTCATTAACTGTCTACAAAAAGTCCAAAGAATGCTCATTATTTTTAGGTTCCTTAATGCAAAACAATATATTACACATTAATGCTTTCTTAAAACTTTGCAAAAACTTATCTCTGAAAAGTATTTCCATTTTATTTTCAGATTTAGTTTAAACGCCCTAAATGTCATCTTATGTGCACTTGCACACCATATATCCCTCATACTAAGAGCTCCCTGTCCTGGAGTTATTGTTTTCAAATAGACTAGATCTATACCTCTAACCAACCTGCATGAGACCAAAGCCATTGCCATGGTCGCCCCACCCATCCCCGCGATCACAGCCGGGTCCATCTGCTTTGCTCTGCCAACTTTAGTGATTATACTCTTGTATTTCTCCATGCGGGCCAGATCAACCTCAGCCAGCTTTTTAGAGGCTTCAACCCCTATAACAAGTTTAAATCAATGTTAATATAAGCTGTAATGTTGTGCTGCATATTTGCCAATCATACAAAAGTCAGATGTGAGTTCTAAGCAGTCACACATTCTTCTCACCCTTTACGGTTAATTTATCCTGTCTTGCTGTATCCTCTGATGCACCGGTGGTGTCTATCTTCATGACGTCTCCATAAATGCATGCTAGAAACAACATGGAAAATATGTCCTGAAGCTCTTTCAATCATCAAGTAATTATACTGTAAGCACATTTATGCAATGCTACACACTAACGAGAAGTTCCTAATAATTCAGGCAATATCAGATAAAAACAAGGAACCTGATATTTTATAACTTACCCATGACTTATAACTGCTGTGTGAGATCAAATCACTGAGTTTGATGAGTCCTGTCACTAAATCAGACGCAGGGCGTGATTATATATGATCGCAGAGGGTGTGGTCTCTCTTTTTTACTCAGATCTCTTCCACTGAGGTGTGGAAAATTGTAAGGTTACAAAATGTGCAACTGTGACTGCAAAATTTTGAATCCTCTTTTTATTTATTATTAGCAGTGGCGTAACTTTGTTTGCTGGGACGGGTAGTGGGTGGGGTGGGGTGGGACGGGAAGTGGGTGGGGTGATGAAACTGAGCTACTATTTTAAGCGTGTATTTAAATGGTCCAGTGGCCAAGCGTGTCAGAGGTTCTGGGTTCTAATCCGCACTCGTAGGTTTTTTTTCTCTCTCATCAAAACCGGTTATGTTTATCAGTGGTTGTAAATCAGGCAGGGACACGTTTGTTTTGTAATTTCACCGGAACGAATAGAGTCTCCACAACGGATGGAAGCGCGCGTCCGAGTGAAGACTGTGCGCGAGCCACAAGAGAACCCAGTATCCGCGCCACTGATCGCAGCGGCAACAAGCACTTTGATTGATTAAAAAAACAACACATTTCAGCGCCACATCTAGTGTATATATCTATGCACCAGTCTGCGTACACGTCAGATAAGATCACTTCGACATGGCTGTGTACAAGAGGTAAAAACGATATATATACGGTTCGTTTTCTCACACAAACCGCTCGTTTCGTGTCTTAGGCGATCAATGTGTACTTACGATGGGGAATTGTTTAATTTGGACGACGGGGAATTGTTTTAATTTGGACTCTGTGCATGCTCTTTGAGACAGTGACCATAAACCTGCATTATATGACTGACAGACAAGAACGGTTTGACCTAAAAATATCAAAATTGAAACTACTGCGGAAAAAAAGACACCTACATCTTGGATGCCCTTGAGGTAAGCTAAAACATACCAAAAATTTATTTCAAAGTGAACTATCCCTTTAATGCTAGTACTTATTTTTTAGATAGCCTCTAATTTATTTAGTACTAGTACTTATTCATTAGCTACTAGTGCTTATTCTTTAGGTACTAGTACCTTTTTAAAGATACTAGTACTTATTCATTAGATACTAGTTCTTATTTATTAGATACTTATTAATTAGTTACTAGTATTTATTATTAGATACTAGTACCTATTAAATAAGATACTAGTTCTTATTCATTAGATACTAGTACTTATTTTGATAGTGACTTGTAACTATTCTTTTTACTAGTAACACATTTTTAATTTTGGCCATTGACTTCTATGGGGATCTGTCATTCAGATATAAACTATTCAGTTCTGACTAGTATGTATTCCAATTGTGACTAGTACATTTATTTATTAGGTACTGGTACTTATTTTTTTAAATACTAGTACCTATTACTAGATACTAGTATTTATTCATTAGCTACTAGTACTTATTCAATAGATACTAGTACTTATTCATTAGATACTAATACTTATTAGCTACTAGTACTTATTCAATATATACTAGTACTTATTGTTACGTCCTATGAGTGTCTAGGGTTCTTCTTTTCTTAACAGAACATAACAAATTGTAAGGTTTTAAAGAGCATTTGTCTGGGCCCTGCCACAGCACCACAACAACAAGATTCTTTTTAACTCTTTTATTCAAAGGCTCTTAACATATAACAATTTACTTAGAAAGTAAAGCTTTAGGGAGGAAACAAAGATTTCAGAAGGGGGCAATGGCAAAATAATAAACAAAAGTTGGGTCTACCTGGTATAGGCGGTGGGCCGAACCTCGAAATTACGAATTTAATACTTACCTCACAGCTGTGTACGTTTTTTTTTGCTGAGGTCATGTAATAAAATCGTATAAGTACTACAGACATTGTTTCCAACTTTGTTTTATGCACATTTGACGCAAAATGTCCTTACAAACTCTTACTTTTTTAAACCGGCAAAGAAGCAGGAGTACTAATCATAACGCTAGAAAACCTCCCGTTTCCTTGACAACCAATGTAAATAATGAACACAGATTCTACAGCGGAGGCATGTAATCTTTGTCAGTGACCAGGAAGCTGGGCCATATAGTGAAACTGACGCATATAGCTTATCTAACGGCAGATGAAGTAAAACCGTAAATCTTTATTATGAGTCCTAATCATAAATACAGTGCATGTTCACAATAACAGTTTAAATAAATAAAAGAATGATTTAAACCAGTGGTTCTCAACTCCAGTCCTCGGGACCCACTGCTCTGCATATTGTGTATGTCTCCCTTATCTGACACACTTGAGTTTGGAGTTGAGAACCACTGATTTAAACTATATGTTTTACTTCTGATATAAACATTTAAATTAAATATGCCATTCTCATTAATGGTGTTGTTAAACACTTTAACTACATGAAATAATTACTGAGAAGTTACAACATTTTTATATTCAAATTTTTGTTGTGGATGCAATGCTTTTGAACACTTCTCCTCTGGCATGCTGTGTTTTAATGTTTTAACTAATTGCTTATCATGATAATAGCAGATTGTCTGAGAAAATGGTTTCGTGCAAATAATGCACAACAAGGTCTATCTGTTTCCATTAAAAATATAAATCATTTAAAAATACTATTTGGCCAGTGGAAAAGATTGAGAAAAAAATTCTCTGAAATGTTTTTTACACTATTTGATTTATTCATTCAAAAACAAGGCAAGAATAGGCTACTAAATTATTTTTATTAATAAAATGAGAGCATATGAATAAAGCGGAGCGGTGTGACACTTAAATATAAGTTAAAAAACTTAAACATACGTTATATGTGTTATTTTATATACGTTTAACCCCTTACTAGTCAGCCCCAATTTTGGCAAGTGATGCATACCCAAAATAAAAAGGTTGCTGCTCAGAAGTCATTCTGAATTGACACATAACCAACATATATTTAGAAATCCAACCCTTGAGAGTTTACAATTCAAGACTCAAAATTAACCAGACTGTTATTAATATTGAGATATACAAGCTCAAACATAGAAACAAAAACAACAAATATTAAGAATATATTTATTAAATGAATAAAAAATGTATGTGAATTTAGGATTGCAACTTATAACCACAACTAAAACATGGGGATTTTTTAAAGACAATCATCCCGCACATCCTATTCTATAATAAAATCAGCTAATCGAATATTCGAAAATCGTGACTCATCCCTAATTAATATAGTATTATTGTGTAAGTGGATGACATGACAAGCAGCAAAAGGCAGTGCAATTTGTGTGTAAGTGGGGTCAAATGTTCATAGCAAATTTCTAAATAAACCAATGTAGCAGCATCATAGTGTAAACTACCAGTGTATCTGTGCAAGAGCCAATCAGCTGCCCTTAGGTTATTGGAGGGTGGGGGTGGAAGGAAGAGGCTCACTATGATTCCCCTATAGAAAGTTAAGAGGATGGATTTTTGGGAGATGAGCCTTCCTCAACTGTGGGAGGAAGTGCAGAGGTTTTTGGGCTTTCTTGGCCAGGTTCTGTTGGTGGTGTCGATAGATCAAGATGGGTCATCTGTGATGTGGATACTATAGCAACTCCGTGATCTTGACCTGCTCCATCATGGTGCTGTTGATGTGATGATTGTCAACGATCACCTCTGTAGTCATTTGGGTGTGGAGAGATATTATGTTGTCCTGTCCATGTCTGTGTGTTAGATAAACAACTGAATTTAATTCAGATAAATAAACACAGAAAGCGCACATTACTAAATAATTTTAAATCACACTTTTCATCTTGACATTTGTATTAAGATGCTAACCATCTTGAGCATGACAAGACTACTGCAGTTCTGACCACAAATAATTTTGTTAAATAGCTCAAAAACAGCCATCTTTAACTAAAATATTTTTCCACCATATCTGTTCTGTTATGTAGGTGAAGCCCAACCACTATCAATCGTGACAATCAACCATAATTGGCTAAAATAACTCCATGACTACCACTATAAAGTTGATTTGAAATAATTTCTTTGTTTTGGTTTGCACTCTTTTTAGCTGATAATTAGTCTAGCTTACTTGTAGCCTAGGTAGCTTGCTGTAACCAACCTGGACATACCCTCCCGTTTACCCCGTGATTCTCCCTTAGACTTATTTCCTGCTGTCTTCCCGTTTAAATATTTTTCCCGTAATTATCCCGTATTTGTATACTCTTTGCTTAGTTCATTGTGTATGTACCGAATGCTTATTTTGGATTAGCCTAAGCAACATACCGTTAGACCTCACGTTAGCTTTACTGCTCCACTACCAACATTCTTTCGTGGCTAACGTTACTGTTCTCATCAACGACAACGCATATATTCACGGCGAACTATAGCTTGCAGTCTTAAATACAACTTATATGAAAAGCGTTAAGATATAGGGGTGTATAATCATTGTAAAACAAATCTTACCTTGACGTTGTCTTGCCGAGACACACCGGTCTCTCCAGGTTGGGTTGTAGACTCATGGATTTGGCTTCAGACTGACGCGACGCCGGTTCAACGAATAACGTGATTGGCCAAATCAATTCAACAAGGTAACAACACAAGCGTTGATTGGATCTCACTCCGGCCAACGTTTGTGATCAGCAAGCGAAATTAAATCTATTTTTATACTTTAATGTGCAACAATTGGCGTTGGAAACAATCGGTAATCTTTTTGTGAATTATTCATACAGACAAATCAAAAAAATGAGCCACACAGCTGCTGGGTAACTGTCAAATCAAAAACTAAACGAGATAGACGGACTTGGCCCACTGCCTAGTAGTTAAATTCTTAAGCCTCACAAAGAATATAACAAATAAATAACAGAAATGTACACTCACTCCTTACCTAACCACAAACCAGGAGAAAAAGGGGATTACAAAATAAAGTGGCGCCCACCTCCCTACAGTTCCCAAGTAAAAAAAAAAAAAAAGTAAAAACAAACAATCAGGAGCATAACAGCTTAAATGGAAAAACAAATCACAAGGTGGCTTTATAATATTAGATTGTAGACAGGGGTGTCTCACAAGGAAGCAACAGACCCTTAGGCAACAGCATTCAACAATGAGTAGGTCCAGCACAGGTCCAGCACAGGTCCAGCACAGGTCCAAACAACTGGACCGGGCAGGACACAGACCATGTTCTGGAGAAAAGTTCTCCACGATTGAGAGTTCTGCTTGCTTTTATGCTGCTTCCCTGCTGGTTGGTAAGCAGGTGCAGCTGGGGACGCAATTAGCTACCTGCCAGAGAGAAAGAGTGGGAGGAGCCAAAGGAGAGGAGACACAAAACAAAAACAATGCAGCTCTCACAAACGATATACGTCTTTGGACGTAACAGACACTAGTATCTTTTGTCATTTTTACTAGTAACTATGCTTATTTTACTAGTCACACCTGCTTTTTTACTCGTCTTATGTTATGACTATATAACAAATCTTATAATAAGATATATAATAAAAAATCTTACTAGTAACATTTGGAATAAATACTAGTATCTAATAAATAGGTACTAGTATCTATTGAATAAGTACTAGCTTATTAATAAGTACTAGTATCTAATTAATAGGTACTAGTATCTAATGAATAAGTACTAGTATCTATTGAATAAGTTCTAGTAGCTAATGAATAAATACTAGTATCTATTTAATAGGTACTAGTATCTAATGACTTAGTACTAGTATTTATTGAATAAAAACATGTATCTAGTAATAGGAACTAGTATCTAAAAAATAAGTACTAGTACCTAATAATTAACTACTAGTATCTAATAAATACGTACTAGTCACAATTGGAATACATACTATACATATGAATAGTTGATATCTGAATGACAGATCCCCATAGAAGTTAATGCCAATTTTTTTTAAATTTGTTAGTAACAAATTATTTACTAGTCACTATCGAAATAAGTACTAGTATCTAATGAATAAGTACTAGTATCTATTTAATAGGTACTAGTATCTAATTAATAAGTACTAGTATCTAATAATAAATACTAGCAACTAATGAATAAGTACTAGTATCTAATGAATAAGTACTAGTACCAATTTAATAGGCACTAGAATCTAATGAATAAGGACTAGTGTCTTTTTAATAGGTACTAGTATCTAATAAATAAGAACTAGTATCTAATGAATAAGTAGGCCTACTAGTATCTTTAAAACGGTACTAGTACCTAAAGAATAAGCACTAGTAGCTAATGAATAAGTACTAGTACTTAATAGAATAGATAATAGTATCTAAAAAATAAGTACTAGTAGCATGAAAATAGATACTAGTAGGTATTAAAGGACAAGTTCGGTATTTTACACTTAAAGCCCTGTTTACAGATCGTATCTGATGAAATAGAACGGTTAAGATTAAAATTTGGACACATGCTGCTGTCCCGAGAATTTTAGGTTTATTTCGCTTTTGTGGACCTATTTTGCCAAACGCGTCACACCCGTGATTCTTCCGTTGAGTGCTTGAATAATAGACACTCCAGCCCAGTTGGTGGCGATAATGCACCTTTGCCAATTGCAAGCAAACCACGGGCATTTCATTGAATACACAGAAGAAGCAGAAGAAGAAGCGGCGGAGTAATACCGTAAAGGTCTCACATCACGTCCTATTAAGTCAATGGAGTTGGACAAAAACTACGATAAAACCTGTTGGAATGCATCTTTTTCAGCGATTTTTGAGGGAATATATCAGTGAACACCCCTGACCACTCGGTGAGTTTCACGTCTTTGTAAACTCTTAACTGCGTCTGCTAGTTAACTGGAGATGTTTTATTTATTTGTATTGGTACATTCGTGCCGCGAGATGTTTCAAAAGTGGTGAGGACAATATCGACCTTAGCAAAAAGGTCCCAGCCGCAAATTACGCTATATTAGTCTAAGCACCCGAGTGCAGTGAATCATACTGTAAGTTGGCAGATTTATCATGTGGAGGCTTCAACACCTCAAAAAGTATGGAAATAAAATAATGACAAATGTTTTTGAAACAAAAAAGCGTGTTGAATTGCACTACTTGAAAAAAATATGCATTGCATTAACCCTTGTATTTTTAGGGCTTGCATTTTTATGGGCTGAAATTCAACATGTTTGTATATTTAAGCTGTGAATATTTCAATTCAAAACATTTCACACACGTTTTCATAAAAAAAAAATCAATAATCCATATTCACCTATTCGATTTCACTTCCAAAATATTCATTCTGATTATAAAATACAACCTATAATATTCGACAGGCAATTTTCGGTCCATTTTATTTCGTTTTACAAATGCGCCATAAAAATACAATGCATTAAAATGCAAGCAGGGTTAATGCAATGTATTTTTTTTTCAAGTAGTGCAATTAACCAAGCTTTTTTGTTTCTAAGACATTTGTCAATATTTTACTTCCATAAAAAAAGGTTTAGCTACTTTTCATTAACCAACTTGATGACAAGTGAATCCCTAACTTTGCTAGTACAGACAGGAAAAGAAAGTGAAGAGAAATAAAAGGTTGTTGGAAAAAGTACTTTTTTCTGGAAATGTTGGCACTCGTACCAGTGTAGTAGCATGCCACATTTAAACTTTCTTGATCAAATGCTTGAACGATTTGTTTTTGGGCCCCAATAGAAATGCCTGCTCATGGCAGCTGTCTTCTAGCACTTTCCAAGAATACAAAGCCAGATTAAGTCATTTTATAGATTTTTTGCGTAACATTTTACAATAAGGTCTCATTTGTTAACATTAAGTTCAGCAGTTCAGCTTTTCACCTCTGAGCCAAGCATTTGTGTTGTTCCAATGCAATCATCTGTTCGAGTGATTTATTATGAGTCAGGAAGAAGTTCTGCTGGTGTGAAGGCGCTACAGCGGTGGTCACGATCTTCGAGAGCATTACCTGCTGTTTCAATGACAGCCTAAAAGAGCTTTCCTTGCATACTGCAGGCTGCACTAATTCCTGCAAGCTGTGCTGCGGCCGTTTCCCGTTTCCATGTGCGCTTCAGCACTTAAAGTGCTTATTTCCCTAAAAAGAACAAACACAGGTGTGACACGGCATCTTTTTTAAAGATGTTATTCCACCTGTGCATTTCTGTATGCAGTCGTTCTTATGTCCTTATCTGACGGCCACAATCGCTGGGTTGTTCAAGTTTTCACATGCTGTTTTTTTGCATTGGCATGCGGCAGAGGTTTCCCCCTCTGCTGTTGACCAGCTGCTGCATGTGTGTAAAAGCACAGCCGCGGGTCTGCTTGACACTTTTGGGAGGTCGAGGATCTCAGCGAGAATTTATCTGACAGACAAAATCCCTGTGGACCTCCCGCTCCTCAGCGTGGGTTGTCACGGCATGCTAAGCTTCCCACTGTGTTCTCATGCTGAATCTGAGCTTCGTGGCTGCATTCTGGGGACGCAGCGCAACACATAAATCGCTTTTCCCAGCCCCCTTGCCTTCTTCCCGGATGTGCGTGAAGAACTTTGACAGTATGGAAGCATATTGGTAAAAAAAAAAAAAAAAAAAGGAACACCAAAGATGCCAAAATTGGCTTCAAAAGTTTTTGCTCTCTTGAAATCCTCGATGGTGGGGCAGTCAGGGGGTTTGTGGGGATTCCCCAGGTGGAGTGTGCAGTTAGGGTGCATGCCCGCAATGCCCTGACACCTAGTGGTGGCACCCATCTGCAGCTCCCATCAAGTACCTGTGAGACAACAGCAGCTCGCTGATGGGGCTTATAGTGCTGCTGGTCAGGCCACCTCTGCCATGCATGTGATGGCGCAAGTCTACTAAGCCAAATCACTCATATGCACAAGGGTAGTTCTGAGCCAGGGTTGATGCAGGAACTGCGCATGATAACTGACCTTGATCAAGTCACAGCGCAGGCCCCCAGCCAGATGATATCCACCTTGGTGGTTGAGAAGTGTCCCCTGGCTAAACCTTGTAGGGGTGCGAGATCTCCACAAGGCACGCTTTCTCGATGCTCCCATTTCACAGGGTGACCTTTTCGGTGACGCTGTCGGGGAGTGTGCCCATAGGTTTCTCGGCAGTCCAAAAGCAGGCTAAGGAAATCAAGAGCCCGCCATCGTAAGCTGTCCCTCAGCCTGCTCGTCGCCAAGGGTGTCTGTTCCCCTGCGTTTTTGTTCCGCCGCTGACAGTTTCCTCTTTCTCTGGGTCCAAAGAGGGCGCGAGTAGCGGTGCGCAACGCTATGCCTTCCCACCCTCAACGCCCTCTTCTGCGCCAGCGGGCAGCAGCGTGCGCTTTGAGGACGCAATCAAGCTTTCTTATGCACCCCATGCCAATTCGTGGAACCAAGTAAGTATTGCAACGCACTCTCAGATCCCACTTCTGGCCACTATGCTATGAGTTGGGTCCCAGCGTTCCACCTCGCTGCCCCACAGGGTGATGTAACGGCAATCAGAATTGGAATAGTTACACAGGTGCTTCAGACGCAATCACGCTGAGGCATTCCCCATAGGCATAGGTAAAATGCACTCAGGAGTAACCGGGCGTTTGGATGGATAAAAAATACAAGATAAAGAGTCGGGTTTGATATTCTTGGAACCCGGGCGGTACGAGAGAACAAAATCAAAACGTCTGAAAAAAAGTGCCCACCGAGCCTGCCTGGAGTTGAGTCTTTTAGCAGATCTAATATATTCAAGGTTCTTATGATCGGTCCAAACGATAAAAGGTACCCCGACCCCTCTAACCAATGACGCCACTCCTCCAACGCTAACTTGACCGCCAACAACTCTCTGTTACCAATGTCATAGTTACGTTCGGCAGGCGACAAGCGATGGGACAAAAACGCGCAGGGATGCATCTTGTCATCTGAGGAAGCGCGTTGAGAAAGAACGTCGCCTACCCCCACCTCTGACGCGTCGACCTCCACCACGAACTGACGTGTGGGATCAGGGGTGACTAGAATGGGAGCCGAAACAAAACGACTTTTGAGGTTGGCGAATACTGCCTCCGCAGTATCCGACCACCTGAACGTCGTTCTGGGGGAGGTCAAGGCAGTCAGAGGTGCGGCTAGTTGGCTGTAGTTATGAATGAATCGCCGATAGAAATTGGCGAACCCCAGAAACCGCTGTAGGGCCTTACGGGAATCTGGACTTGGCCAATCCATCACTGCCTTAACTTTGTCTTTCCATCCTAAGAAAGAAACAGACTGTGCATGAAGAAACGCATTTCTCCGCCTTGACAAAAAGCCCATTTTCTAGCAACCTCTGAAGCACTCGTCTGACGTGTTGAACTTGTTCCAGGAGAGACGAAGAAAAAATCAATACGTCATCCAGGTAAACATATATGAACTGATCTACCATGTCTCTCAACACATCATTGACGAGTGCCTGGAAAACCGCTGGGGAGTTGGAAAGCCGAAAGGCATGACCAAGTATTCAAAGTGCCCCCTAGGGGTATTAAACACGTTTTTTTTCATTCATCCCCCTTCCTGATGCGAACCAAATGATAAGCGTTACGTAAGTCCAATTTTGTGAAAATGGATGCTCCCTGCAACCTCTTGAAAGCTGAAGACATCAACGGCAAAGGATAAGTATTCTTTACCGTGATGTTATTCAACTCTCTGTAATCAATACAAGGTCGCAGAGAACCATCCTTCTTTCCAACAAAAAAGAAGCCCGCCCCCGCAGGAGAAGAGGAAGGCTGAATGAACCCAGATTCTAGAGAATCAGAAATATATTTCTCCATGGCCTCCCTCTCAGGAACAGAAAGAGAGTAAAGTGTGCCTTTGGACGGAGACTTACCTGGCAGTAAATCTATAGCACAATCATAGGGACGATGCGGAGGAAGAGAAGCAGCACGGGACTTACTGAACACCTCCTTCAGGTCGAGGTACTCTGTGGGCACGTTAGACAAATCCGCTGCCTCCTTCTGAAACACAGAACCAGACACAGACGAACAGGCAGACATCAAACGTGACTCATGACAGTGGTTATTCCATGTGAAAATGGAATTATTGCGCCAGTCGACTCGAGGGTTGTGTTGAATGAGCCAAGGGTGTCCCAGAACCACCGGTGCTAACGGTGAGTCCATGAGGAGGAATAATATGATTTCAGTGTGATTGCCAGATGTGATGATTGTTATGGGTTCAGTAGAGTGAGAAATCCTGGGAAGTTCTTGTCCATTGAGTGCGTTGACAGATATCTGGTGCTTGAGAGAGGTGATGGGAATCTGGAGTTTGAGTGCGAGTTTGAAGTCCATAAAATTACCCTCTGCCCCCGAATCCAGTAGTGCTTGAGTGTTGTGCGTGGATGTTGCCCATCTCAGTCTTACCGGAGGGAGGGTTGATGATGGTGATGAGGTCTTCTCGGCGGAGATCCCACCCGATAGTAGCCTCATACTTACTACCGGGCTTGCTCTTTTACCGGGCAAGAATAGAGAAAGTGGCCAGCCCTACCACAGTACAGGCAGAGTCCTTGGGATCTCCGCCTTTCCCTCTCCTCCCGGGAAAGCCAAGCTCTCCCTACCTGCATGGGCTCGTGGTCGAAAACTGGGCTGACTGTGTTCCCGCCGTTGGTATGTGGGTCCTCTGTGCCGTACTGGGGTCGACTCGGACCTGCACGTTGAGTCACACGATTTAGACGGGCATCGACCCTTAACGCAAGCTCCACCAGGCCATTAAGCGTTCTGGGAAGGTCCAAAATGTAAATCTCCTTTTGAACGCGGTCAGCCAACCCATGCAGGAACATGTCCCACTGCGCCTCCTCGTTCCAATGGCACTCTGCAGCCAGGGTGCGGAACTGGATCGAGTAATCCTACACCGAGCCATCACCTTGGCGTAGATCTGCGAGTAATCTGGCCGCCTCCTTACCCGCCACCGCTCGATCGAAAACTCTTCTCATCTCCGTGAAGAGTGCCTGGAACGAGGCGCAACAGACATCTTGATTCTTCACACCGCCGTTCCCCAGAGAGCCGCCTTCCCCGACAGTAGAGTCAATACAAACGCCACTTTAGACTGTTCACTGTTAAAGGTCCGTGGCTGCAATGCGAAGTGCATGGAACATCTTGTGAGAAAAGCTCTACAGTATTCAGGCTCACCTGAATAGCCCTCAGGCGTGGGCAGACGAGGCTCAGGTTGATTTTCCTGAACGGGCGGTGCGGGCGGCGCAGTGGGAGCTCGTAGAAGTTGTAACTGTTGGGTGAGCTCGGACACCTGCGTCACGAGTGCTTGAACCACGCGACCTGTATTCACGATCTCCTCTCCTTGTTGATCCATTCTTGTGATGCTGTGTGTGATAAAGTCACTCAAACTGGCCGCACTTTCTGTATCCATGTTTGGTCAGATCGTTCTGTTATGAAACAGAGACGGATACAAATGCAAGTAAAAGGCGTTTACTGAAGTTGGTCAGATAAGCACACAGGTCTGGGAACAAACACTCAGATGGAGAGGTGACGCAGGGACTTCGATGGGCAACCCGGAGATAGTGTGCGGTGAACGATGTGCTCAGGAACCAGGAACAATAAACAATCCAGACAGAGTGAAGAACAACGATGAGGATCCACAAAGACAGGTAATCCACACGAGGAGACGAGAGAGAGCCACACAGGAACAGGACACGACACCGGGGAAGCCACAACGATCTGACAAAATGAGATGAGGATTACTGAGCATATAAAGGGAACAGGGATTGATTACAGCTGGCGCAGATAATCAATACGGGATTGGGTAATCACGCCCACACAGACACATACACACACAAACACCTCAGTTGTTGGTAGAAGTATTTACTCAGATGCAAACCCACCCTTAGAGATCAGCTTGCCAAAGAACAGATCAGGTTCCATTTTAATCCTCCCAGCGCACCTCACTTTGGTGAGTCCTAGGAAAGAGAAGTGAGAGGTGAATGAAATCAGCCCCTACGGATGACACTGGTCCTCAGATTATCACCGAATAGGTATGGAGAAACATCTTAGTCGAGGTTGATGGTCTCTTAAATTCAAAACCCTTGGGGTTATGTCTCTAGTGATGTGGCAGATCCAGATCCAGATCCCATGATTCTGAATTCCTTGCATATTGGGCGGCCTGACTCCTCCCTACCTCAGATGGTCTATCCCAATGGTCTATCCCTAACTGATCTACTCAGTTAGAAGAGGTGGAGACACAGACAGATTCTCAGTGATTACTTATGGAAGCATTTCATGCAGGACTTCCTACCGACCTTACAGGCATTACATTACAGTTGGAACTGTAGTTCTTATCACTGATGAGCAATTGCAGAGAGTCCTCTGAGGAGTGGGCACTGTTTCTTTGTCTACCAGATTTGGGGGTGGCCCAAAGCCCATGTTCATTTTGTTTTCTTTTAATATAAGGTCTGTACAGTTATTAGGTTGGTCATTGATTTGACTTGAGGAGGTGTGGTCTAATCAGCGATTGTGATTAGAGTGAAGTAGAGTGAAGTAACAAAACGAATTAAACAACACTGAGGGGGTAATTTATTTCAAGATTTGATCAATATCTATTTTAAAACAAAATGTATGCAGGGTTGAGGAGTAAATAGTTACGTGAAATGAAATTTCTGTTATTAAATTACAAAATTAATGTAATTGTATTTAGTTGTATTACTGAGGTAAAATGTTTAATTCAATTAGTTACTAATCGACTTAAAACGAAATTGCTTTGCATTGATAAAGTTATCCAAATAAAGTAATCCAAACCACATCTATAATGGGTAACTAATAACAGTAAGCAATAACATTTCCAAAGTAAACTTCCTAACACTGAATGCATGCGAGACTCAACGCATTCTTTCTGTTGTGTGACTGTGCGGAATTTCTTTGAATTGCCATGAATTTAATTCCACTTCCTGTCATTCCAATTCCAATTCAATTCAACGTCCTGTGGGGCGGAGTAAATTCAATTCAAATTCAAATTCATGAATTGAATGGAGGCCAATTCTGAAATTCTGAATTTTACACAAGCCTGGCGGAGTGAAAGCATGCGGTCCTGCAATCTTACATATGAAAGCAGCAAATTAAGACAGAATAATATCTCTTTCTGCAGCTCCTTCACATTGTGAACTGCGGGTAGAATATTTGTGGTCTTGATTGACAGCTGATGGTGCATAATTATTCATTTCTCACTGATGCTTCGTGAAGATTCTTGAATGTGCGTCATTAAAAACAGTGAGTGTCATTTGACTGTTAATTATATTATTATTATGTAAATCATTCACTGTTTAGCTTGTTAAACTGCTGCTAAGTTATATTTCACGTAATATTACAGTGTGGTTTCTATATTACGTGAAATATTTTGTTAATTGTGGCAAGCCTGAACGCCCTTTATAGAGCTGTCATGACTCAACATTTTTTGTTGAGCTGTTTATGTTAATTGCACATTTATGTTGTTTTAATGTTATGAGTTAGATTTATTTGTTTATTGTCGAACCACACTCAGGTGTCATACACTCGAACGATATACATAGCCTCCAAGGTCCTTCATCTTCGCTGGTCCCGGCTCCACCTTGGTCCTCCAAGCTTTGGTCTCCAACCTGACTCTGCCTTGGTCTTCTGCCCCCTGGCATCACCCTAGTCCACACCTCTCAAGGCTCTACCATGGATCTTCAGACCTCTGGCTCTGTAAGAGCACACTTTTTGGCCTGTTCAGCTGTGGCCTCCTCTGCCGGCTCCCAGATGGACTCTGCCTATTGGAGGACTGGACCCTCCTCCCTGGACCCTTTTTAGTAAATGGATTACCGCGACTATTCTCTCTTTATTCACCTCCTTGCTTTACCATGCTAATGTGACAGTTTTGTTGATGAGAGGAAAGCTTGCAGCACTTTTACTAATTGCTGCTCTCGGCAGTGTGGGGAGCGCTGGGATGTTTGCTAACAGTGTACTGCTGCTTTGGTATTTCAAACTTCTTTTGGCTCCTAAGCAAAGAACAAAAAAGAGCTTCGCCATGAGTTTATGGGGGCTTTTAACCCTCTAGGCGCCACGGTCGAGTTTACTCGACAAGATGCGGCACTGAATAAAACGGCCGATTTAGTCAAATAGGGTGTCAAATTTCATTCGACCTGCCCTTCACTAGATGGCAGACATGTCATACTTCATCCCCGGCTCAAAAAAAACGTCATGCTTCTATACAAAATCTTCGAGCTAGAGCGCATTGAATCAGTGCGAACAAAAGCGGAGCTAGTGTGCGAGTGAGCCATTTTATCAGAGCAATATTGTCAACATCAGCGAGTATTTGCATTAGATTATTATTATTATTATTATCTAATGGCATCAATAAAGCTTACCCGCAATGAAGTGTTGGGTTTTCTATTCGCGGACCCTGATTCTGAAGGGGAGTATCTGCCTTCAGAAGATGAAGGTGATTCTGAAAGTGAAAGTATAGCCCTACACCAAGCACAAACGGTGAATCCTTTGCCCAATGTAGATGGTCCTTTGCCCAATGTCAGTGGTGGGAACAATGTTTCCCGGGGTCGGAGTGTTCATCGCGAAGTTACCAGGCGTGTTAGTGTTGTGGGGAACGAGGCAGGAGATTTTTACCGTGCTAGCCATGTAGCTTTGTCTTCTGACCGTGTGCCTCTCCGCAATCGCGGCGACAGTATTGTGGTGGAGACTTTGTCTAATGCCACTGGGTATGTTAGATGAGGTCGAAGAATTCATAGGACAGCTAGGGGGCAACGTGGAGCCAGGGTGGGGAGTCGCAATGACAATGACAGTAGTCCGAGCTGTGCACACTTGGTGCGCGCGCGAGGCAGATCTGGCCGCGCTGTTCGTAGCAGGAGCAGAGGCGGTGTGACACGGGGCAGAGGGGCTATTATGCATATGTGACCTTATGGAACTTTGACCAGATCTAGGTTTAAAGGTTCTTGACTACGCCACCTGGTGCCTCTCACACCAGGATATACTTTGCACCTTAACTGCTAAATACCTAATCTAAGGCAAGCAGGTTCGTAGAAATACACTAAAGATGAACTAGACAGAGACGTGCTTTCAGTAGAAAAACAATAACAAAACTTTATTGTACAATGGTATAATTAAAAGAGCCACACCGTCATACTAGAGGCACAGTACTAAAGCGAGAGACCAGACCTGGTATTGGCTGTTACAAGGGACAATACGATTAACAATTTAACTGGAAAATACTGATTCACTGTCAAGGCAGGTTACCTGTCCGGGATACGCGTGACGTTCACCGCCCGTGCTCTGGAATCTGGTGCCCACGATCACACACACACGCACACACACACACACACAACCACTACAAGCCAATGATTCAATCAATATTGTGAAGTGCAGTTTACCACTACAATACGTGGTGCAGTGCGCGAGGACGGAACCAGGAACCTCTCTTGTGAGCAGCTACTCTAGTACTCTAGAAAAAGGAAGAAAAGGACAAGAAAGTTATCACTAGCAGAGTGGATAGAGAATGTAAAACTATACACTACTAGAACAGCCAATACCACATCAGTCAAACAGAGCATTAGACGGAAGCTACGGCAAAATAACCACAATAAAGAAAAGAAAAGATATACTGTATATAAAACTTAATTTAGGCAAGGCAAAGGAGCAGGAGCAATCTGCCTGCAGACACAAAATCATTAAAATTAGTGCTTGATATACACATGCACAAATAGTCACGTAGCATCGCAAACATTTCATAAAAACATTATTTTCTTTTACCTCAATGTTGACATACGAACTGATACAGTGGAAAAACAGCCCTTTGCGCCAGTCTTTACAATCCTAACAGTTGTTACACACAGCATATTCATTAAATACATTTATATTAAGAGTTGACAATAAAACCCAGCCATGCATTACGTCAGGGCAACACAATCAGACTAATTTTACATGTGTTCAAAGCTTTTAGTCCTAACACACTGGATCTACTCGTAACACAATAAACAATAAACATTTACCTTCTTGATGTTGCTGCTTAATTGCGGTACAGCTACCCGGCGGGTGCTTTGCCCAAGACCTGTGCGCAAATGTGCTCATTAAAATGCATATGTCCCAACAATGACACCCACATTATGATTAACAGTAAAATGCACAAATAATACCTTCAGTAATACACAGCACGATTACCCGGAAGCGTCTGGCAATCAGTCAAACACCTTTTTTCCAATAGCCCAGTATTAGATACAATATAAATACTTAGCTTGCTACATCATATAAACATTTACCATACCTTCGTTGCACAGGAGAACCACATACCCAAGCAGTAACAAGACTGAAAATGTATCTGGACAGCAGATAATCTCTCTAAGCCCAACAGTGCAGACTGTTTTATAGAAACTGGCCTAGACGCAAATGAGTTGTTTAGCCACTCACGGCTAGCTGGGTGACGTCAGGGGGCTACCGTAGCTGCAGAGGGACAAACTTCAACCAGACAGCGACTACTCTGCCGGTTACACATAGGCTGCGTTCGAAACCGCATACTCAATGAGTAGGTACTTAATTTCAATGAGTACTTACTTAACGAGCGCTAAAAGAGTAGGTACTTTATAGCCAGATCTCGTTGAGTATGAATGAGAACCGGACATCTGCCATGTTGACGTTATCATGTGACCATACGACGCGTTATCACAAGCGCAACAACTTAAAAGATTTGAACGACACGCTTAATTAATCTGTCTGTAAATATCATGATATTGATTAAACTTGCTCATTTTGTGGTCTTTTTGAAAAAACTGCTTCCCATTTATTTTGTGAGTACATTTAGGGTTGATTTAAGTTCTTATATTTAACCCTACTAATGTGACCCACCGTTTTATCCTTAACGATATTTATTTTTATTACGAAATCCCAAAATTGTCATCTCTTGAATATGTTGTTAATTTCTTTATTTTATATCCAAACATTTTCATCCATAAGCAAAAGTGGCTTACTGCTTTGTTTTCCTCTTTTTCTTGTTAAATTTAACTCTCGTTTCATCCCTCAGGCCTATAAATAACAGAAAATGCATTTTTTTTTAAATGTATTATATAATTAATTATTTAAGAAAATAAATATTGATATTCAACCTTATAGGTTTTTTCCTGTGTATAAAATATCATAATATGTTTGCAAACCCATGATTGATATATATATATATATATATATATATACATACATATACATGATATACCTCATAACATCAGTAACTCGACAGCCCTACCTAGAACGGTTTTCCTCAGCGTTTGTAATGTCTGCACAAAGGGAGATTCACCTTTGGAGAAAACTGTTGATTTTATACTCGAAAAATTTAAGTATCATTATTAAAAATTAATATTACCCCAGAAAGAATTGCATTGCTATTCCAGCCCCAAAACATACAATAATAACAACGATAAATGCTGATCAATTAATTATATTACTTTTTACTGTAAATTATATAATTCAATAAAACAAACAAAATGTAATGTATGTCATTTGAAATAGCTATGCATGAATACACTCTAGATGTGTATATAGTGAACATCTACATTTTCATTCAAACAATAAATAAAGCATTAATTAATTGTATTTTATTTACTGACAACAATGAGAAATATTAATAAATAAATTAGTAAAAGAATGAATCAAAGTCACCATCACACAATAAACAAATGCATATACAAGTCAACACATGAAACAAAGCTTTATTAAAACTACAGTCAATCATGTATGTATGTAGGCTACAGGCGCTGAACCACATCCTTCTGCCATCTCAACACAGCGGTTCCCATTCTGCGGCTCTGATGAATCAGCTGACCGCCAGAGGTGAGCCGTGCCTTCGTGCCGGAGGTTGTTGCGTGATGTGTTGTGCTTCACAATCTGAGGCAATAAGGGCAGGTGGAGTGATGGTGGGTCTCATGAGGGCAGGTGGAGGTTCTCATAAGGGCAGGTGGAGTGATGGAGGGTCTCATAAGGGCAGGTGGAGTGATGAAGGGACTCATCCATGGCACCATCTCCAGGATTCAGCTCTGGGCTCTTCATCCTCAGTGCTCACACCAGTCTGCTGACATTTCAGATCCTACAAATTACACAAACATAACACAAAAGCAGTAATTTTAACAGCACAATCTCATTTGATTTCAGTATTATTTAGAAGACAAAAACGCTTTTTTTCCACAAATGCCGCCACATCATCTTTCCTTGCAGGTCCTGCTCCACCACAAAAGCTGTGCAGCAAATGCACAGAAATCAAGAATCAGAAAAGTGCTGTAATAGCTCTGTTTGAAACTACAATAATTAAAATAAACTACAACTTAATATTTAAATAGTTGTTGTATTCATTTCTGTAATGTCACAGAGCCTTTGATTCTAGCATTCAGCTTCATGAGCCACTCTCCACTGGATAAACACACATCTGTTCATCTGTCCCTGTAACATCCAGACCAGACTCACGTTACCTCTGTGATTTATGAGCTCAACACTACATTTACATGTTGAGGTTGTTTTAACTTTTTATCCTACATAAATGTTCCTTAATTTATCAACAGTACTAATGGACAAATAAAATAGATAACTTATGTTTAGTTACTTTATAGATTTGTTCTACATAATAGCACACATACATCACTCAGATGCCTATTTCATATCTATATTAGACGTAGTAATCTGCAATTCTTATAGAAGATTTTCTTGCCAGATATTAAATAGACATTTAGTAATTGTATTTAAGATGTATACGGTTTAAAATGTATGCAAATCCACTTTGGAGACGTATGTGTCCTTACTGGAGCTTCTCTGTTAGCTACATAATAAAATGTGATTTACAGCAAAATCACAAATATATAGCGTCTTTACATCTTCAACAATTCAACAGTTTATTGTACAGTAGTTCAACACATGCGATCATTTGATTTGTAATACTCACATTTGAAAACAGTCTCGTCCGTCATCCTTTCCGTCATGTTCGAGTATGACCTATCCTTCTTCTTCTTTTTTATGACGTATCCTCTCGCGTGGCCTCCTGGGATAGAAGAGTATCCATCGTGGAGCACTCAAAAATCTGAGCGGAAGCAGTAAGCCATCCGGGAACTTCTCGCCTACTCTTTTATGAATACTGATGTTTCGAACGTACTGCTTCCTTCACGTACTGTTTTCGCCTACTATATAGTAGGAAAGTAGGCATATTCGAACGCACTTAAGTCCGAATCTCGCGATAATTAGTACGTCACCCAGGTAATTCTCGCCTACTCTTTTGGATTCGTACATACTTTTTCGCTCGCCTACTCTTTTTCCCATACTAAATAGTAGGGAAGTATGCGGTTTCGAACGCAGCCACTGTCTATCGCAAGCTGATGGGAATGCCGGCTTTGAGTACTTGGCCAATGAGGATGAGTACCAAAGTTGGATCACACCCTTTGATCAGCCAATTGGATATCTGGGGGAAAGAGAACTCTCCAATGCCAATTCGCCCCTAGATTTTCTATCACTCTTTCTCTCTGATGATTTCTGAAATTTACTTGTAAATGAGACAAATCGCTACGCCCATCAGTTTTTAGCCTCCCATCAACTCCATCCACACTCCAGATTTCATCAATGGTCTGACGTAACTGTCAGTGAAATGAAAGCCTTCTTTTCTCTGCATTTGAGCATGGGTCTGGTAGAGAAGTCAGAGTTGGAGGATTATTGGGCCGAATATTGGCCAACAGCAACACCTGGATTTGGCAAGGTGATGTCCAGGAATAGATTTAAGATGATTTTGTCTTTCCTTCACTTCACCAATAATGAGGAGTGTGTTGACAGGGGTCAGCCAGGGTATGACAGGCTATTCAAAATCCGCCCAATCATCAATTTGGTCATCCCCTGGTTTTCAGCAATGTATGGTCCATCTAAGCAGCTGAATCAGAGTGCCTACTGTATGTAGTAAATGGAAAATCTCTACAGCAAAAGGCCAAACGCTACATGCAGAATCCACAATCAATCAATCAATGTTTGTTTCTACCATTTATTAGTAATGATTTACACAGTTTGTTTACTACTTACTATTTACCTGAGCATTCAGTATTGTGCAATATAGCATACAGAAGGTGAGGGACATTTTGGGGGGAAAGAAGTGCTGCATTTTATCATTTAAACGTGACTTTTCATGAAAATTCTATAATCCAAGATGGCCGCCACCATTTGACGTCATAATATGCAAATTAGATGGGAAAATGTAATCCCTACATAGACTTTGGGTCCTCCTTAATATTTCTCTAATTTACAGAAAGTCTCTATCTTTTATCACTTTTAAGATATAGCCTTTTGAAATTAAGATGTCAAAATCGAACGTTTTAGGAAAAAACCTCTGGCGCCTAAAGGGTTAAGCCCCCAAAGTAGCTACTCACCAATGGAAGATTATGTTGTTATCTTCTGAGCTATTCTGAAATGTGTTTGAAGTCTCTGTCTTTTTCTTGATATTAAAATGTGCTCCAGATCTCAGTAAAACTAGCAGAAGTGGGAGGGGAAACTCGATTTGCGCACCGTCATCACCCTCCTGTCGTCATGTGTGTATTATGTTGCTTCCTGATATTACGTGCCCAAACACATATAACCTATATATATATATATATACAGGCTTGGGAGGGTTACTTTAAAAATGTATTCCGTTACAGTTACAAATTACTTCATAAAAAAAGTATTCAGTAACGTAATCCAAGTACTATAATATGAAAGTAATGTAACTGATTACTTTGGGATTACTTCAAGGTCACGTATATAAATAAAGTCAATAAATAAAGTTTATTTTTTTATTTTTTATTAAGAATTTGGTCCAGTGTACAATATTTGCAAAATATACACACATGCCTGATTATATATTTATGTAAAGGGCTATACAGACATCTAGTGGCTAATGTATGGTATTACAGATTATTTTGTTTTATTTTTAACAAATTTGTAACAAAAAAATAAAAACACAACATTTAACATTTTTACACAATCTACATATTAGTTTATTTTAAAATAGGCCTACATGTTGACTAAAGCCGTGATCTTTCTTAATTTGCCTGACTGAACTTGGGGCGTTGGCAGTGGGAGTTCCCCTACGTTACCTAGACAGCGAACCTTCCGTTACGTGAGAAAAGATAAGAAAGGACATTTTGGGTACTAAAAAAGCTACTCTCCTAATTTCTACAAAATAGCAGCTGAATTTCCATGAATTAAAAGCGATTTTACCCGCAGGCAGCATCGTTTCTACTAGCAGCAGTGATTCAATCTGCGTCTGAGGAGATTGTAGAAAGCTGCTATTTGCACATGCACCAGCGCGTGACACACGTGAGTCATTACTGGCAACAGAACCAGGAACTACTGTATAATCAAGCAGCGCTTAATATAGTGTTATTATGCCAAAATACTTATTTATTTAGTTTTAAATGAAACCATTGTAATCCTGAAAGTATTCCCCCTTTTTTCAAAATGTAACTATAATCTGATTACTATGTTTTTTGACGTAACTGTAACGGATTACAGTTACTGGATTTTTGTATCCTGATTACATAACGCCGTTACATGTATTCCGTTACTCCCCAACCCTGTATATATATATATATAATAGTTATGTCCAGTCGAAAGCTTTTTTGCCGCAAAGCTTCAGTCAACAACTCTATAGTCTTTCCTCGCCTCAAACTTCAAACTCTAGCCACGAGACTGCTGCTGCGTCTCGATTCAGAGGCTGCATCCTTCGAAAGCTGCATTTGAAGGCTGATTCCGTAACCGCGGTGCGACGAAGGCTGTCCCAATTCGAAGGCTCTTTCAGATGCGGCCTCTGAATGCGTCCTTCGTTTCCTCTGAAATTAATGATACAACAGATGGTTCAGTCGTGGCCTTGCCAATCCGCGCCATTGACGGCAGGATTTTTTTGAGAGATTGACGAATTACACTTACCTAACCCTACACTCAAATATCTAATGATACAAACTTAAAAATAACACACTTTAAAGCAAATTTTGACTTATTTCTTACTAAGATGTGATTATTTATAGTTTATACTATATGGTTATAAACTTAAACTAGTTATGTATAGTTTATATCTATATTATAGAAACGGACCATGCTGAACATATTTAGAGAGTTTGTGAACCCTGTTTTGTTTTTAGTCAGGGTTCATAAAAAAGTCTAGTACAAACTATCAAAAAAGTTTCAAATAACATTTTCAAAAAAGTATAGTACAAACATTACTGTCACTCATCAACGGTATCTGTCACAGTTGATAGGCGACAAGTACAATCCTCCGTATGCTAGACCGTCCCATTTAATGACACAGTCCGACCTTCATGGCCTTCGAAGGCGTGGCCTTTGCATTGGGACACAGCCTCCTTTTCCATTCATCTGGCAACACATTACAACGTGATTGGCTTCCCACTCCAGATAGACTCCACAGAAGGGAATTCCCATCAAAGACACAAACAACAAAAGCAAGTAACGTCTCTGAACTGGTGCATTGATATAAAATTTCAATAGTCTCACCTAAGAAAAGATAGAAGGGTTAAATTTATGATTTATGGTTCATTCAGGTTAGGTCTTATGAATTGCATAGCTAATAACTTGGGATTTCATCATTTCAATCTCTTAAAATTCATTCTTTCCTCACTTTCTTCCTTTTTGCAACTCGTTTGAATGTGTATGTGCGAGTGTTTATATGTTAGATATTAGTTTGTGTTAGAATAGTCAAAGTCTTGTTTGTATTTAAAGAGAAGTGTCTTGTGTTATGTGCTTACGAATTTAATGCCTTAAACTGCTGATCTTGTTACCATACTAATAAATAGTGTTTTCACTATAGTTTGGGTATTAATATCTGCTGCAGAGTTGATAGTTACAGCCTGTTCAGTTGTGCATTTAATAGTTTCACCATTGTCACGGTATCTGTACTTTGGACATTTGGAAACAAAGCTTGCGTATTTCCCATTGTAATCATGTTGTAATCAGTACTGCTGAAATCAAGTGGTGCTCACAGCAGTGCCAAATGTGTGGAGCTTGACACAGTTAGGTTTAGGGGTAGAGTTAAGGTCTGGCTAAACCTTCAAACTCCACCTATTAGGTCCAAATAGGGGAAACTAGATGTCAAGATTCCATGTTGGAATTCAAGTCTATTTAATGTAATCAAATCAACCCAGCCAGTCTTGTCACAATGAAAGCAAACTCCTTTTGAAATCTGAATGTTTGATGATGCATACAGTTCTGACCCAAAAACAGAATTTCAATAGAATCTAGTGGAGGCAGGAGAGGGGTAGCTTTGAACCAAGCAATGAAAGCATCCTAATGTACTGAACCTGCTGGCCTGTCTCTGCCGGTCAGAAACTGATGTAGTTTATAGCTCTCCAGTTGGATACTATTGACTTCCGAGAGCAATGTAGAATATGAGGTCATTTTAATGTGGATATGGAAAGACTGTTCATAACATTGATGATTTGAGTGAAAGATTTGTTTATTTCATCTTGCCATATGCAATGCCATATGCAGTTTGGCTTGATTACTGGAAATAAAAAAATACTGAAACGAAAAATAATGGCTGCTGGAAATTCTGCTTTTTCATCACAAGAATCAATACATTTTAAGATGTATTACAATAGAAAACAGTTATTTTAAATGGTAATACTAATAATATTTCAGATTACAGTTTTTACTGTATTTTTAATCAAATACATGCAGCCATGTTGAGCATAAGACATTTTTCAAAAACATTAACAAATCTTAATTATTCCAAACTTTTGACCTGTATGTGTATTTTACTGATCTAATACATAAAATGCAATAAAGAGGAGTAATCAAGTGAAGTTAATATACTGTGTCTATTTAATAAATGTTAGAGTTTAACAGCTCAGAAACCGCTGTTCTTCAGTAACCCTTGCTTCGGAACCACTGGGCTCTGGCAACAACATCATTGGAGTAATCAAGGTGTGACGTTTTCACATCAATATTTTCATATTGAGCAGTGACTCTACTCACACCTTTGTTGTAGGCTGCTATTCCACCTGGAACAAACATTATACTATAACTGAGACATGAAACACTAACTTAACCAGAAGTTAGTGAATAGATAGATGAATAGATGACATTCTATTTACATTTTTGAATACCTATAAAGTTTTTTTTTTTTTTTATAATAAAGGTTTTCAGTTAATGCATCAAAGTAAATACATTTATCAATCAATTCATTCATCAATATTCATCTATGAAAAGCTGTCAAATCATAATATTTTGTACTTCTTTGGTGATATATATCTGATGTATGTAGTTTCTAAAACAAGTTGCATCTGTGGTTTCTCTGAGTTGATTTTTTTTCCTTTAACATGCTCACACATAAACATACATTTAGCAGTTTACAGGAGATTCAATATGTAACCCATTCAGTACAATTTGCTATCTGCATTTATTTGTCTTTTTGTAATGCTATTTATCTTTATTTATCTCTTGAGTAAATATAGCCTACCTTTAAAGCTTTGCTCTGGAGTCCACTCGGAAAACTTTGCTTTAATTTCTTTAATGAAGCCAATGAGAATCTCAGTAGCTTGCGTGATATGCTGCTCACTGTCCCATGCACCTGCTGGAGTGTGGTGGCGTTTGTCAACCTGGAAGAAGAAAAAAGGTAATTGGTTGCATGGGTGATTAGTAAACTTTAGTTTAAACACTTATGTTCAGACTATGTTTAGACTAAAACTTAAGTTGGAAACTTGTTTTATGCAAACTCTTACATGAACCTCATAAAGTCTATCTGTGAATTATTTCAAATAGATTAGATCTAAACCTGCATGAGGCCAAAGCCATTGCCTGTAGGATCCCATCCATTCTTCAGTAAATTTCCAGCTCTAGTTTCTCTGGATATGATCCCCGCGATCACAGCCGGGTCCATCTTCTTTGCTTTGCCAACTTTAGTGATTATACTCTTGTATTTCTCCATCCGGGTCAGATCAACCTCAGCCAGTTTTTTAGAGGCTTCAACCCCTAGTTTAAATTATTGTTAATATATATTCCATATATTGGTAATAAAATAAAAAATCACATGTGAGTTGGATGCAGTCATGAATTCTCACCCTTTATGGTTAATTTATCCTGTTTTGCTGTCACCTCTGATGCACCGGTGGTGTCTATCTTCATGACGTCTCCAAAAATGCATGCTAGAAACATCATGGAAAATATGTCATGAAGCTCTTTCAATCATTAAGTAAATATGCACACAAGCACTAACCCTAACCCTATGCACACAATCACAAAAAGTTCCTCATAATTCAGACAATATCAGATAAAAAAACGCAGTACCTGATATTTTATAACTTACCCATGACTTACAACTGCTGTGTAAGATCAAATCACTGAGTTTGATGAGTCCTGTCACAAAATCAGACCGCTGAAGGATGTGATTATATATGATCACAGAGGGTGTGGTCTCTCTCTTTTTTTTTTTTTTAAGAAAAAAGAAATGTGTGGAGAAATGTAAGGTTACAAAATTTGCAACTGTGAATGTTGCAAAATTTAGAATCCTTTTTATATTATTAGTCTAAGTACACCCGAGCGCAGAGACCCAAACAAAGTGTCTGCCCAGATCCGGGCCACATCTGGTACATGTGGATTCAACGGGTACCAGATGTGGGCCGGATCTGGGCCAACACTATGTTGTTGTATCAGGTGGACATTTCATACACCTCAAAAGGTTTAGCTACTTTTGATGACAAGTGAATCCCTAACTTTGCTATTAGGCATGAGAAGAAAATGAAGAGAAATAAAAGGTTGTGGTAAAAAAGTATTTTTATCTGGAAATGTTGGCTCTCGTACCAGTGTAGAAGCATGCCAAATTTCAACTTCCTTGATCAAATGCTTGTACGATTTGTTTAGTTATGGGCCCCAATACAAATGTATTAAATTTGGCAGCCGTCTTCTAGCACTTTATACAAAGCCAGATTAAGTATTTTTTATTGATTTATTTGGTAACATTTTACAATAAGGTCTCATTTGTTAACAATAATGTATTAACTAACGTGGACTAACAATGAGCAGTACATTTGTTACAGTATTTATTCATCTTTATTAATGTTAGTTAATAAAAATACAGTCCTTCATGTTAGTTCACAGTGCATTAACTAATGTTAACAAATTTTAATAATGTATTAGTAAATGCTGAATTATTAATAATTTGTTTATTAATTCATTAATAAGGCGATGTGTTGAAATGAAGACATTGGCGAACACTGGAGAAACAAGGAAGAAGCAGACACATACAGAGCAAATGTACTCGGTTACTATCGTAACCTCGGTTCCCTGAGAGTTAGGGAACGAGTATTGCGTAGCTATACGCAGTGGGGAAACTCCTTTTCCTCGAAAATTCTGAAGCCTAAAATGTAAAATGCATTTGCAGCTGCACAGCTAGCGCAGTGAGTGTCTGGCTCACTCATTGGCTGTGCTGCGGCAACTTCACAACCAAAGGCACGGGCGCCTCTGATGTGTGCGCCAATGAGCTAGCAACGCACCAAAACATGTCAGAGACCGCCGAGGGGGGCGTGGCCTAGCCTATATCAGTCCCCGAAATCGCCATTTTAGCAGGTTACATCGACTGAAGCGACATACTTGCCATGTTACTATAGTGCGGCCGGCTACGCAATACTCGTTCCCTAACTCTCAGGCAACCGAGGTTACGAAAGTAACCGAGCACGTCCCCTTTCGAGAACGGTCACTTCGTATTGCGTAGCTATACGCAGAGGGGACGCCATGTAAAATGCCGCACTAAGTAACTGGTTGCCTGCTACGGCTCAAGATCCCTGAGCTCACAGAAAAATGCCAGAACCCAATTATATATATTGAAAAAGGCCGGACACCGTCGGGCCTGATAATATATATATGTATATATGTCTATACACCCATATCCAACCTAATATACCAATAAGACCGGACACTGTCGGGTCTTTATGTATAAGGGATATCATAACCGGCCAGAGGTGGGTTTTATGATGGTTGAACAGCTAAGTTTCATTTCAGTGATTGTACACCAATAGTGAAGTGTGGTTAGCACTAAGTGTTGGTCTCAGTGTAGACTAGTAGGCTAGTAATGTGAAGACTTCGTCACTCAACTGAGTAAGGGAAAGAGAGAGAAAATGGTTCAAACAAATCTCAATGGAAAGAAACAAACAAACACATTTTTTTTAACTGGGAGACATTTTTTTCAGTAAATATTTCCTATCCTATTTCAAATAGGTAAACTATATTATTTTTCTTCTAACCGTATACATACTGGGAACTATATTATCAGAAGGCAAAGCACTGCTACTTCTTTTTTGCTCCAACTCTGAGCGAACTCTCTGCTCCTCACCACGGGGCTTCTCAGGTGCTGCAAGCAAATCACTCCGCCCAAGTAGCAGTGCTTCACCTTCTGAGAATATAGTTCCCAGTATGTATTCAGTTAGAAGATGGCTGTGTCTAATGTGACCTTGTTGTGACCATCATTTTTCAAGATGGCGGCGCGCACGGACGCAGCGGCCCGACGCTCCCAGCTACTTTGCACCTTTTATGTCTGTTTTGTCTTTTTCTGACACACCCATGCCACAGCAACTCAATCTACAACCGTCAAAAACTGATAGGCATTGGATTCCAAGTGAAAATGGAAATTGAAAAGTGCTTTCACGGACTCACAACATCCCACCGGAGATAGCGAGACCGCCAGGAGCCCCGTGGACTGTTGTCGGGCCCGGCAGGCGCCGGAGGCGTCCGGTAAGCCTCCGGTAAGACCAGAGGAGGTGGACTCTGTGTTTACGTACATGAGGACTGGTGCTCAGACAGCAGAGTTATCGCCACCTTCTGCTCACCGGACCTAGAGGCCAAGTCTGCCCAGTGCCGACCCTTCTACCTGCCACGGGAGCTAACGGTAGCCATTGTGACTGTTGTTTACCTCCACCCCAATGCTAACGTTAGCACGGCACTCGGCCAGCTTCAGCTCATGGTAACTAAACAACAGAGGGCTCATCCGGATGGCGTTCACATCATCGCAGGGGACTTTAATAAAACACGCCTCAAGACTGTTCTCCCCAAATTCCACCAGCATGTCAAGTGTGCTACTAGGGGAGAAAACACACTAGATCATGTTTACTCCAACATTAAACATGCCTACAGAGCGTCCCCCCTTCCCCACCTCGGACAATCAGACCACCTCTCCCTGCTCCTCTTCCCGGCCTACACCCCCCTCAGGAGGCAAACAAAACCAGCCACACAGACCATCACAGTCTGGCCTGAAAATGCTCTCATCCAGCTGCTAGACTGCTTCGCCTGCACAGAGTGGAGTATTTTTGAAGATCAGGACCTGGACACACACACCGAGTCTGTCCTCTTCTACATCAAGTGCTGTATCGAAAACGTCACAGCGGAGAGATGCATCCGGGTCTTCCCAAACAGGAAGCCCTGGATGACAAGTGAAGTCCAGACCCTGATCAGAGCTCGCAACTCGGCCTTCAGGACAGGAGACAGAGCTCTCTACAGCACCGCCAGAGCTGACCTGAGGAGGGGCATTTAACAGGCCAAGGACTCCTACAAGAGGAAAGTAGAGGGACATCTGACTGACAACAACCTGCAACAGATGTAGAGGGGCATCCAGGCCCTAACCAACTACAAAGGCTGAGGACAGGAAGGTGGTGCAGAGGGTCATTAACACTGCCCAAAAGATCATTGGCTACCCTCTGCCCAGCCTGGAAAACATCTCCACATCCTGCTGCCTCAGGAGAACCAACGCCATCACAGGAGACCCCTCACACTCTGCCTACCCCCTGTTTGATCAGTTGCCCTCGGGGAGACGCTACAGGTCAACCAAATCCCACACCAGCAGGCTGACGAACAGCTTTTCCCCCTGGGCCATACGAACTGCCAACACCCACGGACACTCACACACATAAGCCCATAAATAAAAAAATTTATATATATATATACACACATGTACATATATATATATATATATATACTGTGTATATATATATATTTCTACATTCTGTTGTATACATTATATTATTGTTGTCTCTATTTTAATGAGAGAACACCGCTCGTTTAGCCTGTTTTGTCTTTTGTCCTGTTGTATGCTGTTTCTTGTTTCTTGTTGTTGTTGTTTTTTGGTGCACAGGTGGCTCTGTGGGAGCACCCTAAATTTTGTTGTACCTCCACAGTGCAATGACAATAAAGGCTATTCTATTCTATTCTTGTTATTTGTACACGGTGTAACTATACAAATCACAACATGTAAATAGGAAAATGTTGGCGTTATTTTGTCACTTATTGGGAGCAGTATGCTAGCTGGAGCTGTTTACCTCCAGTCTTTGTGCTAAGCTAGGCTAGCGGTGGGTGCGTCGAACAGAGTTACGGCACGCACGGAGATGAGAAGGGTATGTATGGATTTATCTAACTCTGGGGGATACGGTGAGCTAAAGTCCCAAAAAGTAGGCGTGTTCCTTTAAAGCATGTTAACATATTCTATTATAACCAATATACAAAATAATGATCTTTGAAAACAGCATCATATGACTAGCCTGACTACGTCAGACTTCGTTCTTCCGCTCTATTTCATTTCGCTCCTGTACTCAGTCTGAGACCGCGACCTATCTCTCAGTTTTTCCTCCGGCCTGAAAACAGCCGGCCAATCAACGAACAGAGGGTGGGCTGAGAGCAGTGACGTAGACGCTGATTGTACCGTGGATGCGTAGATTTACTTCACATAATCTGCAGAAGTCGTTCACAGCCATGTTCACTCCGGTATTTCGCTCGATGGTTTTGTTTTCGCATCATACATGTGTTTACAGTGGAAGTTAGATACGGCTGAGCCAGCGCATAACACACGTCATAACCAAACGTTATGTGATTGGCTTACGGGTAACCAATGATTTTAAGCTTCAGACTAGCGCCCCCAGGCGGTAAAGAAAACGTTTTTCTATTACGGAACTCCAGACTCTCTCTACGAAGCAAAGCGAAGTAGCAGAGTCTGGTATTACCAGGCTATCATATGACCCCTTTAATTAAACATCATGTAAAAGTGAATGGCCTATACGGGACAAACAACACTTAATAAAATGCAGAGCGCTGTCACGGTGACGCTGCGGCAATCCGTATTGGAATAGTTGCACACGTGCTTCAGACACATTCATGATGAGGCTTTCCACATAGCGTAAAAAGTCAGACGTCTATTTCCCTTATCAGACTTTTGTGCTTTACAGAGAAGAAAGGCTGTTCATTAAATTTACGTTACATGAAAGACACATGATCAAATTAATAAATGAGTTTTATTTAATTCCCAAAAATACAGAAAAACAGAATACAGAACAGTGAACAGTGGTTCACTTGGTTCATAGATTATAAATGCTGTTCTTCAGTAACCCTTGCTTTTGAACCACTGGGCTCGGGCCACAACATCATTGGCGTAATCACCGCCTGTGGTGCCCACGTCCATGCGCTCGTATGTACGGACGTTCTTCACACCTGCGTTGTAGGCTGATATTCCCCCTGGAACAGATATTATAAATTACACATGAAACACTTGCTCCAAATCAATCACATACTATTTACATTTATACTCTGCAAAGTTAACATTACTTCTAAAACCTTTGTGAAATCTTCTAAATGTACATTTTACAGTTAAATTCAACAATCAAATTAATCAATAAATCAATAAAAATCTTAAAAACTGGAAAGAGCAAGTCCTTGTGTACTTATCCACTAATTGTAAGTTAATCAAAGTTTTAATTAGAGTTAATTTATGGATAATCTGAGATACGAGTGTATCCTAACCCGACCTTTAAAGCATTGCTCTTGGGTCCACTGGGGAAACTTTGCTTTAATTTCTTTAATGAAGCCAATGAGTATCTCAGTTCCTTGTGTGACATGCTAGTATGCTACCAGCTTGTGGTAGCGTTTGTCAACCTGAAAAAAACTAAACATCAGTAATAAAGAGAATAACAACTAAATATGTTACAGATTAATAAATTGGGTCAACATGTGGCAAATTAAGGAAGCACTGCAGGGGAACTGTTGAAAAGGGAAGTTGGGAAAATCAAGTTTACACAATATTTGAATCAAGTTTACACAATAATTGAAAAACAACAACAACCCAACATCATCTTTTTATGTAACACAAGTCTTCGGATTGGCTCATGAGCTGGAGGCATGGCCTGACAAACTGTGTACATGCTTTGATATGTTGAATTCATGCGGTTGATATTGTGTTACTTCCCAATCCCTCCAAACTATCCAACATTTTCTCGTCTACAAAAAGACTAAAGAATGTTCATTATTTATAGGTTCCTTAATGCAAAACAATATATAACATTAATGCTTTTTTAAAACTTTGCATGTATTGTCTCTGATTAGTATTTCCATTTTATTTTCAAATTTAGTTTAAACACCCTAAATGTCATCTTATGTGCACTTGCAAACTTGTATATCCCTCATACTAAGATGCGTGTGCTTCGCTGAAGAGATGAAAAATCAGATATCAGCTGCCTGCGAGCTGGATTTATAGGCCTAAGCCACGCCCGTTTCGGCGGGACGTGACGCAGTGGGCGCGAAGCACCCTCATTGGGTCTGACGTCACGCTAGGCCTCGCTCGATAGGCTGCTGCAGTTGGCGCAGAACAGCCAGTAGGCACACGAGCCGTCTTGCCTATGTCTCTATGCTGCCGCAACGCGTTTTACAATAATACAAAATTAAGGATAATTTTTTGGCTTCAATATCTCGCGGAAGAGGGATTTTCCCCTAGCGTAAGATACTTACGCAGTACGAGAGACCTCTCGTAAGAGAACAGACTGTTCTCTGCTTATGTCATCCTTATGAAATGTGCATTTCTCTCAGGCGTGTTCATACCGCAAAGAACATGATGTCAACTTCATCTTCAACTTTACTCGTCAAATACACAGGAATGATTATCGGCCTGTTCACATCGGCCCTGTTTTGACATCGGAACGATACCGATGTGTAAAAAAATGACCATATCGGCCGATATTATATCGGCGGCCAATATATCGTGCATCACTACTTTAAAACTACCAATACTGAGGTTTTGTGATTACTGTCCTTTACTACACCAATCACAGTAAAAGGTTACTGTGGTTTAAAGCATGGTGAGTTTTGTGGTTACTGTCCTTTTACCACACCTATCACAGTAAAACTAGGGTTACTGTGGTAAAAGCATGGTAAGTGTTGTGGTTACTGTGCATTTACAATAGGTATCACATTAAAACTACCAATAGTGTGGTAAAAGCATGGTAAGTTTTGTGATTACTGTCTTTTTACTACACTTATCACAGTAAAACTAATGTTACTGTGGTAAAAGCATGGTAAGTGTTGTTTTTAATGTGCTTCTACTACAAATACAACTTTGGAACAAATTTTACTACTTTAAATCTGATATGAATATGATTAACTGCCTATAGCACGTCACGTGACAGACAGTGTTTAATCATCCTGTTTTGAATTAGAAAGCAATGAAATGCAAAGCCTCCGTGGAGATGACAAATATAATGCAGTGACTGAACGTGAGCTAATCTGATTAATATCGACAAACAGAAAATACATTATATCACACATTATTAGGACAGCGTATTTACTACTTACCAACATCTGACACACGTGAACTGATGCCAAATATCGCAATGTGATTGGAACGAGACTTCTTCAGCGCGATTTCCTACTGATAAAATATAATTTAAAAAATATCAATAAACAGCAAAGCAATCCTGCTTACCTGGCAATAAGACCGAAATAATAACAAAAACAAAACAAAATATAAACCATGATAAGATAAGATCTCGTGAATAAATGTTGATTAAACAGCTTCTCTGCTGCAGCCCGACAGGCAGAAAGAATCGTGCTGTGATCACGAAAGATGCTTCCCATTGAAATACATTACTTTAAAAAACGTGCTGATATTATGAAAATAACTAAATAAACGTGTCCGTGTCCGTGTCACGAATCAATAGATTCAATTACGTGACCATATCACGAACTGCCGTGAGACTGGGTTGGATGGTCCTGGATCAACATTAGTGAATCTACCCCGTATTGAAATGGTCATGATGGTCCTGGATCAACATTAGCGAATCTACCCCATATTGAAATGGTCATGATGGTCCTGGATCAACATTAGCGAATATACCCCATATTGAAATGGTCATGATGGTCCTGGATCAACATTAGCGAAATTACCCCGTATTGAAATGGTCATGATGGTCCTGGATCAACATTAGCGAATTTACCCCATATTGAAATGGTCATGATGGTCCTGGATCAACATTAGCGAATCTACCCCGTATTGAAATGGTCATGATGGTCCTGGATCAACATTAGCGAATCTACTCCATATTGAAATGATCATGATGGTCCTGGATCAACATTAGCGAATCTACCCCGTATTGAAATGGTCATGATCAGGGCTTGACATTAACTTTTTTGCTCAGCCAATGTGGCTAGTGGTTTTCCAAAGTTACTAGCCACACAGCATTTTTACTAGCCACATTTTTGTTGTTGTGAAATTATCTGATAAAAGTTGACTATGGCGTGCTAAAATTGACTTGAACTAGATTTACAACCCTTTTAAATGTAAAACCACTGTACACACCCAAATCAAGACTACATAAATATATAACAATACAGGTCATTATCATTAGCTCTGATAAGGTTGTGTGTAAAGCTCCTTTTTTAAAATAAAACCATGTATTATGTATTATATGTCGCCACATTGCTCCACCGGCATACGTAACCCCAGCAGGGCAGCTAGCTGTCTCTTCGATTCTTTGTTGTCGGTCACTAGCGATTGTTGTGGCAGTTTAATTCACTAAACAATCATCTTTGGCGTAAGAGACAGTCTGGAATAAAATGATCATTAAAAAGTAATTTATTCTTGCAAGAAGGCCCAGTTGCCACACAGAAGTCACAAGTACAGTCTGTGGAACAAGTGCGACCAGGAGAGAGAGGCAGGCCAGTCTTAATACTGTGTTATTGTTATCTTCCAAGGTTCTTTAAACTCCATGATGGATAAGACACCACCAGTGATCCTATTATACACTGAACTTTAGTTTAGCTTAACTTGCAGCCTGCAAGTCCTAAATTGGACAGCCCTTTGACCTTAGGGGTCAGGGCTTCAGCCTTCAAAGCTCTCCCCCTCTTCTCCTGCTTCGCACGCGTTTCACATCAATCATTATATCACATGGTCAACAGTACACATAGAAGTCAATCCTGTGTATGTTAATGAAAATCAAAGTAAGTAATGAAAATCAAAAATCTCCCATTACACTCCTCCCATTTTATCATTCATTGATAATTGTTTCATCAAAACACTCACACAGTATAAATAATAATGAAACGTACCAAGTTTAAGTCTTACATCACCCTTATAGTTCTCATTTCTGAATTTCATATAACTGATCATACCCTTAAACTTAGTAGGCAAAAAGATAAAAATTAAAACTAGTTGGAAAAAAGATTAAAATGAAATAAGCTCAGGCTATTTTCCCAAGGATAGGCCCTTCATTTTACAGCAAGCAGATAAAGGTTTATTCTGAAACCTAGACGAACGAGCTCTGTCATTTCATCCCCAACACTATAGGTCGGACCCTCAGTCATTACAGTATAAACAAGAAAAAGTTGGATTAATATTTAGTAGGAAAACAAAACATGCTATAAAAACACAGATAAAGTAGATAGGAAAACTCCTCATATTCAAACCCTGTCCTTGTATGCCATCTCGTAACACGGATGGCTACTGCTTTTAACCCTCTTTACATATCATCATCGTTCCAAAAAATTAAAACATCAGAAAAATTCAACAAAAATGAAATAAGAAAAATAAAAACATAAACAGAAAACATAAAGAAAACATTCATTTACCACATGTTACTATAGCTTCCGCTATCAGTATGAAAGTCACATTTTGTTCACCAGTTTCATCATCAGAATGGACTGTCATTTTCGCCAATTGAACATTCATTCCCGCACTCATATTCACCCATGAATAACAAAATTATCAGAATAACACATACAATCATAACCTATACATTCAGCCTTTTCCATTAATCCACGCCCATCCACATATTTCCTAACCATTTTTTGTTAACTTTTAATTCAATCGGGCAATGGTTTTACTTAGTAAGCTCTGTTTAATACCCTATTTAATAAAATCTAACCATAAGAGTCATCACTGAATAGATTTTCTACTTTCCCTGAAAACATTTGCACCAATCAAATCATTAGATCCATATCAATACTAAGCCCTAGTTTGATTTAATAAAATAAAATCATCAAAATCGTCACAAAACAAATTATTCTGCTAAACTTAAACATTAGTTGGTCCACATCCTCCTCCAGGTGTGTTGATCATCTCGTTAGCCCCATGGACATTCCGTCTTCACCAATATGACACTTTGCGTGCCGTTGCAATGGGCTTTCCCTCGCTGGCAAAGGGAATTTGCCAAAATTACGTTACTAGCACGTCCTTGATCCCTCACTGCCCTCCGCGTCGGCGCGTGGGGTTGCTGAGGTTGGTTGGTGTAGTCTAAGGTGAGAGGCGTGGACCCAGGTGTCACCCTCTCCAACCACTTTCTGATCCTTACAAGATTTTCCCTTAGATCCTGACCGCACCTCCACTGGAATGAACCATTTCCTGCCTGCTGTCACCTGTGAATGCAGACCCTAGCTATTTTGTTATTGACCATTTGTCTAGCCGGTCATCCCTTTTGGTGTGACCTGTGGAATCAACAGCCTGAAACATATTGTCACCAGATAATTTTGCTCACTGAATAGCACTCAGGGTCCTTGTTTTACCTGAAAAACACTCAACCCATTTTGCTCATGTCAACAAAACAATATTTCTACATTTGGAACAGAATCAGTTCTGTTCGACACAATCCATCCTGACATTCTGCCCTGTATTAAAAGTCTGCATGCTCTGTAAAGAAAAACAAATGTCGAGGTTACTGTCAGATAGTAAAGTACGTAGTTTCTTTTGTCTGCGGTGCTGCCGCGGCCTTCGCTGCCGCATCTGCCCTGGCGTTCCCTGTTGAAACAGTCCCTGTTATTAACACACACATACAACACTTTTGTTAGGGAGAAGAATGACTTTTTGCAGGGGTTTTTCCCCCAGACATCTTTCTCTGCCTCTGAAACAAAACATTACATTCTTCACTCCAAGCCACAATGTCATCTTCTTATCGAAGTATTTGAAGGACAGCGGCCCTCAGTTTCACCGCATATCCTGCCTTTCAGGCCTGTTGTTTGGTCTCTTAAGTCAGTCATCAACAACATTTTCCAATGTCAAAGTCATCAATTGTTTCTATCAGGTCAGGTCGTGGTGTAAAGACTTGGTCAGTATCAGTCAAACAACATTCTCCTTCTTTGTTCAGTTCACAATATTCATAAATGTGAAGGGCTCTCTGGATAAGTTGATATTGCCTTCGCCAATGTGTCACTTTTGTTGTTGCCATCAAATCTGTACCATTTTCTCAACTCATAATGGATGACGATCTGCAACTTCACAATTCAGATTTACATATGTAGTGGGTTGGTAGTGGGGATGTATATGTGTTTTTTTCTTTTAGTTTGATTGACGTCATGGCAGAATGCGTTTAGCGTAATTTCCGCTTAAGGAAGTTAAAAGAGGCGTGGCACATTATTGTGGGAGACGCACATGGTTGTTTGGCGTGGCATTGCTGTACGCGGGAAGAGCTTTTGAATCTGCATGCCGAAGTTATCGCCTGCTAGTTTATGTTGCCAATAATCCCCGGGTAGGTCATGCGATTTATTATGTATGATAAAAGCGGAGTATTGTTTGTTCCTGAGTATCCGTGCATGTGTTATAGTAACAAACCTGAAATCACGGTCATTCACGTGGAGTGCACGCCTCATACTGATCAGCTTTCCTGTCCATGTTGCTGGTGACGAGGGAGGGGTAGGTTGTTTGATTTTATTACGTATAAGGGAAAATGAGCATTGTTTTAAGCATGTGTTATATGTGTTATAGTAACAAACCTGAAATCCCGGTCATTCACGTGGAGTTGTACGCCTCATATTAATCAGCTTTCTGTCCATGTTGCTGGTGACGAGGGAGGGGTAGGTTGTTCGATTTTTATTACGTACAAGAGAAAATGGAGTATTGTGTTGAGCATGTGTTATAGTAACAAACCTGAAACCACGGTCATGCACGTGGAGCTGTACGTCTCATATTAAGCAGCATCGTGTTCGTGATTTGTGACACATGGTGCAGGTAGTGAAATGTTTTATGTGGTTTTATATTTTGTATAGAGATATGTAAATGAAAGGTATAGTCTAGATGTTATTTGTATATTTCAATGTTATACAAATGTAGGTGTGTTAAACATGTATTATGTGTTGACAGATTATCCGGCAGCCGATGGCACTAGACCACTGCTTTTTCCCAGTACTTAAAGTTTGTTTTTAATTGAGTTTTTTTGTTTGTATTTGTTTTGGATCAGAAGTACTGAAACTTCGTTTTCTTTGGTTGATTGTTGTATTGTATATTGTGATTATTATTTCTTTTTTTGTTTCTTTTATTTAACTTTGTTTGGCCATTTTAGGGGGCTGGGTAGGCTACTGGAAGCGGCTATATTTTCCATCTTAGGAGGTGGTGTGATGCAGTGATAACACTATTTTTGGATTGCTGTGGTTGTATATTTCATTCAACACGTGTGTTACAATTTTCCCGGGTTGCACTTAAATAAGTGGAGATCGTTGCTTCCAGCCCAAGACTTGTATACCTGATTCAATCTGGTCGCCCTCCTTATTATGGCCATTTCATTTGTTTGTATTGGGTGTATGATTATGATGTTTAGTATTTGCTCCCAGTAAATGTTTTAAGAGTCATTGTAAAGAAATAAAGACCGTGTACCTCACTATTGCCTATACTTTCATTCAATTGAACAACTTGAGCGAGTTTAATTCCCCACTAATTATAGACGGCGGAGGTCCGCCTTGTTACAATTGGCGTAGTCGGCAGGATTTTCGTATTAAGGCTGTGGGTGTATGGTGCACGGTTTTTTTTTCTCCTTCTCCTTTTTTTTTTTTTTTAAATGGTGTTGTGTACTGGGAAAAGCAGTGGTTGAAGACCTGGATCATCGCTAAAGGGCTGGGAGCACCGGTTGGGAACAGTAGATTGTTCATGTGCTGAGTGATAGACATATGTAAAAAAAAAAAATTCTTTTCTTTTTTTTCCCCTTTTTTTTTTTTCTCTTCACAGTATGGCAGAAGAAATGGCAATACAATTGCAGGCATTAACTGAATTGGTACAACAATTGCAGTCAGAAAATGCTAGGCTTAGAGAAGAAACCACCCAGAGAGTGATAGCTATCCCGGCTAGTGATTCGTTGGAGGGCCCTTCCTCTGTGACTATTCCTGTTACTAATTCTTTACCAATTCCTGTGTCTGGACCATCTCTTCCAGTGGTAACAGAGCGGTATGTTTATGTCCCAAGGGAAAGAAAGTGTCCGCATTTCTCAGGAAAGGCTTCCCAGGATTCTTTGGGAGTTGAGGACTGGATAGAGGAGGTGCGTAGCTCTTTGACTTTACGTCATATGTCAGAAAATGAACAAGCTTTTTTTGTTTTCAATTTACTGGAAGGTGAGGCAAAGGCTGAGATGAAGTTTAGGACCCCTGCAGAAAGAAATACTGCAGAAAAGATTTTTTCCATCCTTCGGGAGACCTATGGTTGTTCTAAATCTTACATAGGTCTGCAGACTCAGTTCTTTCAACGAAAACAGATGGAGGGAGAATCGCTGAGGGAATATTCTCATGCCCTTATGTCTCTTATTGAGTCAGTTAAGCGACGAGACCCACAATGTTTTGCTAATCCTGATTCTGTTCTTAGGGACCAGTTTATCGAGCATGTTAGGGATAGCATGTTGAGACGAGAGTTAAAGAGAAGGGTACGTATGGAACCTTCTGCCTCCTTTTTGGATATTCGTACTGAAGCTATCCAATGGGTAGAAGAAGGAGAACGCATGGCTAGTCAGAGGCCCCGTGCTTATTCATATAGTGCTCAGGGCAGGGCTGCGGAGATTCAAACAAATGTAGCTGCAGTACAGCCAGTAGATGAGCTAATAGAATTAAAGGAATGCTTGCGTAAGCAACAAGCACAATTAGACTCTATTATGAGACATCTTGAACCACCAGTGTTTCCTAAGAGGTATGATGGGCGTCCACGTGGTGCTAATTTTCCCTACCAGCCAGATGGTAAACCCATATGTATTCGTTGCAATAAAGCAGGTCATATTGCTAGGTTTTGCAAGGTAGATCTGAAGTCATCTCAGCATGTTGCTGGAGGGGATGGCCCACGAAGTTCAAGTCAGTCCAACGTTACATCTAGAGCCACTGTTGATCACTCGGAAAACTAGAACCCTCCGGTGCTGGTGCCCAGGCATCGGAAGGGGAGTTTTCGGGTTTTAAAGGACAGGATGGTATTAAGCTTATAGGGAACTGTCCTACGGTAGAAATGATAATTGGGGGGTTACCTGTAGCTTGTTTGTTAGACACCGGTTCTATGGTGACCACGATTACCGAACAATTTTTTTTTGAACATCTTCAGCCGTCTTTGGGAACAGAGTTGCAGTCTTGCAACTGGCTAAAGTTAAAGGCTGCTAATGGTCTCGCTATCCCATATTTGGGCTATTTGGAGGTGGATGTCCAAGTATTGGGCAGATTACTTCCTGGTATGGGAATTCTAGTAGTGAAGAATCCAGAGGGAGTGCGGGGTCAGGGGCAGCATGGCCATATCGCCGGCTTGTTAGGAATGAACGTAATCAATCAGTGTTATCAAGAGTTATTTATCCAGCATGGAGATTCTTTGTTTCAGCACCTAGGGGTACAAGCTTCAGGAAAAGAATGGAAGAAGGCAATGGCGGAATGCAGACAGCTTGATCGTGTCCTGGACACAGGGTTAGTTGGCCGCGTTCGGGTTCGTCCCGGACCTGCTGTTCTGGTTCCAGCTGGTACTTTAAAGTTTGTTTCTGCTATTTGTCACACTGGATTAGGATCTACATTTTCTTCAGGTTTGTTGGAGCCTTTGCCTTTGGAGAATTGTCACTTACCTTGTGATTTGATCATATCTGCTGCATTTCTGTCAGTAGCTCAGGGGAGGCTGGAGGTACCTGTCGTAAACTTAGGGACTCAGGATCGGTGGATCCAACCTAAGGTAGTTCTTGGAGACTTTCATCTAGTTTCAGTGCAGTCTACAACACAAGTAGAGTTCAATTCCCAGAGTTCCACTGGAGAGCAGGTAGCTGTAGTCCAAGCGGTGGCAGTGGAAGAACTCCCCTCTGTGGATTTTTCACAGTTAGTTTGCCCTAATCTGTCTTCTCAGGAAGTATTGGAGGCCCGTACTCTTCTGGAGAGGTATAGTGACATCTTTAGTCGTGGGGAAGGTGATTTGGGCTGTGCTACCTTGGTTGAGCATACAATACCTTTGATAGACGAGACTCCAGTGCGACAGCGTTATCGTAGGTTACCTCCTTCTCAGTACGATCAGGTAAAGAGGCATATCCAAGAGCTGATAGATCAAGGAGTGGTAAAGCAGAGTTGCAGTCCATATGCATCTCCAATTGTTGTTGTACAAAAGAAGGATGGTTCAATTAGGCTGTGTGTAGACTATAGACAACTGAATTTAAGAACTCGTAAGGACGCCTTCCCTCTCCCACGGATTGAGGAGTCCTTGGATGCTTTGGCTGGGGCTAGGTTGTTTAGTACCTTAGATCTAGCTAGCGGATACAACCAGGTTCCTGTAGCCAGTCAAGATCAAGAGAAGACTGCGTTTTGCACTCCCTTTGGGCTCTTCGAGTTTACTAGGATGCCCTTTGGGTTGTGCAATGCGCCGAGTACCTTCCAGCGCCTCATGGAAAGGATATTTGGTGACCAACGATTTCATGCTTTGCTTTTATATCTTGACGATATAGTGGTCTTTTCAACTTCTTTCCAGCAGCATTTGGAGAGGTTAGAAATGGTGCTGAGACGTCTCCAGCAATATCACTTGAAATTGAAGCTACAAAAGTGCCATCTGTTCCAGACTGAAGTGAAATATTTAGGGCACATTATTTCGGCAGAGGGAGTAGCTACTGACCCCGAAAAGGTTAGTGTTGTTGCCCAGTGGCGAAGGCCTAGTAGTGTGACAGAATTGCGTTCCTTTTTGGGCTTTGCTTCATATTATCGCCGATTTGTTGAAGGGTTTGCTTCGGTTGCTGCACCCTTGCATAAGTTGGTGGGAGCACTGCAAGGTGGTAAGAGGGTGGTTCGTAGAACTACAGGCTCCTTTGAACAACATTGGAGTGATAATTGTGAGAGAGCTTTTGTGATCCTTAAAGAGAAGTTGGTGCATACTCCGGTGTTGGGGTATGCAGACTTTTCTAAACCTTTTATTTTGGAAATTGATGCGAGTCACCGTGGTCTCGGAGCAGTTTTGTCTCAAGACCAGGGGGGACAGACTAGGCCTATCGCATTTGCCAGTAGAGGTTTGCGGCCCCCTGAAACGAATATGTCAAATTATAGCTCGATGAAATTGGAGCTTTTGGCTTTAAAATGGTCAATAACGGAGAAGTTCAGGGAATACCTAATGGGCAACAGGTTCATTGTGTATACCGATAATAACCCCTTGAGTTATTTGCAAACTGCAAAATTGGCAGCCGTAGAACAGCGTTGGGCTTCTCAGCTGGTTCTTTTTGATTTTGACCTTCGGTATCGACCAGGGGCGGCTAATCGTAACGCGGACGCATTATCACGTCTTCCCTCCCCCACTATGAGTAGTCAGATGATGAGCAGTGCCGGGACTGTAGTTCCAGTTGAGGTTATTTTACATCAGCCGGCTGTTAAGTCAAACCCCCATGTCGCTAATGCCTCAGCTATAAATGCTGTACCAGTGCGAGAGAAATGTGATCTCTTTGCATTGCAGGCCTCCGATCCGGTGATTGGAAGTTTCCTGAGACACTGGAGGAGGGGAACACTGCCCTCGAAGGGAGAAGTAGATCAGAGCCAGGTAGGCCTTAGGGAGTTGGTTAGGCAGTGGCCTCGGATTAGGGAGGATAAAGGAGTGTTATACCGCCAAGTACAGCTTCCACCGGCAGGAGAGACCGTCTTGCAGTTATTACTCCCTATTGCTTTACGGACTGAGGTTCTTAACAATGTGCACAATAACCATGGCCATCAGGGTGTCGAGCGAACCATGACCTTGCTAAGGGAAAGATGCTATTGGCCAGGAATTTGGAAGGATGTTAAACAGTGGTGCAGTGCATGTGAGCGGTGTGTACTGGCTAAGGCCACACAGCCTAAATTCCGCACCTTTATGGGAAGTCTAACTGCATCCCGACCTTTAGAAATCCTTGCAATTGATTTCACTCTCATGGAACGAGCTAGCAACGGTCAAGAGAATGTTCTGGTGGTGACCGACGTGTTTTCCAAGTTTACTCAAGCCTTTGCAACCTCAGATCAGAGAGCAAGGACCGTGGCTAAAATACTGGTGGAAAAGTGGTTTTGTGTGTATGGCGTACCTAAGCGTATACATTCGGATCAAGGCCGTAGCTTTGAGAGTGAGCTGTTTAAACATCTTTGTGACCTTTATGGGATTCAAAAGAGTCGTACTACCCCATATCACCCTCAGGGGAACGGGCAGTGCGAACGTTTCAATCGAACGTTGCATGATTTGTTGAGGACTTTGCCTCCAGATAAGAAAGGGAAGTGGCCACACTTCCTTCCGCAACTGTTGTTTGCGTATAACACCACTGTTCATCAGTCCACACAGCACTCCCCTTACGAACTTATGTTTGGTCAGAAGCCACAGTTGCCGATTGATTTCCTCTTGGGTGCAGCGGAGGAAGAGTTGGTAGGAGGCCATGTGAGCGACTGGATTCTCCAACATAAAGAGCATTTGTCTTTAGTTTATGATCGTGCACGGAGGTATCTGGAGGAGAAGGCCCCATACCAGGGAGTAGTGCTACCAAATGATGCATCTATACTTGCTCCAGGCACGTTGGTTTATTGTAGGAGTCACCCTTTGGGGCGCAATAAGATCCAAGATGCATGGTCTCCTAGCATGTTTGAAGTAGTAGAATGTAAGGATGGCCTTGGAAATGTTTACGAAGTGCGACGTCGAGATGGCACAGGTCCTTCTAAGTGCCTTCATAGATCTGAGTTAAAACCGGTCCCGACTTCACATATCAGCATGGTCCCGGTGGTAGAGGGAGGAGTAGAGAGTGGTGAAGGAGTGGAGGAGGAGATTGAATTGGAGGAAGGTGATGGATTGGTGGTGGAAGTTACTGTCTCCCACCCAAGTACTTTAGGTCAAGTAAGTGAGGGGCAAATTGAAACAGGAATACAGTTGCGTCCATATTCTTGTTCTGGAGGTCAGGTAGATTGTTTTAGGGGGACGGGGGACCAGAGTGTTACACCAAGTGAAAGTTTGGCTTCACCTGAAAATGCAGGGTGTGGTGGTCCGTCTGCTCTAAGTGGTAATGGATTAGGCAGAGAGGATATAGTTCCTCCCTCAGTTAGGCGAACTACACGTCCCACTGCTGGATGTCACCCAAATCCATTTCGATTACCTCAGCCTGTATCTCAAGAGTTGGGTCCTAGTGATGCAGTAGTGAGTTCACATTTAACAGCATTTAGACCATGGTTATAGGAGTATTATGAGGAATTCACCGGGACGGCGAATTGTTCTAAAGTGGGGGTGTGTGTAGTGGGTTGGTAGTGGGGATGTATATGTGTTTTTTTCTTTTAGTTTGATTGACGTCATGGCAGAATGCGTTTAGCGTAATTTCCGCTTAAGGAAGTTAAAAGAGGCGTGGCACATTATTGTGGGAGACGCACATGGTTGTTTGGCGTGGCATTGCTGTACGCGGGAAGAGCTTTTGAATCTGCATGCCGAAGTTATCGCCTGCTAGTTTATGTTGCCAATAATCCCCGGGTAGGTCATGCGATTTATTATGTATGATAAAAGCGGAGTATTGTTTGTTCCTGAGTATCCGTGCATGTGTTATAGTAACAAACCTGAAATCACGGTCATTCACGTGGAGTGCACGCCTCATACTGATCAGCTTTCCTGTCCATGTTGCTGGTGACGAGGGAGGGGTAGGTTGTTTGATTTTATTACGTATAAGGGAAAATGAGCATTGTTTTAAGCATGTGTTATATGTGTTATAGTAACAAACCTGAAATCCCGGTCATTCACGTGGAGTTGTACGCCTCATATTAATCAGCTTTCTGTCCATGTTGCTGGTGACGAGGGAGGGGTAGGTTGTTCGATTTTTATTACGTACAAGAGAAAATGGAGTATTGTGTTGAGCATGTGTTGTATGTGTTATAGTAACAAACCTGAAACCACGGTCATGCACGTGGAGCTGTACGTCTCATATTAAGCAGCATCGTGTTCGTGATTTGTGACACATGGTGCAGGTAGTGAAATGTTTTATGTGGTTTTATATTTTGTATAGAGATATGTAAATGAAAGGTATAGTCTAGATGTTATTTGTATATTTCAATGTTATACAAATGTAGGTGTGTTAAACATGTATTATGTGTTGACAGATTATCCGGCAGCCGATGGCACTAGACCACTGCTTTTTCCCAGTACTTAAAGTTTGTTTTTAATTGAGTTTTTTTGTTTGTATTTGTTTTGGATCAGAAGTACTGAAACTTCGTTTTCTTTGGTTGATTGTTGTATTGTATATTGTGATTATTATTTCTTTTTTTGTTTCTTTTATTTAACTTTGTTTGGCCATTTTAGGGGGCTGGGTAGGCTACTGGAAGCGGCTATATTTTCCATCTTAGGAGGTGGTGTGATGCAGTGATAACACTATTTTTGGATTGCTGTGGTTGTATATTTCATTCAACACGTGTGTTACAATTTTCCCGGGTTGCACTTAAATAAGTGGAGATCGTTGCTTCCAGCCCAAGACTTGTATACCTGATTCAATCTGGTCGCCCTCCTTATTATGGCCATTTCATTTGTTTGTATTGGGTGTATGATTATGATGTTTAGTATTTGCTCCCAGTAAATGTTTTAAGAGTCATTGTAAAGAAATAAAGACCGTGTACCTCACTATTGCCTATACTTTCATTCAATTGAACAACTTGAGCGAGTTTAATTCCCCACTAATTATAGACGGCGGAGGTCCGCCTTGTTACACATAAATACTTAAACTGATCCAGAAAGTAATTCAAATCAACACCATAAATGTCAAAAATAATTACTGCCAGACAGAGCTTGATGACTAATCACCTTAAAGCTTGCCCCGTGTTCTGTATTGTCTTTTCATCAGATTTTTGGCTTCTTTAAAATTTGTCATTTACCTTAACCCATCTGTCATGATAAAACTCATTCCAGATGTTAATGACACAATATACACACTATTCAGACGGAATAGCTCCCCTAAACAAACACATACCAAACATGAATTAACACTCATAAAACATACAATGCTGTCACCGCCAAACAAACACACACGCATACCTGACTATGAACCGCTCATATTCTCATATTCATATCTTTTGGTGTTTACTCTAAACATATTTAAATTTTTAAATAAGATTTTAAACTTCTCATTTTCCTGTAGCTTTGATCTAATTTTACATTGTCTCTTAACCAGTTTCAAAGCACGTCTGTTCATTATTTTCATTTTCTCTTAGAAAAGTCAGCTGGGTTGTTTTTGTTCATTATCATTATTTTGCTTCAGCTTGCTTTATCAGGCCGATAACAGAAAGACAGACAGAGTACCCTTCCTCCACTCAGCAGTCTCTCTCACTATAAACAAATAATCTTTTCAACAGCCCCCTAAGACTGTAACTAAATAAATCATAGTCTAGAACCCTTAATAGTTCACAAATTTTAAAATACAAATGTTTAACTCAAATTAGGGGTGTCGCAATATACCGGTGTTGACGATAATCGTGATAGTCAAAGCATGAAATATCGACATCGTGTTAATTTAGAGTGTGACAATATACCGGTATTGGCGATAACCACAATGTTTAAAATGAATAGGACTCTTATGATAACATGACACGTAAATACTCTCAGGTGGCAGTATTGCACCCGCTGACAACTGTCAAAAAAGAAGACGACGCAGCGCTCGTCCGCGCCCGCGCAGCTAGAGTGGAACACTGTCCACACCCGAAAAAAGTAAGCTCGCCAGAATTAAGAATAGAGTTCTTCGGCTTCAAAGAAAACAGCACCTTAAAGGTGGTCGCACACCGGACGAGAAGCGCAGCGCCACGTCTTTAAAATTCGAACACATTCTATACATTGTACACACACCGGCGGCTGCGACGCCCAGCAACGGCTCAGGACCATGTTCAAAATCCTGCCGCGACACAGAGCGTCATTTACATCGTTTTATATTAAATTTACATTATATTTGTCTCAAATCATCGTAAATGATTTCACCCGGTGCTGCAATATACATTTAATTTTACATTAATTTACAGAAATCAGCTGCCTGAATGAAAATTGCTGATGTTATCGGATTTTCAGGTGATATTCTCAATTCATTCAGTTAACGGACGCTCTGAGGTAAAGTGTTCAGATCACAGACTCAGCAACTATTATTTAATTATACAGTGTAATCATAACATAGTACAGACATTATCTCAATTCCATAATGTCCTTAAACAATGACATTGCTGGCCATAAACTGAGACGCGCGTGCGTGTGAGATACCTCGAGTTGTTATAGACGCGACGCGGCTATTATTTTACTAGTCATGGAATGGGAAACGTGACATTAACTGTTAACAGGGGGTTTCTGTGTTCATAATTCATATATTAATAAAGGGTGATTATTAAAATTAAGAACCCCGTTTTCTTTACTTTGTATTTGCACTTGATTTTTTTATTCAAATCTGCTATCTGCATGACTTTATTGGCGCCGGTGCAACCAGTGGTGTAGTCTAGTTTTTTGTAGTGAGTATACTGTAACCCCCCCCCCCCGCCTCATACTCCCGTCCGAGAGCGTCACCCCATAAGCACCACCACACTCACTAATGCATACAGTATGCATCGACATGTAATTGAGAGCATTATGAAATACTAAGTGTTATCAAACACAACTCAGCCAGTTAAGAGCTACATTTAGCCTTAGATGTTACATGAATATGGTCCCTGAACCACAGGTTTTATCAGCTGACAATTTAATAAAAATAAATAAATAATTAAAACATACAAATACAAATTTGCTTTTAGAAATGGTGTTTTTGAAAAAAAATATGGTGTTATTGTTTTGGCAAGTTTACTGTTGAAAAACTTTGTGTGATATTCCCTTATAACGTTTTAATAGATTGTATTATTATTATTATTTTAAAATACATTTTACTGTGCAATTTCTTTCTAATTTCTTTGAGTTGGACCGAACTTTTATTTTGGTGGGTTGTACACATTTGAGTTTCTGTGTGTTTTAATAAACTATTATTATTATTATTATTATTAGGCCTACTTGAAGTATACTCTACTGTGCAATAGTAATATATTTCTGTTATAATTTAATATAAGTTATACCGAACTTTTATTTTGACAGGTTGTCGTAAAGACATTACAGTTTCTGTGTGTATATGAAACGAATGAATGACGATAGTTTTATTAAATGAAATGGTGAAATTCTCGTGAAGTGACTTTCATATCAGCTCTGCGATGAAGTGCACATATGTAGCCTACATCATGTCTCAATACAGTGAAACGCTGAAAACACCACGAGCGTGAGTCACGCGTGCTTTAGTATACACGTGTGTGTGTGTGTGTGTGTAGCACACATTGAGCGCTCATTCCCAGAGACGCGTAGAACAATTGCAGTCTCTTTTAACTTTAATATTCACAGACACTAGTCCATATCGAGATTTGATTCATTGTACAGCCCTACTTTTGATTTATTCATTCAAAAATAGCCAAATTCCGTGACTGTTTTCCGCGATTCTATCCGTATCACTTCGCAAACACAGACGGGGTGAATTTATGAATGAAAGTGTGAAAGTTCTGACACAAAACGAAGTTGTTACGTATCCTCACGCTTTTTTTGTCACAGTGTCTGGTTTATGTTCCTTGGGTCACCACTAGATGTCCTCCTTCCTCACGGTGTCCAGCACACTCTTGAACTACATTCCCCATGATCCTTGTCTTTTCATTGCACTCAGCTGTCCCTTATCACTGATCATTGCATTCAGCCTGTTTCCCATTATCATTGTCATTTCCCTGTGTATAAATACCCTGCCTGTTTAGTGTTTGTTACGGAGTCCTTGTTGTATTTCATGCCACTTCTGTGTCTGTTTCCTGTTCCTGTTCTGTTTTGGATAGCCTTATCGGATTTTGACCCATGCCTGGACTTGACCATTGCTTTTGGACTACCCTTAATAAATCTTATACTGCGATTGGATCTTCCTTTGTTTCATTAAGTGTGGATCGTGACAGAAGGACTCCGTCAAACAAGAACCAGCGGTATGAGTTCAAACTTCTCTTCCCCAGCCACCGAACTGGAGAGGAGAGAATTTTTTAAGGGAACCCGCCTAGTTATTTTTCGTGGGACCCGGGGTGGTCGCAGAGGAGGAGGTGGTCGAGTGGAGATCCAACAGCACTCTCCACCATGGCCCCCCTTCGACCCTGGGCTCGTGAGGGACGGACCGCAACCACCATCTCGCCGTCGCGGACGGAGAAGAGGGAAAAGGAACACGTCTGCTGATCCAGAGACTGTTCATGTCACGTTGGCCGATCCAGAGACTGTTCACGTCACGTCTGTCGAGCCTGTGTCTTCGGACAAGATGGCCGACGCGGAGCTGGTGTCCCCTGAGGAGATGGCCACTGGAACATTGTTTGATTATTTTTCAATTCTACTTAAGATCCTAGAAACACCCAGGAATGTTCACGTCACGTCTGCCGAGCCTATGTCTTCGGACAAGATGGCCGCCGCCGAGAGTGTTCACGTCACGTCTGCCGAGCCTGTGTCTTCAGACAAGATGGCCGCCCGAGGGGTCTTCATCGCCGTGGCCGCCTGAGGGAAAGTCTCCGCTCTGGCCGCCCGATGGACTGTTGTCTCTGCTTTGGTCGTCCGATGGACTGTTGACTCCACCCTGGCCGCCCGAGGGAGAGTCTCCACCCTGGCCGCCCGAGGGAGAGTCTCCGCCCTGGCCGCCCGAGGGAGAGTCTCCGCCCTGGCCGCCCGAGGGAGAGTCTCCGCCCTGGCCGCCCGAGGGAGAGTCTCCGCCCTGGCCGCCCGAGGGAGAGTCTCCGCCCTGGCCGCCCGAGGGAGAGTCTCCGCCCTGGCCGCCCGAGGGAGAGTCTCCGCCCTGGCCGCCCGAGGGAGAGTCTCCGCCCTGGCCGCCCGAGGGAGAGTCTCCGCCCTGGCCGCCCGAGGGAAAGTCTCTGCCCTGGCCGCCCGAAGGGTCGTCTTCGCCATGGCCGTCTGAGGGGTCATCTGCTTTGCCCTGGCCCCCGGCTAAGTCATCACCCCCTGTTTCTGTTCCCCTCCATGGTCCTGGCCCTCCATCCCTCCCCCTGATCCTCCAACCGTTGCACCTTCCTCCTGGACTTTTGTTGGGTTTTGTTTTTTGTTATGTCTTGGAGCGTCTGGTAGCCGCTCCGTAGAGGGGGGGTTATGTCACAGTGTCTGGTTTATGTTCCTTGGGTCACCACTAGATGTCCTCCTTCCTCACGGTGTCCAGCACACTCTTGAACTACATTCCCCATGATCCTTGTCTTTTCATTGCACTCAGCTGTCCCTTATCACTGATCATTGCATTCAGCCTGTTTCCCATTATCATTGTCATTTCCCTGTGTATAAATACCCTGCCTGTTTAGTGTTTGTTACGGAGTCCTTGTTGTATTTCACGCCACTTCTGTGTCTGTTTCCTGTTCCTGTTCTGTTTTGGATAGCCTTATCGGATTTTGACCCATGCCTGGACTTGACCATTGCTTTTGGACTACCCTTAATAAATCTTATACTGCGATTGGATCTTCCTTTGTTTCATTAAGTGTGGATCGTGACATTTTTTAAGTGGGTATACGGAAATCCTTGGCCTTTTCTAGTGGGTATACGGCGTATACCTGCGTATCACGTAGACTACACCACTGGGTGCAACAATAGGTTTAAGAGCTTTTCAGTTCTTCAGGAAACCTTCAGACAGTGTTTTGCTTCAGTTTGAAACCAGATAAACTTCACATGCTTGTCTTCCTTCACAAGAATTTGCCATAGATTGAGTACGCAAGAAGTAAAAAATGCATGTGCCTTGTCTATCAGTATCCTTATGTTTGTTGGGTAAAAAAGAAAAACTATATAAACAAGGTAAAAATGAATTTGACTGATAACTACCCGAAATAGATTCTATAGATATCGCGATATATTGATATCGTGAATTCTTTTGGCCACAATAACCGTGGTGTGAAAAATCTAACATCGTGACAGCCCTAATTAGTATCATTACAACAATCTAAAATACATTATGCTATGAGCATTTCTAAGGTTATCTTTAGTTTAAATACTCAATTCACCTAACCTTTGTTATCCAGAAATTTCTCTTAACTCATCACAAGCTGTCTTCATCTTTAGCCACCAACATGTCTAATGACCTTCAGGAGTTAAAACTATCTTACAGACATATTTTTTCAATATCAACACTTCTATAATTTTCCCTTGCCCATAAGGCAACCAGCATCATGTTCCTGAAATAAATTAAGTTTTGTTACTGTCTCCACAACCAATAATGACAATCACCTCATGGTCTCAGCTGGCTCTTGAAAGCCCATTCCCATTAGCTCTTAATCTATAATTTTCTTCTCTTCAGGGTGTTGTCCCCTGGCATAGTTGCAGACACTTGTCATAATGAAAAACAAGCCATACAATGAATGCGGTTTTCTGGTGAGTGGTATATAGAGGAACTCACATTTTCTGGGTCAGACTGTCGTAACCGTGTCGTGAATTTTAATCACATCCGTCCATTCAGTGTACTGTTACATCTGTAGCCGGAGCCATCAGCCCTGTTTCATGGTGGAGGCTAAAATCAGACAAAGAAGTTACTGGTCCTGAATTAAACTAGTCAAAAACGTCCCTTCTATCGTTTAAGACTTCTTTAAGGTCATTCAGTTTTACTTTTAAAACATTTACAAACTTCCCTTTAAATGTATGAAATGCCTGTAGCATGATTTCTTTTAACATCTCCATATCTATGGTTTTCAACTAAAACACTGTGCCTTACTATAAATAGCCTATTATCATTTATGACACAGGCTCAGATAACAGCTTTTAGCTGACATTGAATGAGAGAGAGACCCTGAAGCATTTAGGACTGGTACACTGCACTCTCATAAACTTCCAAAATCAAACTTTATCTACCATCTTTTAACTCTAGCCCAGCGTTAGGCATCTTTGACAGAATTTACATGTATTTTCCAACAACCATATTTTATATTTGTCTTTTGCCCATATCAGGGAATTTAGACATTACAAATTTTCACTCAGATCGTGTCTCTGTCGCACTGGCTGTTTCAGCCACAGCACACACCAGATTCAGATAAGCAAACTGTTTCAGCCAATCACAAGCTTATCTCCTTAAAGCAAAACATCAGCTCCTAGTTCTTTCATGGTCAACACTATTCCATCCACGTTCAAAACACTTAACAATCTGTTTGTTTAATCAGATGCCTTTCTACACATTTTACATTTAGCAACTCATATTTTGTCATTATCTGTAATTTTACATCAACCTGTATTCATCAATTCACTAGCTCTTTCCTTCAAAAGGATTCCCGACTTAAATCTTTCAACCTTCTTTTAACCTTCAATCTTCTTACGACTTCCATCTATCAACTTTCCTTTAACTTTCTTTTCTACCTCACTTACTTGTACGTTCTTTTCACTTTCTTTAACACTGCGTTCACATTCTTAGTTCTTTCTCAGACGAAAACTTTAATATCGTCATTTAAATACTGTTCTACTTTCAAACACACATTAATACACGTCACTTTCACATTATCACTTTTTTTCCTGAGTGTCCATTTACAATTACGGCTAAATGGCCCTGCTGACCACAATTAAAACACTCTCTTTGCCTAGTTTTATCTGAGCTTTCAAACGGCTCCAACTTACTGCACACCCTTGAAGCAGTGTGTCCCGATCAGGAATGTGAACAGAGCCACTGATAAGCAGTTCTCTGTATTCTTTTACCGTCCACCAGTGGCGGATTCAATCACAATAGCCAAATCATAATCTTCATCATTATTATTGGCCGCTTTAATTTCATAAGTTACAAAGAAAATCACTCAACATTTACTTGCTTTTTTTTAATCATCGGAAGCAATACAAGGCTAAAAATGAACAATTTTCAGTTTCTTTCTTTGTTTAGCCAGTCAAGTTGTTGTTTAAATTTCCAAACACAATCAAAACCCTGACTACCATTTACTTAATAATTTCTCCACATTTCTTTGAAGTGAGCTTCAGAGCACAGCTGCTTACAGCGTTTGCTCTCTTCTGTCCTCTATCAAATGGTTAGTCCGCATATTCAACTTAATGTTACCATTATTTTCTCAGTCCCACTTATCTCTGCTGTTTCACAAAAAAAACAAAATATCATATTACTCATATCTCAATCCCTAAAATGCACAGACAGCCATTATAGCTGCCTCCTCCTTCAACTCTTGTTACGAAAATTCTCTAGACATCATTATTTTACCAATAAAATATATAATTGTTCCCCATTCTGCTTAATAAAACCTTTGTTCATTCCTCATCTTTATATCACTTAATTTGACTTGCATGCATTTTGCCCATATAAATTTTCTTCATTGCACAGTATACCGGTGTGCAGTATTTACTATTAGATGTCCCCATAATGGCTGTTATTTTCCTTCTTTCACTATTGCCTGTGGATTTTACTTCAGCGCGCTTACTCTGACTTTCACCCGAAATCAGGAAAGGTTGGAATTAATTTCTCTGCTTACTCTCAATTGACTCCCTGGAAGTGTTCCAGTGATCAATTATTTCAGCTCCTATTAATCTCACAATGACGAGTACTCGGCTTCGGTCTGGACAATCGCTTGACCTGCCTAGGTCTCAATTTCCTCGCCCTTTTTAAAAGCCTTCTTTTCCTCGTACCACAGCTCTAGCTTCAGTTCTTAAACACAGCCGGTTCACCCACAAAATTTTCTTTTCAAAATCCCCAAATGAAAAATAAATTTGCTGTCTCTTACCCAAGATTTTCTGTTGCCACCTGGATTCTTTCTGATTCCAGTGGAGTTCCTCCTGGCCCTGATAGCAGTTGGCTCTTCTCTCTCCATTCTGCGAGGTAAGACTAAAGCCTGGTGCTTCAGGATGATCAGTCGTCAATCCGCTTTACTCAGGGCCAGAAGAAACTGCCATGGAATCCCAACTTCTGACACCAATTGTTGTGGCAGTTTAATTCACTAAACAATCATCTTTGGCGTAAGAGACAGTCTGGAATCAAATGATCATTAATAAGTAATTTATTCTTGCAAGAAGGCCCAGTTGCCACACAGAAGTCACAAGTACAGTCTGTGGAACAAGTGCGACCAGGAGAGAGAGGCAGGCCACCCTTACGAAAAAGAAGTTTATTCAAGTGTTCTATTAGTATACTTCTTTAAACTAAAAATAAGAAAGTATACTTTCAGTCTACTTCTCAGAAATATACTTTATGTACTTCTCAGAAATTTACTTCAAATTGCACTTAAGTATACTTGACTTATACTGACAGAAAAGTCTAAGTATATTTGTTCTATACTTGTTGATCGAGATATACTTAAAAGTATAATTAAGTATTCTAAGTATTCTTGGCTTGTACTTGTGTTTACTATTTTGATTGAGTAGCTTATTAAATACTTTTTAAAAAACATAATATTACACACCGTCTTATAAACTAACATGTTCAGCTTTATATAGTAACAAACTTTCGGGTGGAATAGCTTATAGAGTAAATAACATAAGCATGGAAAATAAGTTTATTCAAGTGTTCTATTAGTATACTTCTTTTCAACTAAAAAGAAGAAAGCATACTTTCAGTCTACATTTTATAAACTTCTCAAAAATATACTTAATTACACTTAAGTGTACTTGACTTATACTGAGAGAAAAGTCCAAGTATGTTTGGCCTATACTTGTACTCAATCTTTTGATCGAGATATACTTAAAATTTGAATTATTCAAAGTATACTTGGCTTGTAGTTGTGTTAACTCTTTTGATCGAGTAGCCTATTAAATATACTTTTTTTTACATAGTTTTTCATATACAGTCTTATGAAACATTGTTTGAAAACATTGATTAAAATATTGATATAAAACAGATATGTTTCTAATTCTGCGTATCTGAATTTTTGTATAGGCTAGTCCACTGGTAGTGTACATATTTACTTTAACTTTTCCCCACCATTGACTGAATTTTCCAGCTATCCATGTTTTCACTGGTATATGGTAGGGGGTGCTATGACACATCTTCTAGTACAGAATCTCTGGATCAAACCCAGGAGAAGAAGAAGCTGAAACAAGTGATAGAAGATTGCTCACTCAAATGTAAAATAATGTAATATCAAACATTAAACAGCTTGTAAATCAAAACTGCTTAATGTTTCCAAATGAAATGAAGTGTAGGCCTAACCCATGAAGAGAAAACGACTGTGAAGCTTTGGGGGTGTTGGACTCGATCTACTCCACCTGTGTTTGATCATCATTCTGGATCTGATCAAGGCGTAGTCTTTGACAAAAATTTGATTTTCTCAACTATTTTGTATAAAATGTTGCCTTTATGAAACTTACTGACATTCAAGTGTTGATAAAAAAGGATGCATGAAGCTAATAAAATGTTTTTAAAATTAAAGTAGAATTAAAGGTATTTTTCAAGTATAAAAAAATAACATTTGAACATAGTAGTATAGGCCTACTGCAACTGCTAAAATTTTATATAAATAGTAAACTATAAGTATAATGTTAAGTTCACTTAAAGAAAACTTGTAGAATAAAACTACTAAACTAGTAGTTTACTGAGAGTACACTAAAAGAGTAAAAATAATATATAAATGGTGAACTATAAGTATGATGTTAAGTTCACTTAAATAAAACTTGTAGTATAAAACTACTAAACTAGTAGTTTACTGAGAGTATACTTAAAAGTTGCTACAAGTATTAAAATAGTAAACTACTAGTATACTCATAAGTTCACTTGCAGTACAAATGAGAAACATAATTATGAACTAGTTGTGCACTTAAAGTTTACTACTGTTACACTTATAGTACACTTAAACATATACTTTTATATACTTCAAGTGGGCCAATTTAGTCCCAAGCGGTATTAAAATAGTACACTTACAAGTTTACTAGTAGTACATATTGACATTAGTATACTTACTACATAAAGTATACTTAAAAATATACTTGAACATTACTCAAGTATACTTCATAAAATGAACTTGAAGTATACTTTTTTTTCGTAAGGGCAGTCTTTATACTGTGTTATTGTTATCTTCCAAGGTTCTTTAAACTCCATGATGGATAAGACACCACCAGTGATCCTATTATACACTGAACTTTAGTTTAGCTTAACTTGCAGCCTGCAAGTCCTAAATTGGACAGCCCTTTGACCTTAGGGGTCAGGGCTTCAGCCTTCAAAGCTCTCCCCCTCTTCTCCTGCTTCGCACGCGTTTCACATCAATCATTATATCACATGGTCAACAGTACACATAGAAGTCAATCCTGTGTATGTTAATGAAAATCAAAGTAAGTAATGAAAATCAAAAATCTCCCATTACACGATCAATACTCATTAGGGCTGTCAAAATCGCTCAAAAACGACATTCGAATATTCCCTCTAAAAAAAACACATAGCTTATATTCGAACTATTCGAACATCTGGTTGCGCATTTTGTCAATGACGCGCATTACGTCAATAACAGGACAAATTAATACAAAGAGACATAACTACTTGTATAGGTAGTTTATTTAAGTTTAAACATATTTGACAACGTATTACCTACACGAAAACAAGTAAATCAACTAATGGCCAAGACCGCAGACCTCACTCTCTCTCGCTCGCTTGCACTCGCAGGCACTCTTTCTCTCTCTCGCCCTCACCCTCATGCTGCGTTCACACCAAACGCGAATAGAGCGTCTGGCGCGAGTGTAATTAGACGCGTTTACGCGCGTCTGGAGGTCTTGCGGCGTGAATGAAGGCCAATTTATACTTCTGCGTCGAGTGTACGCCGTAGTGTACGTTGTAGGCTACGCACGTAGGCGACGCCGTCGTGAGCATTTATACTTCTGCGAATGTCTGTGTTGCTCTGCAGTTACACCGCCTAAACGCTAGTTGGCGCGGGTGGGTTTTAATGTTCCAGTTCCACTGTGTTTACATTCCTCGCGGCTGTTTTGAGTTTAGGTTTCTACGAGCAATGGCGACTGAAGGAGTCATACAGATGGCTGTATTTCCGCACTTCTTCAAGCAATCTCTCGGTCACTTGGTCTATTTCCATGGCTCTTCACTGATCTTCGGAATTTAAAAATGGCGGGCGGGCGCTGCAGAGTGCAGAAGATCATTCCGGAAATGCGTAGGAGGAATCCAGCCGACCGATCACAGATCTTGCGGTCCGCGTCGCCGCGACGCGTAGTTACATTTTTGAGGAGGTGCGCGTCAGGGTACGGCGAAGGGTACGACGTATGGTACACGTCAATGCGTATACTACGCCGTACCTTCTACGCGCACCCGACGCAGAAGTATAAATTGGCCTTGAGGCGTCACGCGCTCTGTGCATAACAGATAAGCAAATGTTGAGTGCTGATCAAGAGATTTGTGCAAGCAATTTAAGGTCGCGACTCTTATATAGCAGGCTTCATTCAGTGATTGAAACAAATATTATTAACATTAATTGAAGTTTTACAGTAGGCTATATAGAACCGACATTGAACGCTCCGAGCGAGCTGTGCTGTGGTAAACATGGAACTTTTCCTTGACATGAAACGGTAAATAATCAAACCAGTGGAAGCCTGCAGTGCATGAAACTGCTGTATCTAACCTATTCATGCAATATCTGTTCAGTCAGTACAGTAGCCTACACTTTAGTAATGTTTCTGTTTAACGTTAAATAAAATGACCCCTCAGGCAGCGCGCCCACTCGCAAAGCAGACAGCCGCGCCTCTGCTACCGCGGGCGTTTTTCCACATTCGAATTTTAATTTTCACCTTTGAAATTCTGTTTTTTAAAACTATTCGAATATATATTCGAATTTAGAATATTCGTTGACAGCCCTATGGGAGTTGTAGTGTCGTAGTTTCACACTTATTTCAGATGCCTTTTGAAAAGACTACAATTATTCAACCCGCCAAAGTGGCTAGTTGGAGTGACTGTGTTACCCGCCACGAGCAAAATCCACCCGCATTTGCATGGCGGGTTGGCGGGTGTTAATGTCAAGCCCTGGTCATGATGAATCTACTCCATATTGAAATGGTCATGATGGTCCTGGATCAACATTAGTGAATCTACCCCGTATTGAAATGATCATGATGGTCCTGGATCAACATTAGCGAATCTACCCCATATTGAAATGATCATGATGGTCCTGGATCAACAATAGCGAATATACCCCGTATTGAAATGACCATGATGGTCCTGGATCAACATTAGCGAATCTACTCCATATTGAAATGATGACGATTCTAATATATATATATATTCGAATCAATTATCAAAATATATTTATTACAATCAGAATTAAAAAAGCAATTATTCTACTGTTTTTTTAAATGTCATATACTTTTTGCACACTTTATTCAGACTAAAATCATAGTAATCTGTTTTAAAGACCTGGGCCCGTATTCATAAAGAATCTTAATGCAAAGAGTAGCTCCTAGTGACAAAATTCTAAGAAAATTCTTAGAAATGTGGGCGTTTACTCTTAAAATTAAAGAAAAAATCCTAGTAAAGAAAAGAGTAATTCAGAAAGCATCTTAACCCTTAAAAGAGGTCTTAAGGTCAAAATTGTTAGGAGCACGGACGAGGACTTTTAAGAGGCTTAAGAGTTTCTTTAGCAGAGGAGAAAATGGCAGAAAGACGAAGAGGGAGAAGAAATGTGTTGCAGACAATGAATAACAGTGAGTTAATAAGACGCTATAGATTAGATCGTGCAGGGATCATGTTTGTGACTGATCTTATTAGAGACACGCTAATATCTCCGATACAGCGCATATGCCATAGCGCCAGAAATGAAAGTAATCACTACATTACGATATTTGGCAACTGGGAAAATTCCATGTTTGATACATTAAAACCAACATTCAAACCACCACTTAAATAGACATGCCAGCAATTAGTGTAATTGGAAAGAGTGGAACAATTTTTATCATTCTAAGCCAAGCAAATACCTTATAGGAAATTAACAGCATGGTAAATAAAAATAAAAAGGATTTATATACACATATATAATGTGTGTGTGTGTGTGTGTGTGTGTGAGAACGGTCAAATAGGAAAAATTACGTATGTAATTTCAAAGTGAAGGCTTAGAATAGACCCTATACTTAAAATAACTTTTTTTTTCCCTTCTTGGACAACCAACCAATCACAGTCGTCAAAAGATTGTGTCATACATAGCAACGGGGTCAACCCCGCCTCCTTACTAAGATGAAAGTTTTTGTCTTTTCCTTACGCAGAGTTGCTCTCAGATCGTTCCCGAATCGCTTTTAAGCTAAGACTCCTACGTAAAAGTTTTTAAGCTAAATTAAAAGTTTTCTGAGAGGATTCTTAGAATCTTTATGAATACGGGCCCTGGAATTTATTGAAATTTGTAAACATTTTTATAACATTTTATTAAATATTTAATGTGTATTTGTGTGTAAAGGTATGAGAGAAAGAAGACTTTTAGGGGTTGTGGAGTAAAGCTTAGCTATTAGCTAAACAGCACATGACTTTTGTATTGTATGTTCAGTTGCATTACATTAGGCCATTTAAGTGTTCTATTTCAGGATTTTTTAGTGAATAAATACATTTACAAAGTCAGATTTTTAGTTGCAGAGAGGGTCAAAGAAAGAGGTCAGACAAAATAACTGACCTTTTGTCAGTCAGCCGAGGGAAGAGAGGAGGGGACGTTCAAAATGGACCGATTGGATTTGGTCGGCACACACTGATGACATCAGAGGCTTGTGATTGGTTGATTAAATGTTGATCCAGGAACACATCTTATTTGGCAAAATCACGGTGACCGTCGGGGTCCACCCATCCTTCAGAGCGGCTCCGGCTCTGGACTATATGATCCCTGCGATCACAGCCGGGTCCATCTGCTAAGCTCTGTCAACTTTTGGTGATTATACTCTTGTATTTCTCCATGCGGGCCAGATCATGCTCAGCCAGCTTTTTGGAGGCTTCAACACCTTTGAAAAGAATAAATCATTGTTAATATAAAATGCAATAAGGTGCATATATATATATTGGTAAAGTTTGGTCACTGGACACAGTTAGTCAGTCATACCCTTTACGGTTAGTTTATCCTGTTTTGCTGTCACCTCTGAAGCACCGGTGGTGTCTATTTTCATGATGTCTCCATAAATACATGCTAGAGAAAACATGGCAAGTATCGTCTGAAAGCCTTTAAAAAGTCAATAAATAATTGATTTACAAATAGAAAATGTATGTTATTAGCCTGCTAGGCTACTATAAGTATCACATTAAGTGAGGTATTATTTAGGTGTTATTTATTATTTGTCTTATACCCATGATGACTAGAAAATGTTGTGAAAAAAACAAAACAAAACAATCAAGACCGCTGAATTGTGTGAACTTGTGATCGTAGTTGAACTGGTTTCTCTTTCTGTTTTCGCAGTTCTTCTGTGAAGGTGGGGCAAAATCAACTGTGGACATTGTGGAATTCCCTTTAGTATAGTCACCAGAGACGGTTTGAAGATTAAATAAGGTTTCATTTGTTACCCCCTTTGGTTAACATGAAGTAGTTAACATATACATAATTTATTATCTTATCTTAATTAAAGCATATCAGCTAATCTTAGCAAATGAAAGTTTAGCAAAAAAAAAAAGAGATAAAAAAAAAAATGTGCAGCTCAAACGAGCTTTTTTCTCGGCTCCCAACCCTGACTACAGTAGACAGACAAGAGAAAAACGTGTACTGCGCCTTTAAGGACAGTCCCACTGATCGCAGCCAGTCGAAAACCAGGAAGCAAAACAGAAAACACTGGAAGTAGCTGGACAAAAATAAAGATGCAGATGCGATAGTATTGACTTTAGACTATATATCGCTTTATTAAATTCACATATATTAATATAATGTTTGTAAATACTCAGATGTGGTTGTTTGTTTTAATTTTACACGTTTCGGACTCGGAGCAAGCTGTGTTTGCAAAAGACAGCAAAAAGTTCAACATTTTGTATCTACTTGCTGATGATTTGAGACCAACTTTAGGCTGCTACTCTGATCCAGTGGTCAAATCACCAAACATCGACCAGCTTGCATCTGTGAGCACGGTGTTTCATAACGCCTATGCGCAGGTATGTTGAAATATTGGTCATGAAAAACAAAAAGATGCATGATACCATATAAAGCTTTATAAGTATTGTACATTTAAGTTACAGGTGTACATTGTTATTATGTTCTTTTAAAGCAAGCTGTTTGTGGACCAAGTAGGGTGTCTTTCCTAACAAGTCGAAGACCAGACACCACAAAGCTGTATGATTTCAACTCATACTGGAGAGTTCATGCAGGGAACTACACTACACTCCCTCAATACTTCAAGTCTAATGGATACACCACTTTATCAGTGGGAAAAGTCTTCCATCCTGGTAACTAGACCACATGGTGTACTGTGTGCATGATGTAAAAATGCACAAAATCCTAAAAAAGTCGATTTTGTTATGCCAAATTTGTTCTTTTTCATTTTGGCATTTCTTTTTGATGAGAGTTGCCCTGTAACCCTTTCATGTGTTAACTGTCTGGTTTGATGTTTATCTAATAATGTTTCTCTTTTACGTGCTCGTCCTCAAGGCATTGCCTCCAACCACTCGGATGATTACCCGTACAGCTGGTCTGTACCGCCGTATCATCCACCCTCTTTTAAATATGAAAAGAGGAAGGTTAGTGTGTGAGTTAGTGTGGATATGTGTACACACTTCCTCAATGTCTGTGCTTTCAAACCCATGCTGTCCAGCTGTACACACACACTCACACACACACATAAATAAACACACACATACATATATATATATATATATATATATATATATATATATATATATTAGGGGTGAAACAATATATCGTGTCAAAATATATTGCAATACAAAAATGCACCAATATGTGTCATGGATAGTGACAATATGTATTGTGTATAGTTACTGTGTGTGAAAAAGTTTTAGTGTCAGTACTACATTAAACTACTATATATAATGTTGAATATTATATATTCAACATTATATATAGTATCATTAATGCAATGGGGGAATATTTGTGGGTCCTGATAATGCCAAATGTCTTATGACACAAGTAAAAAAAGTAGCCTATACAAAAAAAAAAAAAAATACAAAAAAAAAAATATCTATCTATCTATCTATCTATCTATCTATCTATCTATCTATCTATCTATCTATCTATCTATCTATCTATCTATCTATCTATCTATCTATCTATCTATCTATCTATCTATCTATCTATCTATCTATCTATCTGTCCCATATCTCTCTCACTTTTATACAATTCTGACACCTGCTGGTTAATATGTCACATAATCCTTTGAGAGCTTCCTGAGTTTCTAAGGTCTGTGTGCAAATTAAGGTAGTATCAGATACAAGTACAACAAGTAAATAAAATAATGAATGTAATAAAAAATAAATGGTAAAGAAAATGCTGTTAGACATTATTCTTAAAGGGATAGTTCACCAAAAAAGTAAAATTCTGTCATCATTTAAATCATTTACCCTCATGTTGTTCCAAACCTGAATTTCTTTCTTCTGTTGAACATAAAAGAAGATATTCTGAAGAATGTTTGTAAGCAGACAGTTGATGGCACCCACTGACTTCCATTTTGGGTGAAATATCCCTTTAAGTTAAAGCATGGATCACCTTTAATATAAAATATTTTATATAGAATAATTACCTACATTTAAATATAAATAACATTTAATATGGTTAAAAAATGTGAATACTTAATTTCTAAATGTAAAGTTCATGAGAGCTGATTCAGCTTGTTAGCTTGATAAGAAAAGGACAAAAATTAAGTTGCTTTTAGTGAGTTACAAATAGGTTTCTAAATTATTATAATGTTTATTTCCTATGGAAGCTTGTTTCCACCATAAAACGAATTAAACAATTAAAAGGGCAATTTAAATGTTTTTTTTTTTTTTAATCTCACAATTCTGACTTTCTTTTCTCCACAGTATCTCACTATAGAAACAATTTAGTGAGATAAACTCAGAATTGTGAGAAATAAATACAGAAATTGCGAGTTTATATCTGGCAATTCTCACTTGTTTCCACCTCGCATATCTCACAATTCGGACCTTTTTTAAGTAAAGTCAGAACTGTGAGATAAAAAGTCGCAATTACCAATTACCAGTATCTTATATTCATCTGTTAGGTTTGCAAAGATAAAGATGGCGCACTGCACAGTAATTTACTGTGTCCCGTGGATGTGTCCGAGATGCCTTTAGGAACCCTTCCTGACATGGAGAATACAGCAGAGGCCGTACGACTCCTGGACTCCATGAAGGATTCCCAGAATCCATTCTTCCTGGCTGTTGGTTTCTATAAGCCTCATATTCCTTTCAGAATCCCACGGGTGTGTGTGTTTGTTTTTAGTGAAGCATGTGACATACTGTATGAGCAGCTGTTAAATCTGGGAAATATTGCATTTTTATAGGAGTACCTAAAGCTGTATCCTATTGAGAATATGACTCTGGCTCCAGACCCAGATGTTCCTAAGAAACTTCCTGATGTGGCCTACAACCCCTGGACTGACATCCGCAAGAGGGAAGATGTTCAGGCGTTAAATCTGAGCTTTCCTTATGGCCCCATTCCTAAAGATTTTCAGGTACCATGCAGAAAAACAATAGTCACACTTGGAGATTTTGTACTAGTATATCATTGGTTTGTAATGGCTAATTTGATCTCTTGTAGAATCATACATGATGTTTTTTTCCTCCTCATCTTTTAGCTGCAGATCCGACAGCACTACTTTGCCTCGGTGTCATATGTGGATGCTCAGGTGGGAATAATTCTGCAAGCCCTTGATGATTTCGGCCTCGCCAAGAACACTATAGTGGTGTTTAGCTCCGATCACGGTTTGTTGAAGAATCAATTCAGCCTGTTGTTAGATAGTACATCCGGTAACACTTTACAATAAGGTTCATTAGTTAACATCAGTTAATGTATTAACTAACATGAACTAACAATGAGCAATACATTTGTTACAGTATTTATTAATCTTTGTTAATGTTAGTTAATAAAAATACAGCTGTTCATTGTTTGTTCATTGCTAGTTCACAGTGCATTAACTAATGTTAACAAATACAACCGCTGGTTTTAATAATGTATCAGTAAATGTTGAAATTAAGATTAATAAATGCTGAAGAAGTATTGTTCATGTTAACTAAGGTAGTTAACTAATGAACCTTATTGTAAAGTGTTACCGTACATCCATTAGATGGCAGTATTGATGCGTTTGGTTTATATTAATGCTGAGATTTTCAGTCTATTCTGTGGGCTTCCATATTATTCTGATTTCACATCCTGGTAAGTTCTTTCAGAAATGATGCTGTCACATTTTTGTTTCATTTAGCATTAATTGCATTTTGAATTGTCGGTTCAGTTGGTCATATGGCTGACGTTTTTTATTTTATTATTTCTTGTCATAATGCAAACATTCATGCAGTGCATTAAGTGGCTGTTGTACATCTGAATATATTAATAGGCTCACTTTTAATGCATGAATTTGTATTGAATTGGCCCACAATGCTGGATTGAAATGACAGCAAGAGAATATTTTTTTCAAAGAAATTCAACATTGGCAACATGAAGCAGGTTTGATTTAGTATCAATGAGATACTATTATAGTTAATTAATATTTTTTAATATTTTCATTTTAATTTCAGTTAAAGTTGTAGTAATTTTGGTGTGTGTTTTTAATTTAATTAAATTTTTTTATATGTCTATAGTTGTTATTATTATTTATTATAATTATAATTAGTTATTTTAGTACATCAGGCTAAACTATATAAAAATGACAAATGTTGCCTTGGCAACTAGCTGAGATAAAATACGTTTAAGTTATTTAAAATTGTATTTATTTAAGCTAACGTTTATTTTATTTCAGCCACAAAATGATTTTTTATGAAAAGTTTCAATAAAAAGAATAATATCCCTGACATGAACAAAACAGATAACCTCTTAAAAAGATCTATAATAATAATAATAGTATAAAATGTTCTTAAATATTACATTATATATTATTCAATTTTTAAATAACAATATTACATTAATTTTAATAAGCAGCTGCAACATTCATATATAAATACATGGCAACAATTTACAATAAGGTCTAATTGGTTAGCAATAGTTAATTCATTAACTTACATGAACTAACAGTTAGTAAATATATTTTTACAGCATTTATTAGCCTTTGTTAATATTGGTTAATACAAATGTTAATTTTCTTGTTAGTTCGCAGTGCATTAACCAATGTTAACAGATTCAAATGTTGCTCTTAAAAATGTATTAATAGGTGTTGTGATTAACATTGATGCTATAGAAGCACAGTTTATTCTTAGCTCATGTAAACTAAAGTAGTTAACGAATGTTAACGAACGAAACCTCATTGTAAAGTCTTACCAAATACTGTAAATTAAATACATATTGCACATTATTGGTGCTATTTCAATATCTAATGTTTCTGGAAATACCCCATATGTTGTATTCTTGAAGCTAATGAGTCAAATTTGACTCCTTTTTAATTCTAGTTTCTGCGTTCATTCGTTATTCCACAATTATGTAATACCTTAAATGAGAGAAACTGCCCTCAAAGAGCGTTTGAACTGCTCGTTCTGTGTGACTCGGAGCAGTTTTCTCACGGTTAACTCTCTCTCTCTCTCTCTCTCTCAGGTTGGTCATTAGGAGAACACGGCGAGTGGGCCAAATACAGCAACTTTGATGTGGCCACCCGAGTGCCATTGATCGTGTACAAGCCAGGTGTGACCTCACCTCTCTCTCGGCCCGGGGAGAAGACGTTCCCCTTCGTCGACGTGTTTCAGGGCACACGGGAGCAGTTTGGCAAAGGTAATGTTACTCAAAGCAGCTGTCATCACGCAAAAGACCGCAAGGGTCCTTCACAAGAATCCGAGACTCCAACCGAAGTCACTCAAGCGTGTGATATCAACTTACTGGAAACGATGTTATGGCTAAAGTATCGGCCCATTTAGAGCTTTGATTCTTATTTTTGCTTTTGTGCAGAGCAAAGGTTTTACCGAGAGCGCTCGCATCTGGTGGTGTTTCTCGCTTTCAGCTCTCAAGTGCACATTTGTGGCAATCTTTAGAAAACACAGAGCATAAGCAGCTGGAGTAATGACTGTAATGATAATGCCACAGCATAGAGAAGCTAATAAGTCCTGAGAGTTATTGCTCTCACTGTGGGCTCTGGATTGTTGCCGCTTGTTGCTCTAATAAACTGTGCTATATTCAGTAACCGTATCAGTAAATGTCATGGAAATTTCAGAGCTGGGGCCAGAATAGTGGCTAAATTCAGTGTGAGGATTTCATGCATTTATTTATATTTTATGGTTTGTTATGGCAACACTTGGGTTTCATAAGTAAAAACAACACTGACAACATTAATTTACTCCATACAGAAATATTTTAGCAATAATGTGTACAGTTTAAAGACAGACATGTTACGAGCCCTTTGGCTGTTTAATGTGGACTGTACTCAGACCGTCACCGTGATTTCAGCTTCGTTTTTATAATTCTGTGTTAATTGCACAATTAGAAGAGTCACTGTTAGAAACTGGAATCAAAGCAAAACAAATGTCTCTATTCATCAAATAATCCTGTAAAAGCATAACTGTTTCCACAAACTTATCTCACTTGCACAAAAACAGATTCAGTTTTCTGCAATTATTAAATGTTAAATAACACAAATACACTTTATGTATTTAATCTCACTTTATTACTCAATGTCTTTGCTGCTGACCTTCGATGATCCAATTCAACCTTACGAATAAGCAAAAATAACTTTAGATATACATCACATTTGTGTTTCAGTTTTTGTTATTATTGCTGAAGTGTTGAACTTTCTTCTCCTGCGTCCTATTCTTTTCCTTCTTCCTCTCATTTTCTTCAGCCTGAGGTTTATTCATTTTACTTCTGGTGTGAAAAAGCCTTTACATTTGCCACAAATATAATTTTTGTTATTAAAAAACAAACAAGAAAGCCCAGCCCAGGTGAGAAAATGTTACACAAAAGTAATGTAACACTACTTTCCGTAAAAAGTAACTAACACAATTAGTTCGTTTTTAAGGGAGTAACACAATATTGTAACGCAGGGTTTCTCAAACTCTGTCCTGGAGGGCCACTGTCCTGCACAGTTTAGCTCCAACCCTGATCAAACACACCTAGCTGTGAGTTTCTAGTGATCCTGAACATAGATATCATATAATAAAGGCTAGATGTCTCGTCCGCACTGCTGGCCAATGGAGGTCGACGTCCGCACACGGAGGCCATCTTGCCACAGGGAGCTCGCTCACTCGTAACATTGTGTTTTAATGGTGCATGTACTTTTAAATAACCATAACTTGCAAAATTTTCTACCGATTTTCAAACGGTTTGGTTTGTTATAAACGTCAGAGATGTAGTTATGACACTGCATACATATGAATAATTATAACAATGGACTTCCATATGAAAGAATTATAGCCACGTTAATAACGTTTGTAAGAAACCAAACCGTTTGTAAATCCGTCAAGATTTCAGCGAGATAAGAGGATTTGTGTTCGTGCTGATCACTTGCATTACTTCAGATACCACAGAGCTGCCAGAAAGCTTCCCTGTGACAAGATGGCCGCCGGTGATGCCGTTCAAGACTCCGCCTTAAAGGGGTCATATAATGCCATTTTTGTACAAGCTAATATGATTCTTTAGGGTCTAAATTAAAAGTTTGTAATATACTTTAATAAAAAATTCTCATTAGTATTGTAAGAAAACACTAATTTTACCTGGTCAAAAACAGCTCTGTTTTCAGCCGTTTGAGTGCATGTGTCTTTAAATGATAATGAGCTTTGCTCACCCCGCCCCTCTGTTCTGTGCGTACACCGTTTGTAATAATAACACAATAACCATAACGCGTTGTTCATTATAAACGTGGGATTATGAATTATATTGAGAACGTCGTACATAGAAAACATGCCGTAATGTACCCTGAGTGTAAAAATAGCCGCATTCGTGAAGCGTGTAAGCGATTTGCAAAGATTAATATAAATATTAATATAAAGGTTAATAAAACGTTACACTGACTTCAGTTCTTCTGGAGGTGCAGCAGGAACACGAATAGTTGGTAACGATCCTTTTTTCAGGAGCAGCTTCTTAGTAAAACCAGCTTTATACTGACCTCGTTTATAAAGCAGTCTGGTTTGTGAAATGATTCACGCTCGCAAACATGAAAGCATTGACGTTGATCGTGGGGAATATTCCCTTCGAAAAAAAACTCAGCCACTGCGTCTTCAGCGGTTCGGATTTAGGAACATCAATATGACTGCTGTGTTCGTTATTGCACCGAAGAACAGAACACCACCATTCTGCTCATAGACAGACAGTGCTCCAGCTATCAACAATGACCGCGCCGGTCCGCGCGGGCTATGATTGACAGCTCGCTCACGAGCAAGGGCGGGTCTGTGTGGAAACGCTTCTGTCAATCAGCAATTGTGGGAGGGGCATCAATTTTGTGACGTCACAATATCGAACAGCTTGATTTGAGATGGGGGGGAAACGTATAAGAAGATTTAAAAAAAAACACTGGATGGATTTCTATCATTTTATGATGGTTGTGTACAGGCACTGCCAACACACATTTCAGTACAATCAACTTGTAAAAGTGCATGTACCATTATATGACCCCTTTAAGACATCTAGCCTTATATGGATATCTATTAGAGATGCGCGGTTGGCGGTTACAGCCGCGGACTCCGCGGATCGGGCGGATGACGTGACGAAAAATAATATTTTAATTCAATTCGGGCGGGTGGCGGGCGGTTGAACCAATCAAATGAAAAATATTATGTATACAGCAATCAGCGGATGGCGGGCGGGTGCGGTTTTGAAAATTGGTCAAAAACGTTGGTGCGGATGGATGGCGGACGGATGATGAGTTTTGTGATGCGGTTGCGGATGAAATAATAGCCCATCCGCGCATCTCTAATATCTATGATCCTGAAGACATTGATTAGCTTGCTCAGGTGTGTTTGTTCAGGGTTGGAGCTAAACTGTGCAGGACAGTGGCCCTTCCAGGACCGAGTTTGAGAAACCTGTTGTAACGCATTACTTTTAAAAGTAACTTTCCCCAACAGTACACTAAAGTCTGGCTGCTAAAAAATCAGCTCTGCCATCACAGGAATAAATTACATTTTAAAATGTATTAAAATAGAATAACAGTTAGTTTAAATTGCTACAATAGTTCACAATATCATTGTTTTTACTTTTTAATGTTAGTGTAAATTTATGAAATTGGTAATCATCCAATATTGCATTTTATGCTTATAATCAATGCTTATAAGTCATTGATTTCATACACCGTTTTATTTTATACCATAATTTCAGTTTGAATTGCATTGGAATGCATGTAGTTTATTTCCTCATAAAAGACATTAAGTACACAGTATTGTCCATTTGTTTAGTTTTTTAAAACATTTTTAAGGCTGTGATTCATCTTGAAACTAGCTAATTTAGTTCATGGCGTTAAAGTCTTACTGAAAATTATTTTCAAATACCTATGGTGAAAATGAATGGGGAAAAATACTTTTGGAATAAGGCGGCTGTGTGGGTGTTCACTGTTAAGATCTGTTCACACCAAGGACGATAAAGATCATTCTCAATTTTAAAGAATAGCAGAGTTCACACCACAGCTATAACTATAACAGCACACAGAAACTATATAGTTGGAATCACTTTCAGAACGATTTTATCCAGCTGATGAACGATAAAAACATTGACAGCCAATCAGAATCCATCCTGCTGTAAGGAGCTGAGTATTTAAAGTGGCAGACAAGCATGCGCTTATAATAAACAAAACGATATCATCCGCTGGTGTGGACGCTAATATAGTTATCATTTTTGGTGTGAATGGGCCTTTATGCTCTATAGAATAGCAAGTGAAAATATTAATAATAATACAAATTAAGTAATTTCTTTTTAGCCAGGCAAAAGAAAGCCCTGTGTGATGCAGTTAAACAACACAGTATATATATATATAAAAATTAATCTAGATTAATCTAGATAAAAAAAATTAATCTATGCCCACCTCTAATATATATATATATATATATATATATATATATATATATATATATATATATATATATATTAGAGGTGGGCATAGATTAATTTTTTTTATCTAGATTAATCTAGATTAATTTTGAAATTAATCTAGATTAATCTAGATTAAAATGGCTCATTTGAATTCTGCCGAAGGCATTCAGAATATGTGTGCTACCCAAATAATGACTATAAAAGTAAGTCTTTGAGAACGGGTTTCTCAAGCCAGGTGGCGCATTAGACCAGGGGGTCATCTCCTGTTTCCAAAATGCATCATAAACTGCTTGAGAAAGCTGTTCTACTCATAGACTGTAAAAGGTTACTACTGTACTGTTACCGTCCATAGGCAACATTAGGTAGGCCTATGTTATTATCAACTACTATAGGCTATCAATTAGGGATGGGCGATATGGCCTAAAATCTATATTGTGATATACATTGCAGCCTCTTGCGATAACGATTTACAGTATATTATAATAAAACCATTTCAGAACAGATTACACAGACCCATGCTAAACAACTGCTAAATGTATTTTTTTTTAAAGGGTGTATGTAGTTTTGAGAACATATATTGTGCAAAACTGTAAGTATACAACATAATTTTGCAGATAAATAAAATTTAAGTACACTAGCTGCAGAGACTTAAGTAGGTCTAATGTTTATTATGGCTTGGAGCTTATGAAACCCCAAATTTAAAATTAGAATATTGTCTAACTGATGTCTTTTCAGTTAAAAAGAAACACAACAACGATTCTTAAAATCGAGATGATGTGCTACACCACTAAGCAAGGCTGGATTAGTACCCCCAGGGGCCCCTGGGCACTGAAGCTCATGGGCCCCCTCCCCTACCTGACAACCACACCCTCCAAAGGAACACACACCAGGTGTGGGATTTAACATGCCAATCACTATTGATCAAAAGCTGAATGACTAGTTCACAAGACAATGATACGAAATACATTTTTCTGAAAAGTATGGCTGCACGATTTGGGGAAAATGTCATATTGTGATAATATATTGCGATATGCGATTGCGATATAGTAAACAAATGGTTTCATGAGTTAACTTGCTTATTTCTCAAGTAAAATGCACACACAGATTAGTGATAATGCTGAAATTTGTAGCCCATTTCTCAACTCAAACTAGAAACAACAACTAAATGCACTGTTTTCAAATAAAAATAAATTCAATATTGTTATTTGTCTCAATAATACAAGAGTTAAAAATAAATGTCATATTTACCTGTGCCTGTCAAACAGGTAGACCTAGGACATATACCGAAATTGTCAAACTGCACTGCATAAATTATAAATTAAATATAGACTAATCCTTATTATAGCAAAAAAAAAAAAAAAAAAACTTTAGTCAACAGCAGTGAGTCATTTTCTCTGTTCTTTTTGTTCTTTGATTAACTTTACTGACAGAAAGCTTTATTGGCTGCTGTCTCTTTAAGACCAGCTGACGGAGACGCGGCTCTCGCACGCGCCTCATTCTTTCACAACTCTTGACGTTCATCATAAGACAGCTCTTATGTTATGAAGATACTCGACAAAACGGACATTTTGGCATAATTGTGTGTGTTATTGTAAGTTCAAGCACGAAAGATAACTGTATTCTGGCGTGCTGTCTGTGCGCACGATACTGGCGCGCGCGCGTCTTTCTGTGTCTGTGTGTGTGTGTGTGTCACAGTCAGACTTTTGTCTTGTCGCACATGAATTGTTTAAAAGCATTTGCATGAATAAGAGATCATATAATGTAATATACACTTTTTTAAAATTCTGATTGGATAATTATCAAGATCGAGGCAAAGCCTTGTGTATACTATTTTTATGTAGCAGCGAACGTCTGACGGCTTAAACCCGAACCAAGTCCAAATAATGGATGTTGCACCGATCTTTTTCACCAGCTTTCACTTTCAGCCGTGTTTACTTAAGATGACGACGAATATGCGTTGCAGCCGGGTTTACCTCGCGGCCGCGGGTAGATTGCGTCATCATAGCTTGTGTAGTATAGAGCCATCTCCCAACCCAACTTGGAGAATAGATTAACGGCGATATTTTTTTTATCGCGCGATAAGAGTCTCGCGTTAACGCAGCACGTTAACGCCGATAACGGCCCACCACTAATATATATATATATTAGTGCTGGGCAAAGATTAATCGCGATTAATCGCATCCAAAATAAAAGTTTGTGTTTGCATAATATATGTGTGTGTACTGTGTATAATTATTTTGTATATATAAATACACACATATGCATGTATATATTTAAGTTTTTTTTTATTTATATATAAATTATTTATATTTATATATAATATAAATTATGTATAAATGTATATACAGTATATACATGCAAATATTTCTTAAATAAATACATGCATATGTGTCTATTTATATATACAAAATAATTATACACAGTACACACACATATATTATGCAAACACAAACTTTTATTTTGGATGCGATTAATCTTTGCCCAGCACTAATATATATATATATATATATATATATATATATATATATATATATATATATAAGGCATCAAAACTGTCTACACTGAATATGATGCTAACCATTTTGTTTTCGAAGTTTACCATGTTTACCAAAGATTTTTCGAAGTGGTAAATAAAGATTATTGGAGTACGTTTTAGGCTACAAGAAAAAACAATTTCAGTGCTTCTACTTCCGAATTTCACATTTAATTCAATGTGTTACTTGCCTCTTCTTTATAATTAATTGTGAAATTTGTGAAAAAATGGTTGGTTCTCATAAATAATCATTACAGAATAATGCTATGCATCTGAATCTCACAGTGAGAATTTCCATCATAGTTTTCCATCAGGCCTTTTTGTCCTTCTTTGCACCTCCCAGGTCAAGGAGTTGAGAGCGTGGTGGAGCTGGTGGATGTTTTCCCCACCCTGTCGAACCTGGCCGGACTGCGCCCCCTGCGCCGCTGTCCCGCGTCATCCTTTAAGATTGAGCTGTGCACCGAGGGCTTTAGCGTGGACGATCTCATCCGCATCCCAGAAAGACACCACAGCAGAGAAGCCTACTCATTCAGCCAGTTCCCTCGGCCCTCCGACTCCATCCAGGAGAACTCTGACCTTCCCGACCTCGCCGATATCCGCGTCATGGGCTACTCCATCCGCTCCACTGACTACCGCTACACGTTATGGGTGGGCTTTGACCCGCTCCACTGTCAGCCCAACTTGACGGACATCCACGCGGGAGAGATGTACCTCCTGGCTGAAGACCCGGGACAGGACAATAACGTGTTTGATGAGTTCGACCACGCCACTGTATTGCACAAGCTTGGCATGTTGCCGTCATGGACAGAGAGTTTAAAGCATCATATAATGTTTCTCAGCAGTGGGTTGAAATCAAAAGGGATTATGTGATTCTAGTTTCACAATAAAGGGAATGTTTATGTTACAAAACCTGTCAAGAACATGTCTGGACATGCTTCATCAAAAACTGAAAGGCAGAAAATAAAGCCTATTTTAGGGCAAGGAAGATTTTTTTGCTTTCTGACATATTGTCATGATAATGAAGTAGCTCTCCCACCAATTATCCTGATCATAATGCTAATAACTTCTCATTCTCATTACTGTAATGTGAAAATATAATTTATTATAGTAAGTATTAGTGCATCATGGTAGAATTTATGTTGCCTTTAATTTATTCTGATTTAAATAAAAAATGTACTGCTGTATTTTGTCCTAAAATACACTAATTTTATAAGAATAAAATAAAAAGGAATAACATTGAAAAATACTTTAATATATTTTTTTTTTTCATATATTTTAAAATCAGAATATATTAAAGACGACATAACTAATTTATTTTTATTTCAATAAAACCTTTTTTTTATTTATTTTTTTACTACATTACAGTAATAAGAATTTTATGAGAATCATACAAAATTAAAATGAGGAATTTGGGCTAAAATGTGCCACAAGGCAAAAAATAGCAATGGACTTGAAATATTCCCATGTTTTTGTGAGGTTCAGCCAAATGTTACATAATCAAGAAATGAATCTCGAACAGCATTATAGTATCTGTTTTGCACTCACAGTTGGATTCTTCCTATTTTAAGCATTAAGATTCATTTAAAAGAGTTTTCAAACCTCATTCAAAATAATTTTTCTATTTTTATTTTATACATTTTTTTGCTGTCTTTATTTGGTTGATTTATTTAATAATTAATCATGTACCTCCTAATGTTGTAATGGAATAAAATTCCACAACACTTTCCTTAAAAGAATAAAAGGGAATATTCACTCGACTCTTGTTAAGTATATTTAAGATAATATCGTGATAAATATGAGTCCATTGACTTAATTTCCTCGTTCCCTTCAGAACGTGATGCATGGAAATGATGTAACGACATCAAAGTGAGAAATGAGTTTAATTTAAGTCTCAGAGAAATAGAAAGCTCTGCTCAGACAACACTGCTTCAGCAATTTATCAGGTCACTAAGTCGTAATTGTATTTTGTCTTGGAGGCCGACGGAGACTCTGCCAGCACTAAGCTCTTGTTTTCCCAGGAAGCGTGATGAAAATCAACTTAAATATAAAATTTCAAGTCATGCGCTCCCACTGCACCGTTGCCAAGGTAATTAGATGCTTAAATGTGAAAACTTGCAAATGATGTTGCCCGGATACACCTCAGAGAATAGTTTAACTGTGATGAATGTTTTGGCCAACATAAAAAAAAAAAAGGAAGTGTTTGCTTAGCAGCGTTTGCATGTTGTGACGTCACCGACTCATTTCATGCCACTATGGCAAGCCGTTTTGACTTTTATTAATTCCAAGGATATGAATTCTTGACATCAACTATTCTATTTTCACTAGTTAAAGGGATAGTTCACTTTGAAATTAATTTTTGGTATGTTTTAGCTTACCTCAAGGGCATCCAAGATGTAGGTGTCTTTTTTTCCGCAGTAATTTCAATTTTGATATTTTTAGGTCAAACCGTTCTTGTCTGTCAGTCATATAATGCAGGTCTATGGTCACCACCTCAAAGAGCATGCACAGAATCCAAATTAAAACAATTCCCCGTCGTCCAAATTAAACAATTCCCCATCGTAAGTACACATTGATGGCCTAAGACACGAAACGAGCGGTTTGTGTGAGAAAACGAACAGTATTTATATCGTTTTTACCTCTTATACACAGCCATGTCCAAGTGATCTGATCTGACGTGTACGCAGACTGGTGCATAGATACATACACTAGATGTCGCCTTAAAGACATTCGTTCCAATGAACTGCCGTAGACAAGGCGACATCTAGTGTGTATGTATCTATGCACCAGTCTGCGTACACGTCAGATCAGATCACTTGGACATGGCTGCGTATAAGAGGTAAAAACGATATAAATACTGTTCGTTTTCTCACACAAACCGCTCGTTTCGTGTCTTAGGCCATCAATGTGTACTTACGATGGGGAATTGTTTAATTTGGACGACGGGGAATTGTTTTAATTTGGACTTTGTGCATGCTCTTTGAGGTGGTGACCATAGACCTGCATTATATGACTGACAGACAAGAACGGTTTGACCTAAAAATATCAAAATTGAAATTACTGCGGAAAAAAAGACACCTACATCTTGGATGCCCTTGAGGTAAGCTAAAACATACCAAAAATTAATTTCAAAGTGAACTATCCCTTTAAAATGCTAATTCTTGTTATCAGGAATTACATTTCTACAATTCTTGATATAAAAAATTATGTCACCACTCGCAGAAATAGGCCTACGAATTCCTGATATCAAGATTTAATTTCAACTAATAAAAACTGCAATTCTTGACATCTGTATTTGTATTTTGTAATTGTATTTTCAGTAGTTAAATGTCACCATAGGCTGCCATTCAAATTCAGTTGTTGTTTCTTACTAGTTGAAATTCAGAAATACAAAACTTCCTAGTAAAAATCATTATTGATAGAATTATGTGGTTTGTAAAAACCTAAATTCCTGATATCAAGAACTCAATTATCACTAGTTGAAATGTTAATTCGTGAAATCTGTAATGTACTTTAACATGTTACACTTGTCATTTCTTGATATCTGAAAATTAATTTCTGTAATCAATAATTAGGAGAGTAATTTCAGAAAATCTAAAATGTCTTTCTTACTAGTAACAATCACATTCATTAGTGACAATTGCATAATTGATATTAAAAATAAACATTTTTACTATAGTAGCAATCCAAGTGTTGATATAAAGAATAAACACTATTATTGATAACAAAAATGATAATTTTTACAAGAAACTATGTAAAACTATAAGAAATTAATTGATATCAACAATTGAATTTGAATGGCAGCCTATGTGACATTTAAATTGTGATTATAGATATTACAGATTACAGATATCAAGAATTACAATTTTTACATTGTTGAAATGTATTTCTGCAAGTGATGACATCATTGTTGATATCAAGAATGAATATTTTTACTAGTAGAATTGTAATTCCTGATATCAAAGAATGAACTTTTAAGTATATAGTGAAAATTGACTACTTGCCATGCTAGTCTGCATTTTAAACACGTTTACCTGCTTTCTCTTTTCAGGTTTATTTTGGATTCCCCGCACTCTTTCCTGTTAGATGCCACATTGTTTACTCCTGCAGAGTATGAATTATTTTTGAAGGAATATTTTAAATATTTATGTGGCAACATAAATACATTTTCTCGCTTTCTCTCAAAAGGAAAAACAACAAAACAAAGCAAGCGCATTATTTTTGTGTCTGTGTGTCTGTCCCTTTTCAAGTGTGTTCTTATAAGAGTGCAGCAGGAGTGTTATACTGAGGGGATCCTTTGGGACCGCCAATATATTCAGCTTCAGCAGACAGGCTTCATTGCCAGCTGGTCCGGAAAATTCCACTGCTGTCTCTCTTTCTTTTTTTTTTCTTTTTTTTTTGTCGACTAAAAGCAAGGTCAGGGCAGTCGGAGAAGAATCCACAGGGCTGATTGAAGCTGATATTTTAATTGCTCATACCAAACTACCTTGGCTTTTCTTGTCCACCAGCTGATTCCGTGATGCTTTAGTATTGAAAAGTCTTTAAATTTCCTAATTAAAATAATCTAAATTGCTCCTCTCAAATGACTTTCAATAGATATTCTATCAAGAAAAAACAATAACCAGTAGGCTATTGCGGAAAATTTCTTTTCAAAAGTAATGCATTACAATATTGCTTTTCTCCCTAAAAAAGTAACTAATTGCATTAGTTACTTTTTATGTAAAGTAATGCTCTACTTTACTTTTGTGTACACAATCTCGGCCCAGATCCGGCCCACATCTGGCCGGATTTGGTCATATGCATTATATGCACTATAACATCTGGTTATATGCATTGAATCCACACGTTCCAGAAGCGGGCCGGATCTAGGCCGACACTTTTTTACTGTCTGGGTGGGGCTTGCTAGTTTTTTTTTTAAATAAAAATAAATAAAATAATAATAATAATAAAAAGTTATATTTTTGGCAAATGTAAAGGCCTTTTCACACCAAAAGTGAAATGAAGAAGCCTCAGGCTGACGGAAATGCAAATTCACGCCTGACATTGGTTAATAAAGTGAGATTAAATACATAAAGTATATTTTTGTAATTTAACATATTGCAGGTTTGCATAATATTCTGAGTTTGCAGTTCACATTCATCTTGAGGAATTCTGAATCTGTAAATTGTGCAAGTGAGATGAGTAAATGCATGTTCACATTTAGTCTAGAACTACAATAACCATCATGTTTACATGCGCACACAACGCATCTGTAAGTTTACTCTTGATTTCTCTCAACTTGGGGACAGTAAAGTATTCAGTCTTGCATTACTTATTTGAAAAAGAAATTCAGATATTTTGTACATTTAAAAGTAATGATCACCGGATCAGCGCTGGTTCTCGTGCAAGGGACGGACTCGCGCTCTGCGGGTGAACTTTGAACTTTAGACCACCGTCCTGCGTTTCACTCATAGCCGAAAGATACTGCGAGCGACATTTTATTATCCAAATTAATTATATTCATTATCATTAGGAATAAAGTCATGTGTTTTATGCAAGGCGTTTCAATCACGCAAAAAGACAGGCGCTACTCTCCCCAGACAGCGGCGCATAATTGGTGCATTTCCTCTGTGAAATTCAGGTTTGTGTATGTTTTATTTTATCTATAAAATCATTACTGTGCTTTACATCATTTTATTTAATGCAAAACAACATACAGAGGTGTAATTCGACACCTAAACGATCACTGTTCTGGACTGGAGAGAGTTCAAACAGCCCGCGCTCACTCAACCGCTGAGTTGTCGTCACTTCAGAGGGTGGGGGAGGGGTGCATTGTTTTAATTGAGTAAACTTGCTCAATTTCTTAAGAGTGTGTTAAATATATTAATAATATTGATTTGAATTAAGTAATATTTTTGTTTCTTGAAACAGGTCAGTTTAATTCTCCATTCTCAAATACTTTGATAGAAATTTCACAAATATATTAAGTGTATTATAAATAAATAATTGGTTAGTCAAATACTAAATTATTTTAGTGAAACAAAAAACTTAAATATAACTGTAACTTTTAGATAAGATTAACTGTTGGATTTTTAGTCAATTATTTTGGTATGTTTAACTCAAACAATCAAGTAAACGATATTCAGAGATTTTATTAAGTTAATAAAGTAACATTACTGTAATATTTACTAAGCCACAGAATTATTTTTTAGAGTGTACGTAACTAGTGTTACCAACACTGACAATAACTGACCAAAACCTGTCATGGATTGTTGCAACAAACATTAAACGTAGACGTAGTACTATTTTAACATTTGTTCCCTAACACTCTAAGACTAACATCTGGAGAAAGAATTAGAGTGGGTGATGATAAATGGTTTGTATTAACTCCATTATGTTGGGTGATTTCAAACACAGAATCAATGCACACATGGTTAGGGATCACTGCTCTGGATAATAAACATTGATTTCCATAAGCACAGTGAGAATGTGAGTAATTACGCCTGGAGTTTGATAGTGGGTTTTCTTGTCTAAAATGCTGCAAATTTTCTTCCAAATGTATAGTGGTTGTGGAAAAGCAACCAAAAACAATAGCTGGCCAACTTATGCACAAACCGCTGGATGAATAGGTGCAAAAAGCCACAGCGCATTTCTTCCTTTGGGTCCTGTATAATGTTGGCGTACTCACTTAAAGTCACTTAAAGTAACACTATGTAACTTTTCAACCTTCATAATATATTTCCAAGATCCTTGTGATGGTACATCGACTTACAATAGGTTGAATGACACGTCTGCCATAGCCTGACAGGGTCTGTATCGCTTTTACTGGCACTATGTAACTTCGGTGTTCGGGTAGTAACCAGAGCACAAAAAGAACTACAAAATTCGACTGCTTTACTTACGGCATACGTCACTTCCCCCACCACTTCGTCAAATTTGGACGTGAGAGGCCAACCAGCGTTTGTTTTCGGCTTTCGTGCGTATGTTTTTGTCATGGGGGTTGTTTACACCTGGCCACTTCATGCGTTTTCTCAGATCGGATAGCTATCCGATCGTGAAAAGTCCAGGTTTAAATGCCCTCCGAAACGCATTTGAGACGGATTTGAATCCGATCCCTCAAACCACTTCAGGAGGAGATCTGAGACGCATTCCAGACGAAACTGGACAAGTGTAAATGCATATGGTTGTTGAAACCACATATGCAAATTGTACTCCTCCCAAAAATGCAAAAAAAAAAAAAAAAAAAAAAAACGTGTGAGAGCGTTGTATATATGTTATATCCAGATATGACGACGCGCTGGAACACGCATCACCGCAGATGAGCAACTGCATCAAGCCAACGTGCAAACTATCGCAAATCAAAGTGAAAGTAAGTCGCAGACGCTTAACACACAATCTTCATCATTAAAAGTAAAGAAACGAAATGATCTTACCAGGGCTGTTACTGCTCTCTATTATTGCGGTCTTTGATTTTGAAATTTTAGCTGATGATCTATAAAATGCAGCTCATATCTGTTGCTTTCGGTGACGTGAACTCCATTAAATCTGCATATAGCGCGAGAATTGAAGATCGAATTTAAATCCGTTTCGCAAAAATACATTTATGTGACCAGGTGTAAATGGAATCGTTTTGATAAATCAGATAGCTATGCCTCACAAATTAGTTTGCCAGCTGAACTCAGGTGTTGTGAGGTGTATTTATCACGTAGTCCTGACGGATATCAGACAACGCTGTTGACGTTGATTACTGCGATTATCATGAGAACAGCTTTCAATATCTCACATAATTATCAGGACATAAATACGCCTAACGTAGAGGTTGTATAGTGTAAACGAGCACAATTTGCAAACTATTATGATAAATTGCAATAATCATGTCTAATGACATCATAACGGCCAATGTTATGAAATAATGCGCGGTACATTTAACTTAATTGATGTTATCTGGCATTTTGTAATGTTTACATTCCAATAAAAACAACACAAATTAAATTATACAGTAGGCCTAGAATCCGTGTATCATTCGTTCAGTCGTTTTCTGAATTAATATTGAATATAGAAAAATGAGAAAACGGTTCCTTTTTTATTTTTTCATTTTTTACAAAAAAACGAAAACCAAGAATTCAGCTGGATTTCTCGTTTTTCGTTCCCATTTAGAAAAATGAATAAACAGCTTGAATATTCGATTTCTACACGTGGGCGGAAATTAAACTCCCCTTTCCTCTGATTTGTCAGCCGAAGATCAAACTGTTCCGTCATCAGTTCTGCACAGCAGAATAAGAGTCCTCCGTTGTGCGGATTCTTAACGTATTTATTGCAACTACATTTAATATTTTTCTCATCAAACCACCAGACTAACGAATGTCTCGACACAACCCGTACCGGGGAATAGACTAGATAGGGCTTTCTTCTGTGTATATAAATTCACCTACGCTTTGCATCAGCTGGCTATATGGGCAGGGTAAATGACGGCTGTTAGCCTATCATTGTCGCCCTCGCCCAGTAATTAAAATACATTTTTTATATATATATATATATATATATATTATATATATATTTATATATATATATATATATATATATATATATATATATATATATATATAAATCAATATAATTAGTTGTAAATTAAATATTTTTAACACTAATACAAAAAGAAAAGAATAATGCATTGACTATAATTGGCCTATATTAACGTTAACTTATAAAATGTCATTCAGACTGACTAGCCTATCTAACAACTGGAGAAGTTTTATGATGTAGGCCTTGTGTTTTATTAAAATGTATTATAATTTATATCTCTAGGATTCGCGCATGTGCGTGGCGCGCCGGGTCATGTTGAGAGGGAAACGCGCGCGTCACATCGTTGTAAAAAAAAAGCATATTCATAAATAGTGTAAAAGACCGGTAAATAAAATACAACATTAACATTATAAACACTATTAATAACATAATATGCGTATTTTAACGAGAAACTGAAACTGTACAGAGCAGACGTTGGTTTCGGGCATCTCTCATTCGTCCAGTAGCCTATCCATATTTGCAATGTAACATTTGGATGCTAATTAATAATGTAAAGAAGGCTTCGTACTTCATTTGAGTCCCAATATACACGTAAATCAGCATCTCCACAGCAAGGGAAATTAGTTTGGAATGTCAACAGACCAATTAAGCAGAATAACGTTTTATATGTTTGGTTGACTGTTTTATTTTAATAACGAACAGGCTGCGACACCCGACATCACTTGGATGTGTTGCTCAACGGGGGATTTAATAGGGATTTTATATGCCTATTTGTGTACTTTCAAAATGACTACAACATATCATGCCTTTGAAATTATTATATAAGAATAATTATTATTATAAATTATTAGGCTATTATATTCTTTCTGGCGCACACCAAAAATTAACCAAAATAGCCTACAGCCAATAGCCTTCTTGGCGCGCCTATATATTTTTGAAGGTCAACATTAAGATTAATCACAGCGTGCTTCATGTTAAAAAAAAAAACCCGTGACTTGACTTTACAATCCGGAAAATAGCAAATTATTTCACGGACCCCCTGGCACTTGAGAACTCCTGGTCTACACAGAAGAAAGCCCCATCTAGTCTATTCCCCGGTACGGGTTGTGTCGAGACATTCGTTAGTCTGGTGGTTTGATGAGAAAAAGTTTAAATGTAGTTGCAATAAATGCGTTAAGAATCCGCACAACGGAGGACTCTTATTCTGCTGTGCAGAACTGATGACGGAACAGTTTGATCTTCGGCTGACAAATCAGAGGAAATGGGCGTTTAATTCCCGCCCACGTGTAGAAATCGAATATTCAAGCTGTTTATTCATTTTTCTAACTGAGAACGAAAAACGAAAAATCCAGCTGAATTCTTGTTTTTCGTTTTTTGCAAAAAATGAAAAAACGAAAAAGGAACCGTTTTCAAAATGTTCTACTTTCAGTATTAATTCAAAAAACGACTGAACGAATGATACACGGATTGCCTAGACTATAGACTATTTACTTGTGATTTAGCTGCAATCATGTAAAAACGTTATAATATAGGCTAATATATTTACGACAGTGCAAGTATTCCAGAGCGACTCTAGGGGTCGCTGTTTGACAAAAACACAATTTCTACTTAGTGTGGCTTTAAAGCAAGACACCTCAGGTGAACAGGTAAAAAAAAAAAAAAAAAAGATATCATCATACTTTCACAGTTGATTACATTAAGAATTGCAAATTTTTTTTTTTTTTTTTTTTTTTGGATTAGGCTACAAGTTTTTGGAAATGCTGCTTAAAAATGCAAATGAGTCAATCAAATTAAATATCCCTTCATAAATCAGAAAATACTGTCAACAGCCAGAACAATTAAATAAATAAAATGTTTTATAAACTCAGACAAACTGTATACAAACAAATTCCCCTTTAAAACCTTCAGAACATATACAGGAATACACGTTTGCTGCTGAAATGGAGATATCTGCACACAAGTGTTGCATTTTTATTATATTTAAATTTAAAACATTGAATTAAATCCCTTTTTAATCTGTTCATTTATTAGTCAATTTATACATTCATATTTACTATTATATTATATTATGTAACACTTTATTTTACAGTGTCCTTGTTACATATCTTACATTAACTAATTGAACAGCAAATTAAGCATAGTTACTAACCCTAAACCAAACCCTTGATCCTAACCATAACGCATTTCACCATTTCAGTCATGTCATGTTATGTTATGTTATGTTATGTTATGTTATATTATATTTTATTATATTGTATTATATTGTATTGTATCGTGCTATGTTATCTTATGTTATGTTATGTTGTGTTAATTATATTAGATTATATTGTGTTATGTAATGTTATGTTATGTTAATTATATTATATTATATTATATTGTGTTATGTAATGTTATGTTATGTTATGTTATGTTATGTTATATTATGTTATATTATGTTATATTATATTTCATTATATTATATTATATTATATTGTGTTATGTTATGTTATATTATGTTATTTAATATTATATTTCATTATATTGTATTGTATTGTATTATATTGTGTTATGTTATATTATGTTATGTTATATGATATTATATTTCATTATATTGTATTGTATTGTATTGTATTATATTGTGTTATATTATGTTATATTATATTATATTATATTATATTATATTATATTATATTATATTATATTATATTATATTATATTATATTATATAATTTCTCATTTGAATCAACAGATGAATCAATTTTTTTTTTTAATTTTTTTGTGGCTTTCTCAGTACCCCATAATCACAAGTTCTTCTGTCTGCTTTATACCTGAAGTGTTGTAAGAAACCACACGACATTCACTTAGCAAAAGTGATGTAAGTTTGACAAAGTTGAAGGCTTCCTCCATATCCTCTGGAAACAACCAGACACTGTTGTTTGGAAACCCAACTCTAACCGCACGGTCCTGGATGAAAAGTAACAATGCCATGCTTGCTGGAGCTCTGACATGGGAGCAATAAAAGACAGCTGGACTGTATTATGAAACAGTCTGTGACCTATTACTTTTGCAATTAGATTTGTGAACATGAACGCTTTTGTAATGAACTTGGAGATTCTTTAGATGGCCGTCTCCAGAGATCTGATGGTCTGACAAGGCTCACAAACAGCCAGCAAAACAAACTGATTTACAAGAATCTCAAAATCAGAACTGTGTAATGATGTTTTTCAGCTTCGGGTCAGAGGGGACAGACTGAACTGCATGAATCCCACCAATGGTGAAAAATGAGAACGGTTAACAGTTAATTATTACTCATCATTAGTGTGTTTGCAAGAATAACAATTACTCTTGCTTACATTGGGGTTAAAGATTTAAACAAACAATTACCACACATTTAAATTCAATATGTAACTCATCACATGCTACGGACATGAATCATATCTCAGATCAAACGGCTTGTTTAAGAGAGGTGTGCTATTACATTTCTACTCAATGAATGATAATTATTATAATTAATTTGCTCATTTATTTTTGATATGATATTTTCAACATGTTATGGTTCTTATGATGTGCTGTTATATGTGTAAGCTAATAATAAATGTACAGTTTATAATTCTAAAATGAAAATGCATTTCTGTGAAGTCAACTGCAGTTATGGAATTATCCATGTAAAGCCTAAATTGATGTGCACTTTTAGTCAGAAAAATATTTTATTTATTTATTGAACCTTTAGACAAAATAGAAATGTATATAAAAAGTTTGCATTATGTGTTTTTTTCTTCTTTTTTCTTTCATATTTGATACATCAGGCTTTTAGGGTTTATATAGTGAGAATATGTACTCAAGAAAATATTATTCAGAGGTCCAAACTGAGCTAAAATATGCAATTTGTTGGAGTTCCTGATATTTATGTGACCAAAAAGTCGGTAAAGATTTCACAGCAAAAAGACACGTGAACCACAACCTGAAGGTGGACGATTTTAAAAGGCCTTTTTATAAAAAAAAAAAGAAAAAAGTATGAACTATCAATCAGACGACAGAAGCATAGAAGATTGTGTAGATCGTGTTAATAATTTAGAGGATGTACAAATGTGTGTATCAAATGTGACACAGTAGGCTTTAACGGGTTAATCAGTGTGTTCATGCATGTCTGTACCAAACTGCGCTAACAGCTACAGTTTTCTGTCATCTTGTGCACTTTGGCTGATTGTGCTCTTAGGGGTCACACACAGTCTCTCTGTCTCAGATGAGTTTAATGGTGCCAGTCAGATTGGGGCCAGATTTCTTGGCCCTGTTGTCTGAGTGTCCTGGTGGGGAAGCTGTTTTCCGGCTGGCTCAGTGACGTCCACCCTCGGGGCCAGTGCCACAACCATCATGTGCCCAGATCATATCGCACCGAGCGCTGGTAAACAGACGGAGCTCGCCAAAAATGCTGCCGCAAACCTAGCTTGAAAATCAACGTGAAAAACAACCAATTATTCTTCTGTGATCTGACGTATTACAGAGAGAAACAGGATATTCAACATAAAAAAAAAAAAAAAGAAAAAGCAGTCAGTTCTGAGTTTGAGTCCAGGCTTGTGATCCTTTCTCATCTGAGTTTTGTGTGGCTGTGTTATTCCAACGCTATCTCACGACCAATTCGTACGAATTCGTACGAATGATAAAAAGTTGGCTAATTCGTACTAATTCGTACGACCTCACTCATAAGAATTTGTACGATTTGTCTAAACCCACGTGATGGGTAGTTTTAGGGGCGGGGTCAGGGGTAGGTCATTCGTATGAATTCATACGAATTGGCCAATTCGTAAAATATGTACGATTTTGCAAAAATCGTACTAATTCGAGTCAGGTCGTATGAATTCGTACGAATAAGCCACTTCGTAGAATTTTTACGTTTTCCCACTGTGACATATATATATATATATACAGTATACTGTATATATATATCGTTTTGATCTTATATATAAAAAAAGAACTCACACACACACACACACACAAAAAAACATCTTTTCATTGAAGTAAAACCATTTAAAATGGCATCATTATTTCATAATGTGTTCCCCCCCACACACACTTTATGTCTATTATGCCTGCTACAGACTGCGATTTTTGGCAATCCTACAAGATCATTAAATCACACTGTACAACATGGATCCAAGAAACTAGATATGTATGTATATTATACGAAATCGCCACGATTGCTCATCCCTCATCTGGAACTGCCCAAAATGGTACAATGTCTACCAGGCATTACTTGTTGAAAGTTTAGATTTTTGTAATTTTATGAAAATGAAAGATCACAAGGATAAACAATACAGATTTATTTCCACAGCCTTCTTTGAACATATTTACCTAAGGTGGCAATAATTCTGACCACGACTATATGTATAACACTGCTATCATGGACTTTCTCTTGCTGCTCCAGAGTGATTGCATTCATGGCATTTAAGACTCAAACGATTGGCTCAAAAACTTCTGTGGTTCCTATGAGCGAAAATGGCAGAATTATGTAGTCATTGGGGGATTATGTGCCAGTCAAGCAAGTGCCATTGAGATAAATGGGAATTCTAACATATAGCTTTTTCCAGGTTGTATTAGACCAACTGGTTCTTCATCAAAAATGAAAGTCTTTATAAAAGCCTAAAGACAACAATATTTTATTACCTGTAACAACATGCACCATTGAATCATGCACAATAAGATCAGAACAACACAAACCCTGTAACACAATGTTTGCGCGATCGACACAATGCAGCACCACCACACATACCTACATTAGGATGTTGTCATAGCTAGTGCCATTTCCAGTAGGAACTGCAAAGTTGGAGCCGCCACATGCTCAATAGTGTTTGGCAGCTGAGCGCCTGCTAATGACTGTGCAGCTCCGCTGGGAAATGAGCAGACAAGAGAAAGAGAAAAAGCAAAAAAAATAAAAAAATAAAATGCAAGGCAGAGTTATGCACATTATAGTCCAGGATCTGATGTCCTCCATCTGGCGCAGCCAGGGAGCGACTCCAGCAGCAAGCTTGCTCCGACCTGCGGGCATGGGCACTCCATCATTATTTCCCCCTGATGCTCCCATGGCACTATGTTGGCATTTAGGAATGTCACTCCACAAGCCAGAGTCTTGGTTGAATCGGGCTAAGCAAGCCCGCAGAGACAGTGCAAGTTGGCTTGCATCAGCAAAATATGTGTTCGGGGAGATGGATGTTCATTATCTCTTAATACATCACATTTGTGGGACTTGCATTGTGTGGGGAACGGTGAGAAAGTGTCATTCTAATGGCCGTACAGGGGTTCCTCCGAAATGACAATGATGCCACCTGACATCAGACATAAAGTCATGCTGCTACTGAATTAGCCCGACACACCCTCGGGTTGACAGCGGAAAAGCCGTTTATAAGTGACAGTAATTCCTTAGGAGTTTTGCAGGAACTCTTTCTCCATCTTCTCTCTTAATCGTTCCACACATTAGTATGAGTTAAGTAAGAGAGGGAAAATGACTTCAAATAGCATATTTATTGGTCACTTTTCAGAAATAACAGCTTTTTCTCTCTCTTAGAACGTCTTGGTCTTTTGAGCACTAACTTCAAAGAAGCGTATTTATCTATTTTGACCTCCTTTTCAAGTGACAGCTGGCATATGTCGCATTTCTGTCGCAATTATTTCCATGGAGACACAGTGAAAGGAAACACAAATACAGTCTTGGCTGGTAGATAAAATATGCAAACTGAAATAAAGTAATCTAGTGCAGAGATGGGTCTACAAAGGCAGAAATATGATTATCTCATCAGAAACATTTTCTCAACATCAACATGTTTTTTAGATGCAAGACGAAACATATTCTGAGGATTAGTTCAACCAAAAATGAAAATTCTGTCATAATTTACTCACTGTTCGAAACATGTATGACTTTCTTTCTTCTGTAGAACACAAAAGAAGATATGGTGTAGAGTGGTGGTAAATTGGTGACCATTGACTACCATTGTATAGAAAAACAAAATCAAAATCAAAATATCTTCTTTTATGTTCCACAGAAAAAATAATAAAAAAATCAAATAAAATAACTAAATACTGAACCATTATTATACTTTGATGCATCAACAAGGGTGAAATTATGTGTTTTTTTTAAGTAAATAGTAAATCAAGTATTTTTGTCAATTCAGACAATAAAACAATTGAGAAAAAATATAAATTATTTAATTATAAATTAAATTAAATAAAGTTGACGTAGTATTGTGTTAGAATATTAGATATTGGGTTAGAAGAACAAGTTGACGTAGTTGTGGGTTAGTAGAACAAGTTGACGTAGTATTGTGTTAGTAGAACAAGTTGACGAGTTGTGGGTTAGTAGAACAAGTTGATGAGTTGTGGGTTAGTAGAACAAGTTGACGTAGTTGCGGGTTAGTAGAACAAGTTGACGAGTTGCGGGTTAGTAAAACACGTTGACATGCAGTTGTGGGTTAGTAGAACAAGTTGACATAGTTGCAAAGTTACTTACTGTAGAGTTAGAATGTCTAAAGTGAACCATTGAAATAAAGTGTATTAAAAAAATGTTTTCTTTTATTTAGAAACATTCCAGCTCATTTTTCTTTTTCTAATCAAAATTTTATATTCAAGCCTTTTTTAGGAGCTGCATAACAGCAATGTGTAAATGATCCTCTAACCTCAGCCGTTTGATGACTGATGTCTTCTGCGGGGTGTGACGCTGCTCGTGACACATTACGAATGGGTTGTTCTCTGTTAACAAAAGCACAGTCATTTGCAGTACAGAGATGCTAGGGTGTATCATGTGTAACGTCTTGCTCTGGTGACAGCAGTGCTCTCTCTCGCTGTGTGGATCTTGAGGTTGGTGCCCTTTAGATTGCCATCTGCTCTGATGGGCTGTCATCTTGGATGGTGCACAGCCATCTGTTTAGTCTCCGCAAGTCAGGCCGTATCCTTGGGTTGGAGGAGGAGAGGGAAACAGGATTGGTAATGACCTCTGAGGTTTGGAGTTTGGAATGAACACTGCTAGCATCTAGCACCCACTAAACGATAAAAGGAAAAAAAATTATACGGCAGCCGGGGTGATAATAATAATAAGAGGCTGAGGAATTAGCTTGACTGTTTCCCCGGGGCATAGTTCAATTCGTTAAGGCACTGGAGCGAGTTAACTGTGATAAAACAGTCATACATCACTTGCTTTTAAGGCACAACGACCCTCTCCGTCTTTAAACAAGGGTTGTAAAAATTACAGCATTGCAGCTACCCATGATGAAACTGGCTGAAATGCCTCATATATTTTGCTCTAAAATAAAAAAGTGGTTGAATATCTAATGAACTAATCGAAATAAAGCCGTTTGATGCTCTTCGAGAAACACAATGTTCCCTGAGAGTTGTTTAATACGAAACAATTGGCACTGAACGTCAACTTGTTTTAATAGAAGAAAACAGGTGTAAGTTAAAAGAGAAAAACTTGTATGTCATGCAGATAGAGTGATGAAGACGGCAAACTGATTAAATTGTTACATTCTGAAACATCTTATTAAGTGTATTGTGTTAATAGGGGATCATTAGGCTTTGCAAGCTGATTGAATATGAACTGAATAATTGAAATCAATAATGACCAGTCATAATGCTTAATGAAGGTGAATTCTTTAAAGAACTTTCCATCATAACTAGTGCCTATATTCTACAATGCTGTTAGAAAGACATTGCCATTTTTAACCCTCTAAAGCCCACTGTATCAGATTTGATATGCAAATTTCTAAGTCTAACTCTGAACCGTCAACATGAAAAACCTATGCCTTCTGTCGTCTGATTGATAGTTAATTTTTTTAGCAAATAAAAGGCCTTTTTAGTATGGTTGAAAAAACACCTACAGGTCTAGGTCTTTACTGATTTAAAAAAAATAAACATACACATTTTTTTTTTTTTTTATGACAGAGCCCCTATTGGGACATTGTGAAGGAAAATAAATATGAGATGGGAGGAAAAATTATTTTTTTTGCGTTCTCCCGAAAAACTTTGCATTTGCTCGCAAAGAGCTCAACAAATTTGCGCGAAAACACAAAAGCATTGAAATATATATATATTTTCCTACCATCTCATAATTTTTTCTATCATCATGTCCCTTTAGGGGCTCTGTATAAAAGAAGCGTAAGAAACATTTTTATTGTTAATAATAATTCAAGATGAACAATTACTGGACTGATACATAATTTTTAGAAAAGCATGTTAATAACCATCAAATATGAAAGATCAGGCGTTTTAGGAATTTTTAGGAATGTAGGAATGCCCCGACAATAAAAACTACAGAACTTTGATCATATAACTAAGCATTCAAATATCATCTTGAGGAAGTTTATTTAACAAAGTTCTGGAGGAGCACGTTTAAGTAATCCAACCAATATACGTAGGCCTACTGTACATATGGTAACACTTTACAATAAGGTCTCATTTGTTAACATTATAGTTAATGTATAACTAACATGAACCAAGAATGAGCAATACATCTGTTACAGTATTTTTTTATCTTTATTAATGTTAGTTAATCCACCTGTCCATTTTTTGTTCATGTTACTTCACATTATATATGTCTCCCCCGGACAGCACGTCAAATATGCATCATTTACAATGGGCCCTATCTTGCACCCAGCGCAATTGACTTTGTACACCGACGCATGTATCATTCCTAGTTTGCACCCGCGCACAGCGGACTTTTCCCTCCACAGACGCACGCTGGTAAACTAAGGAGTGAACTTACGCTCCCGGGGGCGGTGCAGCGAAAAGAAGAGCCGTGTTCCGGCGCAAACGTTCCCTGATGCTATTTTGCAGGTTTAGAAAACAATTCCGCCTCTGACCATGAAAAACCTAGTCTAAAGTCAGTGGCGTGTTGTGCATATTATTCATATGGGCGCATGCTTGGCCATAATCAATGTAGCGTGTGCACAACGCGCATACACTTTGATTCTCTCATCTACACAGAAGCAGCAGTTCTCATTTTTGCAAATCAAGGAAAAATGCTTGCCATGGAATAAGCGTGCCTGCTCTTAAAGGGAATGTGAGATGACGCTCTGATTGGTTTATTTCACGTTACGCCCAAACCACACCTATGAGTAATGAAGCTACTTCAGATCAACCCATTTTAGATTTGCGTCGCAAGAGTCATTTACCCCGCCGGTATAATAGCAACAGCGCCCAAGACCCGCCCACAAAGTTACTTGCGTTTCGCCTTTGATACTTGCGTTTCAGATCGTTAATATAGGGCCCTATATCTAATTTCAAGTAAACTCGTGAAAGACATATTATTGGCAGATTTATATTTCATTTTACTTTCTGGCCATAATAATATTAGCACCAAATTGCATATTTTCGATCAGTGTGGGCCTCTGAATAAACTTGAGGTGTTTTTCGCCTTTTATGAGCTTCGTACTCACCTAAATAATACTATGTTTGAGCCATAAAATTCTGATATACCAAAAAGCACAAATGCAAACTTTATATACATATATATATATATATATATATAAAACTAACATATAACTATATATATAACTATATATGTATATACATTTATACACATTTCGTTCTTTTTTTCTAAAGGTTTAATAAAATGTCCCGTTCAGTAAAAACAAATATTTTTTCTGACTATTATATACAGTATTGTCAGGGTAATGCACTTCAAGGTGATCTTGTCATTTATATTGTCCTGTCTGCCATCTTGGACTTGAAAGTAGCATCATGTTTAAAAGCAACCATTGTCTCTGAGTTACTAACTAATTACGGGATTTAATAAACTTAGTAAAGTTTATGAAATTAAACGATATCCACATGCAGAACTGTATATTTATTTTCAGAGTTTGCCTGTGGAATAATTCATAATTATTGTGACTTATTAAGACTGTTGCCAATTCCGGACCTACCTGACCTTTGTTTTTACAGTACAGTTTAAATACATCTGCTAGATAAAAAATGCTCTTGGCTTTTTACTTTAAAGAATGTAAAGGTACAACATGTAATGCAATAATGTCATATGTAGTCCCACTCCACTATTATGACCTATGAGCAAAGTGAATTTGGACAAAGCGCCCTCAGATCAAGAAAGTAAAGGGTTGTTTGTTACTCAGTGGCACATGAAAATGGGCCTGGAGACTTTGGGTGACTGGGTCTCACTTTGCCCTCTTGAGGGAGTTTAATTGCTGGCTAATTAGCTCTTCCTCTCAGTGGATGTTATTGACCCACAATGGCTTTTCTGGCAAATCTAATTGCCAATGGTGAGATGGGACATTTCCTTTTCTGCACTTAGGACCTCTTTTTCTTTCTGTCCTTAATATTTAATGAATCTGTCCAGCACTTTTTAATGTTGTTAAGCACAGAGGCAATAGCCCGTTGAAACTGGACAAACAAAAAGAGCTTTACTGTCAGTATCTTTCATGGAGTTAGTGCTTTATCAGTTTGTGTTAGCTATGTGTTCGGAATATGGCACAGGCTTAAAAAAAAAAAAACTATTCTTGCAGTGTGTTTGCATACTGTACAGCTATAAAAAATTGTCTATATGCATGGAAAACCTGGATGACTTTCACTTACAGTGTAATATTACATGTGAATGTCTTTTTTTAATGAATTATTTGATTGGCAAAACTGGGATACTAATGAAAATAATGTACTATTATTCAGATAGAAAAGTTATTTTTAATTGTAATAATATTTCACTGTTTTTACTGTATTTTGATTAATTGAATGGAGCCTTGGTTGAGCATCTGAGCTTCTTTCAAATCCATTAAAACGCACACACGAACGCACGCACGCACACACACACAATAAATGTTTTACAGTTGGTGAGAATCTGTGAGAGAAAAAAAGTGTATATTCATTTCAAAACACAATTTTAACTCCATTTAGAACTTATTGCAAAATGTCCTCACATTCTGCATAATTTTGCAACCCAAATTAATAGCCAAAAGTAACATAAATTAAATATTTTTAAAACAAGTAAATCATCCCAGTAGGTGATCATACAATAAGTATGTGCTTTTGCATTTGATTGATCCTAGAATCTCTCCATTTCAAGCAGTTTGGCGTGTCATGTTAACACAAAGCCATGCTAATTGTAATCATAATATATTTTGGAGGGTTGACGTGCAGGACTTGTTATTAATAACCAAAATAAATCAACCTTAAAAATTCCTCGAGGACTCATATTCACTGGATGACTGAGTTCTGACAAGATTTGGACCAGGAAAAGATGTGTGAAATGGAAATATGATACGTTAAAAAATCATTTTGTTAATGTTTACAGTAATTCTTTTCAGTGATATATAACCTCCTGAAACCCTTTAAGTTTCCATTCTCCATATGACTGCATCATGCAAGGATTATTTCTCATATTTTTTAAGGGGTAATTGCTTTGACGTTTTGAGGTTGTGGTTTACCAAGATGTTGGAACAGCTTTGTATTGCCTGTTCTGGATTCAAATGTTATGTGATTGCTGGATGGGTTTAATGGAAAATGTTTCCTTAAGTGATCGTTTCAGCCTTGAGGTCTGGAAGACAAGAGTTTTGCTGGGGTGAAGCTTTGTTATTGCACACAGTTGCTTTCTCTGTAATCTATTAGGCTGATGGTTTGAACCAGCACTGTGGCTCACTATTGACTGAAACAGCACCTTGGAATTTTATCGTCCATACAGGACCTCACAAAATAGCAAATTACGACCACATAATGCTCTTTCTTTCTTTCTTTCTTTCTTTCTTTCTTTCTTTCTTTCTTTCTTTCTTTCTTTCTTTCTTTCTTTCTTTCTTTCTTTCTTTCTTTCTTTCTTTCTTTCTTTCTTTCTTTCTTTCTTTCTTTCTTTCCTGGGTCTACATAAAGATTTCCTCATTTGACATTTTCTTAGTGTATTTTTGGTAATGATTTATGATTAATTTATATTTTTTAAATCATGAATATGATTAAATTATTATCAAATTTAATATGAATAATAAACACAATTTAAATATGATTTATTATTACAAAATTTTCACTTTCATAACATTAAAATGCCATTGTTATGATTTATTTTCCAGATATTACCTTTCATGTGTGAATAGTTGTTGTGAATGTAAAAGGTCTGCAAAGTTTCAAAGATCAAAGAACAGATATATGGAGTTATTTTCTCACAAAAAAGAACCGATTCTGTACTGCCTGAAACGAGTCGTCAGTAACTAGTCTTACTTCCTGCTCAAACCTACTCAGGTTTGTAACAAATTAGCATAATGCCGACCAATGGTCTTCATTGGCTGCCTGTAAACAACGTCTACTTTGACCCTCAAACACTGTAGTTGTGGCTGAGGCCTACAAGAGTTTGGTTCGTGCCGACATATCGAGAAGACGCTGTTTTCTGCATCGCAAATCAACTTTGTATGCACTTGAGGACTCGAGCTCGAACTGATACAGTTAAACTGATGTCATTGTTACTGTCCGTATCACTGTGTATCAAGTGCTGAGGAAGATCTAGAGCTAAAATTTTGATATGGTAATGAGTATTTTGTTTCCGACATGCGCACAACAGACTGGGCCATCTGACCAATCAGAGCAGGGTAGACCAATCACAACAGACTGGACCATCTGACCAATCAGAGCAGAGTAGACCAATCACAACAGACTGGATCATCTGACCAATCAGAGCAGAGTAGACCAATCACAATAGACTGAGCCATCTGACCAATCAGAGCAGAGTAGACCAATCACAACAGAATGGACCATCTGACCAATCAGAACTGAGACCAGTCACAACAAACTGAGCCATCTGACCAATCAGAGCAGAGTAGACCAATCACAACAGACTGGACCATCTGACCAATCAGAGCAGAGTAGACCAATCACAACAGACTGGGTCATCTGACCAATCAGAACTGAGTAGACCAATCACAACAGACTGGGCCATCTGACCAATCAGAGCAGAGTAGACCAATCACAACAGACTGGGCCATCTGACCAATCAGAGCAGAGTAGACCAATCACAACAGACTGGGGCATCTGACCAATCAGAACTGAGTAGACCAATCACAACAGACTGGGCCATCTGACCAATCAGAGCAGAGTAGACTCTCGGAAAGGAGGGGTTTAGAGAGACTGAATCGTGTAACGAACAGTTTCAGATACTGTGAGAAAAGAGCTGCAATGTATATTATGAGAACCTGTTGGACCTGTTGTAGGAGACCTCCAAAACAAAATAAGGAACCTTGAAAATAGCAGAACAGGGGAACTTTATGATGCATTGTATAATCTTTAAGTGGAAAAACTGCCCTCATGGTCCACAAAATAGTTATTCAACCCTCTGAGCTGTTGGAAGTGATTTTTTCCCCATAATAATTAGGAAGATGAAGAACACAAGCACACAATATACAAAAGCTAGCGGTAAAAAATCCCATCAGCATTTGTCTGAGGACAAAGTGGCCTGAACCTTCTCAGAAGATTATGGATGTTTCTAAATATACAGCCAAATGGGACCACTCCATCTCACATGAAAGGAGTAGAGAGCTGTTTCATACTGAAGAAGAAGGACTCTTTGAGATCAATAAATTCAGAACAATCTCACCTCTCAGCATGAAAAGCGAGATTTTTGCAGTAAAAGCTCAAAGGATGACCTCATGACTGAGAATAGGCATATTGACACATCTATTCAGAAAGGGGACATCTTACGATGCCTGGACCGCACCAGAGTTCTTAGCCAGATGATCTAGAAGGTCAAAATAAATAACAGTGACCTAGCAGTGACCTAGCAGTGGTCAGTCGATCTGGTGGATGGGTCACTCCCACATGACCTAATATTTGTGACAAAGCAATACAATTGTGATCCCTTCCAGGGAACAATCATTTTGTACAGTTTCTCTAAAACATGCCTCTAGCAATGCCTAAACCTGATAAAATAATTATGTAATGCAATATAAGTTGTTTTGGACAAAAAAAAGTCTACCCAGTTGCAAATGTAAATACCCAGTTTGATTTAAAAAAGAGAATAACAAGCTTCAGAATGTCTCTGAATTGTTTCAACTATGGGAATAAATCTCCTCATTACAGCATTAGAAAAGGAAAACAAAGGGAAAGTTTGGGTCATCCAATAAATTCAAATGCCTTGGGAAGTGCTATAATAATTATCATACTTACAAACATACAGTACAAGCATCTTCAGAGATGCCATGCAAATGCATTAGTGGCTGTATAAAACTGAAAAGTCAAGACTAACAACAAAGCAAGATACACTCACTAAAATAAAATAGCTTTTTGATTTTATGTTTTTTTTTTTTTAAGGTAAATTGTAATATTTAATCAAATTTTGGACAATAATTATTTCCGAGTCATCTTGAGTCATTACTAGTGGGTTACCATGATCTTCACTTAAGAGTACTGATCCAAATAATTATTAATTCCTTCAAGGATGTAGTAATACTTGAGTAATCACTATCTTAAACCTTACAAAAACCTATATAGGAAACCTTGAGTCATTATAGGAGAGTTTTCATGTTTTTCACTTTAGAATACTGTTCCTAATAATTAGTAATTCCTTCTGAAGGATTTGGTAATACTTGAGACATTACTATGGGTTACCATGATCTTTACTTAAGAATTGTTATTAGCTATAGTGAACTACCACGTTCCACTGAGCGCTATTACTTACTAATTCATGAATTAGTTTCTTGTTAGTTAAAAGTAGCTACTAGAATGTTAATAGTGTTTCTGTGTAGTTATTCATTGTATACTGACAGAGAAGAACTCTAAAGTGTTACCGAAAACAACCAAACTAACATTGAAGATACAGAACCAAGGACTAAAGAGAAACCAGGGCTTATATAGACAGGTGAGGATTAACGTAACTTAGGAACACACGCCAACTCAATGAATTACCATGGAAACAAACTTGCAAAGGGAACACAGGCAAAACAGGAACAGAACACAGAGAAAATGAAACAAAACAAAACTACAATAACACATCTAGGTCATTTTGATCAATCTGATCAATTTCCAAAAAAAACGTCTATCAAAATACACATCATGTTTTTCTATAAAAAACAAAAAAATCATTGGGTTTTTAAAAAGTCGCTTTTAAGAGTTATACTGTAATCATTTAGAAATAATGCAGAGTGCCCATGCATAAGAGCGAATGAGGGATAACCGGAGGAAACCACTGCCGTTTCCATGGACTGCCCACACAAGCCTGAGGCCATGTGTACAGTAGTTATCTGGTCTGAAGAGTCAAAGAAGGTCATCCTGGTTGACCTGACGGTCTCATGGGTGGAGGGCTGAGTTGACCTTTAAGATGAGAACCTTCAAATACCAAACCCTGACGCAGGACTATAGGGAGAAGAGATGGCAGACTTGTGTGGTACTGGTTGAGTTTGGCTGCAGGAGTTTTCTGGCACAATCCATGTTGAGGATACTAGCAGGGACGTGGAGTTACAGTTAGTAGAGCCTCTATTGGAAAGCAGCTGAAGTCCAGTGGCCGGTTACACCAGCTGTGTGTAAGTTACAGTTTAGTTTAGTTGCGACGTAAGTTACAACTTACACACTACTAAATATGCATTGCACCATTAAACTTGTCATAGAAACATAACTCAGTGTATAAACTAAATATTTAAAGAATCATCTGACCAGAATGGAATTTAACAATTGCATCAATAAGCTCTTGTTTTGCCTGAACAAATGTAATCTTTTAGACATACATGATAATTTTGACATTTACACCCATTTACATTTTAAGAGAGAGAATATTATGTGAATAAATGACTTGTGGCTCTTCAACACAAATCCGTTTTAAATAGCGCACACATGTGCATCGGTCCATGTTGCACATGTCAAATAAAATCAGTCATAACAAATAAATGTAATTTCTTTGTTTTTGTTTTTTGGACCAGCATTTATTCATTGCTCCTTATTCATTTCAAATACAGTTTCTAAATGTCATGTGCATATAAAAAATTACTTATTACGTTATTTCATGATTAAGCATTGTGTTTCAGTGGAAACGTATATTTTTACCATTAGTAATGTGAGGCAAAATAAGTTAGAATAAACCTTAACAGGATAAACTGAAATTCACAGCATTTCAAAAACTTCTGCTCATGAATTTGAAAACTGATATTGGATCACTGAAGGTAAAAGTCATTTTATGCAACTATGCATTACTTTACAGAGCGCTTACTTCCTAATCGGACAAATGTGCAACAGAGGGAAAGTTGCATGTGCATCACACCTGACCCATGATTTTTGCTCCACACGTGCAATGCTCTTTAGTATACAAATAAAAGATTTGTGTTTGCAATGACTAGTTTTTGTGTGAAAAAGCAAAAAGTGTTCCCACTGTACTAGGTCTACCCCACTGACTGCAGCCAGTGAGACAGATACAGAGCGCTCCTGCCATGAGCTCTTGTTCTGGGGAACAGAACTGGTGTTGAGTTGACTTTTTCATTAGTGCTGAGTTGAATGAGCATAATAATGACAGGCCCCAGGGCTCTGCCTGCCCGCAAGCCTAATCACTCAACTGCCACCAGCCACACTGTTCCCCCCCGCGTAATTAAAACAGAGTCAGAACAGAACCGTAAAGCAACACTATAGCCCTCCACTCCCTAATGAGACACTCATCTGCCTGGTGTGTGCATTAAACATTCACTATGTCTGGGGGAAAAAGCATTTTCAATTGCTTTCTCAAGAAGACAAGAAATGAGAAAATGTGAGAGTGAATATTTTTCTAAGGCAGGATAAAGTTTTATCTATACTGTAAAAAAATGTTTTCATCATCCATCTATCCATAGACTGACTGACTATCTATCTATCTATCTATCTATCTATCTATCTATCTATCTATCTATCTATCTATCTATCTATCTATCTATCTATCTATCTATCTATCTATCTATCTATCTATCTATCTATCTATCTATCTATCATCTATCTATCTATCTATCTATCTATCTATCTATCTATCTATCTATCTATCTATCTATCTATCTATCTATCTATCTATCTATCTATCATCTATCTCAATCAAACACTCTCAAAATATGCTGGAAAACATGGTCATCGGGTTTGTCATCTGCAGTCATTACAGTGAAAGTGGGTCATAACAAATATGAAATATTTCTGAAATATGACCAATTCTTTTGGTTTTGTATTTTATAGGTGTTAGTGTATAAGACAAGATAAATGTTCGCATGATACTAAACAAAAGGTCACATATATACAGTAACACACACACACACACACACACACACACACACACACACACACGTGTGTGTGTGTGTGTGTGTGTGTGTGTGTGTGTGTGTGTGTGTGTGTGTGTGTGTGTGTGTTACTGTATATATGTGACCTTTTGTTTAGTATCATGCGAACATTTATCTTGTCTTATACACTAACACCTATAAAATACAAACCAAAATACATGTAAAAACAAATAATAAAACAATTATATTGTGATGGAATTTTGTATAAGAGATTATGCAAGCAAGACAGCAAATCTGATAATACCTGTAGACCGACTGCGTGACACATTCTGTGAAATAATGATATGCTAGTATTTATTACTTCATCATTTCCAGTTCTAAAAGTGGCTGGTAAACGAAGGAAGTTAATAATCTAGCGTAACAGATAATGTAGCAGTGCCTTTAGTTGAGGTTGTGGATATTGACTTCAGCTTCAGTCTTACTGAACAAGAGAACAAAAGATTGTCTGTGTTGCCATAGCAACACAATAGAAAGCTTTCTTCTTTTACTAAAAGTGCATAGCCTTGTGTTTTTATTGTTCTGAGGTGGAGGAGGCCAATTAACAGGCTGTAATTTAAAACAGTATGCTTTCTGCATACTTGATTGGTGTTCTAACCTTAATTGACTTTAAGGGCTCCTAAGGTGTCTTTAATCACTGTATTTATCAGTCCGCCATAATTACAAAATAAAAAATAAAAATCTTATGAGCAATGTTAATTTAAAAAGACTGTGGAATTCAGTTACTGCATTTGTCAAGCACTTTGAAGTGCAGATTTTTTTGACATGTAATAATGTCTTAAAGCTGTTATACTTGGGGTGTGTGTATATAATAGAAACGAAAGATGTTGAATGTATCAATGAAAACACATAATGCATAGAAAGGGAATAACCACATGAGAGCTGCTGACCTACATGAGTGCTACTGTTTGCATGCAGCTAATCATGAATGGCACGGCAATTTTGTCTCAGGCTGGATTGGCACTGATGATGTCGGCAGCTTGCCTAAGATTGATTAGACACATCAAGGGAGCCACTGTTCCAGAGGGAGCAAGACGGAGAGAAATATGGATTTGTCTCCATGCTTATACCTCTTCATTTGTTTCCATTACAGCCCCCTGTCTCTGAGCCTCATGAACAACAGTTGCCAGACATCAGCTCTTACTGAAGTTTCTGCTGCACATTTAATATTTGTTCATTCTACGGCTATTTAAAGGAGGGTTAAATAGTTGATTAATGAATATCATATTTAATATGCCCAGGTTGTCAAAATATTTGCACTGAGGATTCGGCATGTTGAGAAACTCTACATCCATATCATTTTCTGATTTTCTTTTTATTTGTCCATTGCTATTTACAGTTTTTCTCGATCGCTTTGGCTCAATTCTCGAATGACCATTTTTTTTTCTTTCTCAAAACAAGTTCAGATTTCAAGTTCAGTTTCTTGTTCACATTAGATTTGGATTTTTTATTGATTTAAGCAAATTGCATGTGTTTTGGCACATGTGTTCCAAACGAGCCCGCTCGTTGTAGTTCTTGGAAAGTGGATTTTGTTATACAAAATATCTCTCTTTGGAGTGGACCGAGCTTTGTAATCTTGCAGCTCTTTTTAATGCTCAAACAGAAACATTAAAAAGTGAAAAAGCATAATAGCTTTCTCTTAAGTGAAGTGAAGTGAAACAGATATCCTGTGCTCAAGGAGTAGGGAGCAGTGAACACCACATAGGGAGTCTGTCAATCAGTAAGAACTCTTGACTTTGGTTGTAATCATACAGCGTGCGTAGTCTATTATGGGCTATTACAGAGTTTTTGCTCTTTGAGGTTATTTTCACTAATACATCTTCACTTTTTTGACCAATGGCTTCTTAAAACATCGAAACACACATATTTGATTTCAGAATGGGGAACTTAAAGGGACAGTTCACCCAAAAATGAAAATTCTGTCATCATTATCCTCAAGTTGTTCCAAACCTGTTTGAATTTCTTTCTTCGAATTAACACAAAAGACGATATTTTGAAGAATATCAGTATCCAAACAGTTGATGAACCCCATTGACTTCCATAGTATCCCCCCCAACCCACATACTATGGAAGTCAATGGGTGCCATCAACTGTTTGGTTACCCATAATCTTCAAAATATCTTCTAACAACTTGAGGGTGAGTAAATGAAGACAGAATTGTAATTTTTGGGTGAACTATCCCTTTGACAGTTGGTTGAATCCAAATCCATCCATTTTCACATAAAGTGTTGGGTGCCAGACTGCACTCTTAAAAAGAAAGGTTCACAGTAATGCCACAGAAGAAACATTTTTGGGTTCCCAAAATAATCTTTCAGTCAGTTATTCTTAAAAGAACCATTTTTTTATTTTTTATTTTTACTTAGAGAACAACAATTTAATGTTTAAGAGTGAGAGTTTAGCTTTCAGAACATATGGCCTGTACAGGCACTGTATTTCAGCACTGGTTTGGTGTGAGAATAAGTGAAGAACTGGAAAGGGTTTTGATTCAGTAATGAATGACTGGTATCAGTTCAGTCACACATTTAGTCCATTATGTGCTTCAGAACGCAGACATATCGGCACTGTTCACAAATTTCACTGCGTGAGCCATCAAACTGAGCGATGTTAAATGCCCTGTCTTTGTGTGGATAACATCCCATTGAGTTGCTTTGATCCTGCTGCATGTGAATTACAGTAATCGCAAATCAAAAACGTGCTCTTCACCAGCCAAATATTGACTGTGTTACTCTCAGTTGTGAAGGACGGGATATAATTGTGTCAGTGTTGCTTGTGCGTCTCTACAAGGGATGGGGTGAGTGACAGCTTAATACAGCCAACACATCCATTGTCATCAGACGAGCGCTTGGAACACCGATACAAAGCTGAGGCGGGACAGGTTATTCACCGCGGGACACTTACTGGTAAGTAAATGGAATTTACTGTCCCCTGACAAATATCGACACTGATTCAAAGCTGTTCTTGCAGGCCAGAAGAAATCATTTGAAAGTGTAACATGATATTCATAGACTTTGCCAGTTGGGACTTTGCATATTAGCTGTGTTGGACGTGTCTTATTAAGACATCAATCAGATGCAGTGAATTTATACGCCAATCACATTCATGAATAAACAATATCCATTATAGGTTTTTTCATGTCATGGAAAGTGAAAAGAGCTCCAGTGCTTTGAATCCAATAAACCTGATTTTATTTCTATCTTCTGTTTAATCGCCAAACATGATGAAATCCGTTACTTGCATTTTGCACTCCCAAGTCGTACGGTAATTGTTCACTGTTTCTGTCAACATTGGCTGCATGTTTTTTTGTTTTTTTTTGGCGAGCCTCAAATCCAAGTTTTCCATCCAGGAAAAACAGATTTGTTATCTCAAAACTTTTAGAGATAAAGTCTGAGATGTTGTTGCTATGGCTACCTGCCGCACACAGCACACACTCTCCAGGGATTCGCACCGTAAGAGATTGTCGGTAAGAACAATGGCTTGAACATTTGGTAGTAATTGCTTCACGCTCTGCTCTCAGGAGGCGTTAAGGTGAAATCCTTCAGTATCATCTCAGCTTCTTCGCTAGAGTCTCAGGCAGTGACCTTCGCTTCGTATTTTCCATCGGAACAAACAAGACCTTGAGCTTCACACTCTTTCAACAAATTAAAGGAAAAACTGCTGTTCGCTTCTGATGTGAGCTACAGTTACTCCAGGGTCACATTTGATCGTAGTGCTCGCATTCACCAAAGAAAAATATTGAGTTTGGCTTCGAGCGCAACAGTCGTTTTGTTTGTGTTTTTAGTGCAAAGCCAATATTTCATCTAAGAGCATTCTGAGTCTAGCTGGAACGGCAGAACCGATTTATGTTGGTTGTGCACGCAGCCTCCTGCTTTTATCAAACCAACAGCAAACACTTTGATGCCATGTAGCACTATGCGCTTGTTAAGATACTCGTTCGGCTGGACACAGTCTCTTTGTCTATTCCTGCCATCAGAGATGTTTCTTCAAGAACTGTCAGTTATCTTTTTGGGTATATGTTTTCTAATGTGAATAGAACAAAGCTTTTTTACACTGTAAAAGTCATAATTATTGCGTGTTAATTATTGCAATTATTATTAAGTTGTGGTGAGACTTTAGAATTGTAACGAATCCACTGGAGGCGAGTTGCAGAACCCAAGTGTAGTTTATTTACATCCAAATGTGATCAAAATACAAAACAAAGACTTGACTAAGCATAACTTGACATGACACAACTAGACATAAACTAACGCTCACCACAGTGGTTACACAAACAATACTTGACGAATTTTTTCACCACTAGCGGTCGCTAACCTCTTACAATAACAAAGACGTAGGTTGATGATGCATAAGCGGAATTATGGATCTTGTCATCATGCTGATGGATGTGATAATGTTATGGATGAGTGAATACATTGATGTTTTTAACATGACTGTGGTATGAAGAAGGTCGCGATTGCTAATGAGAGTCCCGCGGATATAAAGGAATAAGTATATTTCATTCTTCCGAACTACCCGCAAGTGCTGAATTAATACTCACACAGGTCAGTTTATTAGACGAATGAAACGTGTGAGGTTACGCAGCGCTGTTTCACTTGGTCTACACTGTCACACTAAACTGCATAGAAAGTGTCTTGAAAGTTATAATGTCATTCTATGTGCTATTGTGTTGGCTGTATGAGACTAGCAGTAAGCTAGATCAACATTAGAATAACATACTGATCATATTCTAATATTTCATCATGTTGAGCTATATTGATTCGTTTTATGTACATTTGCTCACCTGTCTAATACATGCAAGAGTATGTCTCTGTCAAGTTGAAGTTAGTCGCGGACGTGGAGCTCTCGGCATCTCGAAAACGCCATGCTGATATTGATCCACGTTTTACAGTAGTTCTCCTTTTGTCCCAAAGTCTGCTTGCCATGGTCCATAATGTTTGAACGAAACAACAACAGTGTGGGCGTGCCGCTAGATGTAACACAGTTGTCCACGTCTGTCGCCATGGTTACTATGGCAGTATGAGTGGAAACCAGGGATAACACGGATATTACGTCATTGACAGGCGACAATAACCAGGGACGAGCCATTGTTCAAAATTAAAATTTCTCTGAAATTAAAAATCTTTGGGAAATTTTGGGATATTGTAAGTACACAACTGCTGGAAATATGTCACACTGTGCAAGTCATTTTTGGATATTTTATTAGAAAAATCTTACATATTGTACCGTTAAATGCACACAAGGACTAATCACTAAACAAGACACACCTGTGAACATGATTAGACAGTTAACCAATGACAACATGACACAAAAGACTAGGGAAGCACATGGCAGGATCACATGAGGGCAAGGGAATCACATGACAAGACAGGAAACATGACTGACATGAAACATGAACCAAAACTAGTAACATGAAACATGAACATGAAATAAAACTCAAAACTAGACATGACAAGAATACTGTTCCGTCATTATTGAATAACTACTCAGGAACAAAGGAGTAACACAATATCAACATTCACTTTGATTAACAAAATGGCAAGTAAAAGCGCTCAGTTGAATGAGGTAGACTTCACTAATAGCTAACCAATAACTACTATTTTTCATATCTCCCAGTGGAACCACAAGTTCATAATTAACTTGAATAATGCATAATTTATTATTAATTCTAAAGTGAAGACCCACTAGTAATGATAAACAAATAAACAAATTCTTCAAAAGGAATGATTCATTACTTGGATCAGTATTCTGAAGTGAAAAGCATGATAGCTAGTAATGACTGAAGTCATTGTAAGACTTTGAGGCTTTTGTAATGTTTTGTATAGTAATTCCTTCCAACAGATTTGATAACACTTGAGTCATTACTAGTGGGTTACCATGATCGTCACTTTAGAATACTGATCCAAATAATAGTAATCACTTTAGAATTATGTAGGAACACTTGAGTCATTACTATCCAATACTTTACAAGGTTCCACTTTATTTTACAGTACGTGCACTTTCTATGTACTTAAAGTGTACTTAACCTTAACCCATAGGTAGGTTCAGTGTTAGTACATAGTTATTACCCAATTATTTTTATTACTACAATAACATATGTTCATGCGAAACAAGACTGTAAAATAAAGTGCTCCCTAGTGAAAAATACTGTAAAAATAACTAAATGTATTTGAAATACTTTTTTTATGCTAAGTATACTACAAATACATTTACATATTTATGTACTTGATATAAATACCCTGAAATACTTTTAGTATACTAAATTGATATACTTAAAGTCTGCTAAATTGGAACAACTAATTTTGTACTTAATGCACTTTAGTTATCCAGAAATAGTGCTGAAGTTCAACTAAATATATACTTCAGTATTGATTGTGCTAAAGTGGAACTATTGCAAGTATACTTTGGGTACACTTTAAATATCTTGCATTTAAATAATTACATTTTACAGAGATCATAATAGGATATTAAAACACATTTTAGGCTTAAAGGAACAGTTCACTCCAAAAGGAAAATTTTATAATGTCGGTAACCAGACAGTTGATGGACTTCCATAGTAGGAAAAAGTCAATGGGGTAAATCAACTGGTTTGATTACCGACATTATTCAAAATGACTTACTTCAGTTACCAGAATGTTAATTTTGTGTTACTCTTGTGTGGTTATTCATTAATGACGGAACAGTATTCTAAAGTCTTCCCGAAGTTGTAATTGATACCAATAAACTGAAAGGCAAATTACACAAAAATGCTTATGACTGCATACGCAGCGGCAGTTTGAAACATAATTGTCTGTATTATTATGATCTAGAATTTAAAATAAATGAAAAGAAAATATTTAAATAAGTAAACTGATCAAGATTCATTAGTTAATAAACAATTATGACACAATGTCACATTACTTTTAATGTCACATCTCAGCGTCTTCAGTCACATCAACAGTGAGTAAAGCTGATGTCATTGTCTGCTCAATCACAGACTTTGAGAGCATAAAGTGAGCAGAGGGGGGCAGTATTACAATTACAGACATCTCACACTTCCTTTTCTCAGATATTATCATATTTATCCTGCAGTTCACATGTATCTGATCAAAAGCTTTCCAATCAATCAATCAATCAATCAATCAATCAATCAATCAATCAATCAATCAATCAATCAATCAATCAATCAATCAATCAATCAATCAATCAATCAATCAATCAATCAATCAATCAATCAACCAATCAATCAATCAATCAATCAATCAATCAATCAATCAATCAATCAATCAACCAGTCAATCAATCAATCAATCAATCACTCAAGCACTCAATCAATCAATAAATCAATCAATCAATCAATCAATACATCAATACATCAATACATCAATACATCAATACATCCACATTCCACCCACTAGCCCTCAACAATCATGGCCTCCTAATAATCCCCTTCCATTGAATTGGCTCTATCACTCTCTCTCCTCTCTCCACCTATAGCTGGTGTGTGGTGAGCGCACTGGCGCTGTTGTACTGTGGCTGCCGTCGCATCATCCAAGTGGATGCTGCACACTGGTGGTGGTTGAGGAGAGATCCCCTGATATGATTGTAAAGCGCTTTGGGTGTACAGCGGTACATATGAAAGCGCTATATAAATGCCTAATTCTATTCTATTCATTCTAAATATAAAATGTATATATATATATGTATATGAAGAGTTCAGACGCCTCTAAGTGCCATCTGAAATTTTCTTCTAGAATAATAATAGTATATTTAATATAAAAATATATAATAAATATAATAAATATAGCTTGTATATTTAAGTTCAGTACTTTCACTTAAATGACAACTAATAGGTAATTTGTATTGCCATTTAAGTGAAATTACTGAACTTAAATATACGAGCTTGATAAAAATTCAGATGGCACTTAGAGGCTTTTGCATCTGAACTCTTCAACTCAGCATAAAAAGATTTATTTATATTTAATATGTATGTATGTATGTATGTATGTATGTATGTATGTATATATATATATATATATATATATATATAATATAAAAAATGTATATATATATATATATATAAATTGTATATATAAAAAAATATAATAAATTATATTTATATTTATTTATATTTAATACACATACACACATATATATATATATAATACACATACACATACACATGCTAAATGTAATAAGGGTTCACAAAATGTATATTCACAATACAGCATGGCCTTGGGTAAAACATTTTCTACATAACAAAAATATGACATGTAAATAAAACCATTAATTTATCAAGCAGATTCTTTAAGTGGCATCCTACCAGAATCTCGTTATGGAAGAAAAATGACGATGCGCTATAAATGCTGCACAGTGAGACAGCGAACAGGTGTTTCAAGTCATAGATCTCACTTTATTGTGGAATGCATGCATGACTGGAATGCTGTATTGACCAATCACAAGCCAGGACAGGGAACTATTTATGACTATTTATAAAGAACCCTTTCATTTGGCATATTTAACACACTATTGCCTCTATTAAAGCTATTTTAACTTATGCTATATATCATTATTGTTTATGACTAATTATACAATCATAAACCAATCATTGTGTAGTTGTTTGGTTAAGCATGCATGTGTAGGAACGTTTATTATCTCCTCTTGTCTCTTTCTGTTGTGGTCTGTAGCTGTTCAGCCCATTGACTTTAAAAGCTGTTCATTATTTTGGCTTTCACGCTGCTCAATCGTACAGTATCAATCATTATTTCACTGACATCAGACATTCAAAGCATAACAGAGACATATGATCATTTCATTACTGGCACACTCTTCTTGTCTACTCGAGGAATGAAGAACGCAGACTGCTTACTTAGAATTAGATCAAATCCAGAACAGACTGAGCCGAACGGATCATATGGTGTTATAAAATGATCTATAAAAATATTTATCTCTTCTTACTTATTCATTAAAAGTTTGTGCATATGAGTGTGAGGATCTCTTCAGCTAGTGAAGATGCTTTGGTGTGTGTATACAGGGTGTACAGCATAAGGTATCACAAGGGTTTACTGTAAGTAACTATATGCATTTAAAGCAATTACACGAAAGTGCATTTTGTTTTGCAGTGGTTTAGTTTGAAATCATGTTTAGAATAATTGCAATCCTTTGTGAAAAAGAAGTGTGCTTTTTATTGAATGTGCACTTGTAGTGAACTTCAAATCTACTTTGAAGCTACTTGCATTTGTATTAATTCAATTAAAGGCCACTTAAGTGTATAGTACTTAAAGAGAGGACACTTTCATGACTTAAAGTCAAAGTTCTTAAAGTCACCTTTTAAATGGAATATTGCAGTATTTATTATAAATGAATTATGTGCATATCGCTATTATTATATTAAAAAAATTCATATGTCCTCATGATCTTTAATTAAAATCTCTCTCTTCTCTGAGAACCTGTCACTCACATGAGATCCACCAATAGCAAACAACAACCATCCAATCAATTCCCCATGAACAAAATCAAGCTCCGCCCTACATTTCATTTGTTTGAAAAGCCGTATCACAAAAAAAGAAAGACTAACTCAACTTCCATTTAATGCCAACTTTGACAAACTTTAAAGAGATTTTTCTGATAAAATAGTGCACTTCACATTAATTATGTTTATGTTTTAATAAACTTTTGTTGCATTTAAAGACATATACTTATTTTGCTGTGTTGACTATAAAATAATTTTAACTGTATGTTGCTTGCAGATCATCATTACTAATGTGTAATGTTGAAATTGCCTGACATACAAGTTTGAATAGAAATTATTGTAACACTTTATTTCGATAGCCCACAAAATTATTGTTGGTTTAATTTGAAAAAGTATGTCACCTGGTTGCCTTAAAATGTTAAGTTCATTAAAAAAATAAATACAAAATAATCAGTTAATACAATGAAGGATATTGATTTAATCAACAAAAACTAAAAAGATTATGTTATATGAATCGCATAAATTATCGAAGTTGACTTGACAAAATAAAAAATGTTGTGATAACAAATCATGAAAATATTTTTTTACAGTGTACTAACTCACTCAACTTTTCAACTACATGTCAACTTATTCAACTAACCCAAACAGTCTACTAATACTCTAATGACAGTTAGTTGACAATGAATGTCTTAAGTGGACTATCCAAATAAAGTGTAACCAAAATGACATTAAAGTATAATTTAGGTCACCATAAATTCTTGTCAGTACATTTGTCAGTACACTTTAACCATATTTCAAGCACAATAGAATTATGAAATTACATATGAAGATGTACTTAAAAAGTACATTTAAGAGGTAAAAAAAATTACCCTCTAAAGTTCAGCTAATTTGTTTTAATATAAACTAAAAAACCCTTTCATTTAAATTGCAATTGACATGCATTTAAGTGTCCGAATACATTACATTCAGTTCATACACACAGTATAATATTTCTGTAATCTTCCATCATCCCTTAAAAAAAATGCTAAAATGTACTTATTTATCACAAAGGATATCATCATATTTTAGTAATAGTTGATGTTAGGTTTGGGAACGTTGTCACTTTTTTTAATGTGACAAGTTGTTATTCATTTCAAATGTTATAGATTAATTATTGTTACTCATTTAGTTACAGTTTAGCTATTAAATTCATGAACTACAATATTTTTAGTGAGAGCATTAGTTTGATATTTTTTGTATGCTTCATTTTATATGTTTGGTGTTTCATGAATGTGCTTCAAAATCGTTTTATGCTGTTAATATTTTGCGGAAAGCCTCATTTAATGTCATAATTTTGATTTAGTGACAGCTTACTCCATATAGTGTGTTCAATGATCTGTATCTTTTTTTATTTTTTTATTTTTGTTATGAGCAACATCAGAGTAAATATTCAAGACTATAAGGTGCCAATACAGAAGACAACTTTCAGAAATAAAATGATACTGAGAAATGATGGAGTAATGACAACTAGCCCCAGCCTCCAAAATGTTATGGCACATTTATGTGTGTGTGTGTGTGTGTGTGTGTGTGTGTGTGTGTGTGTGTGTGTGTGTGTGTGTGTGTGTGTGTGCATACATGTGTCCTGACCAGCCGGTGCCTCTCTTTTCACTATAGGGTCACAGCAGAGGTGTCTGTGTGTGTGTGTGTGTGTGTGTGTGTGTGTGTGTGTGTGTGTGTGTGTGTGTGTGTGTGTGTGTGTGTGTGTGTGTGTGTGTGTGTATCTTCACCAGCAGCACTGCTCCGCTCCGGCTGGGGTCACAGCAGAGGTTGTTTGGAAGGTTTGATTTGTCAGTAGATAAATGATAGCCCCACATCTGGGAGAGTTTGGCAAATAAATAACAAGCGATGGCTCATACATCATCGGCTTCCCTCCAATCTGCCAACAGAAGGAGGGAGAGAATAAATTCTTATTATAACCTTGGGGAAGCACAACACGTATTGTGGAGCGAGGCGGCCGTGAATTCCAGGAGAGCATGCTGTTCTTTGTCAAGTGCGGCGTGTAATAAAAAGCAGACAATAGTCGCGTCCTTAAGTCAGGTCGCCGGCTTGATGTATGGCAGACGCCGTTTGTATCGTGACAGACATGCTGTCACTGGAGTGTGTTGAACTGCTTCCTCTTTACACACAGGGAACATTCCTACAAACTCTCTCAAATGTGTCAATACAACAAGGATTGGAAGCAATTGGTTGGAATCCATCAAAACTGAAATTGTGCGTTTGTTTATAATTGTTTGTATTTCCATGCCATATTACTGCATTATTAATGTATATTCTGATGTGGATTAACACTATATAATAGACTGCCATGCATTGCTGATCCTAATAGGACTCTTTATTTATTATATTAGAGCAGGCTGCTATTGGGATAGATGTGTCATGCTCTCATGAAACTGCTCTTATATTTTCCAGACTTTTCGGTCCGTGACAGACTGTCGAGAGGAACCTGGACCATGATGTCAGACAGCAGGAAAAAGTACAGACCTTTTACATGAGCTTATGTCTGGAGAAACCTGTCTAAATGAACCAACATGTAGTCTATTAGAACCATAGAACATCCATTACGTCCAATATCTGACATCATTCACAATTTAACACTCAGATAAACACATATTTAAATACATATTCAAATGAATGGGATTTGCTCACACATTTATTGACCCTTGTGTTGTTCCAAACCCATTTGACTTTATTTCTTCTGTGGAATGGATGTAACATTTTTCTTTCCTACAGTTGTCAGGGTTATGTTGGGTTTAGTTGTCTTGTCGTTTCTGTTTCTTTTGTTTCATTGCAGTTTAGTTCTGTTTTCTTGGTTACTTAAAGGACAAGTTCGGTATTTTACACTTAAAGCCCTGTTTACAGATCGTATCTGATGAAATAGAACGGTTAAGATTAAAATTTGGACACATGCTGCTGTCCCGAGAATTTTAGGTTTATTTCGCTTCCCCCCACCACCCCCACAATGGTTGTCTATATGCACTGGAAGATTCCGTCCTAAAAACACATTAAACTTTCGTTTACAAAGACGTGAAACTCACCGAGTGGTCAGGGGGTGTTCACTGATATGTTCCATCAAAAATCGCTGAAAAAGATGCATTCCAACAGGTTTTATCGTAGTTTTTGTCCAACTCCATTGACTTAATAGGACGTGGTGTGAGACCGCAGCACCTTTACGATATTACTCCGCCGCTTCTTCTTCTGCTTCTTCTGTGTATTCAATGAAATGCCCGTGGTTTGCTTGCAATTGGCAAAGGTGCATTATCGCCACCAACTGGGCTGGAGTGTCTATTATTCAAGCTCTCAACGGAAGAATCACGGGTGTGACGCGTTTGGCAAAATAGGTCCACAAAAGCGAAATAAACCTAAAATTCTCGGGACAGGAGCATATGTGTCCAAATTTTAATCTTAACCGTTCTATTTCATCAGATACGATCTCTAAACAGGGCTTTAAGTGTAAAATACCGAACTTGTCCTTTAATAGGTCCTCATATGTTTATATTTGTTACGTATTATTTTCGACATTTGTTCTTATACAGCCCTGTGTTTTCAGTTGTGTTTGTCGGTTCTCGCCTTTGGTTATAGTGTGTATGATTTGATTTGTTATTCTCCTACGAATCTCTTGAATGTTCTGCTTGTTCATTAAAGATTATTTGTATTTATTACCCGAGTTGTGCATTTTGGAAAGCTGCACAACAGATAGTTAACATTAACTAATAAAAAAACAATACTTCAGCATTTATTAATTTCAGTTAATGTTAATCTCAACATTTACTAATACATTTTTAAGATAAAAAAATGTGTTAACATTACTTAATGCACTGTGAACCAACCATCATTTTTATTAACTAACATTAACAAAGGTTAATAAATGCTGTACGAATATATTGATCATTGTTAGTTGATGCATTTTAAAGTGTTACCCATGCAATTGTTCGAAGCAGTAAACATTATACACCGTACAAACATCAGTGTCTTTATGTGCATCCATGTGTTTACACTCTCTTCATGTGGAAAAGGTGGGAAATGGATGCAGTAAACTCTGCCAACACATGTTCAATATAACAAAAACGAGATTTCTTTTGGTCCAATTCATGAAGCATATCACATGTACACTCTGTCTAATTGCTCAACTAAGAGATGCAAGAGAAAAGTAATAAATTGTGCCCTCCGCACATCACAATCTGAGGGAACGTAACAAGAAGCCAATTATAAAGCAGTGAAATGTGATGTGCTGTTCTCACCAGGCTCTGGCTTTAATCAAGAATCATTTAATTAAGCAGCTAACACACTTAAGTCAATACTGCTGAGCACAAGAACGGCAAGGGGAGGAGGAAAAATCGGATAATTGCATATTTGTAGATAGCGTTCCTTAAAATGTCTAGTAAATAAGCTGAGTGTCAAATAAACTGACTTCTAGAGATTCAGTGCTTAGGCAATTGTAAAACTAGTTTTTTTTATAAGGAATTTTATAATTAATATCAGTAAAACTTTAAATAGAAAAACAAATTTAAAAAGTAAACAGATATTGTTAATGAACATCTAATTTAAAATGAACTGTCCTCACCAGCAACATCGCATGTAGGGAACAAACAGCAGATGTTTGTGCTCATTCCTTTAAAACAATGTGTTTTTTTTTCTTCCTCTAAATTTCACACGTTTGAGAGGATGGCTGGAGGTGTTTGTGTGCTTACAGAAAAGCACAAAATCGTTAACACTGCAACAGCCCATGAAAATAGAATATGCTTTGCTTTGTTTAAAAGCAGAATCTATATGTTCAAATATTAATATAACAGAATATTCTGGGGACCATGAAACTTTTGTGAAAATGATCAAAAATGCTGGTGGGGAAAGAGTTATTAAAGGGATAGTTCACTTTGAAATTAAATTTTGGTATGTTTTAGCTTACCTCAAGGGCATCCAAGATGTAGGTGTCTTTTTTTCCGCAGTAGTTTCAATTTTGATATTTTTAGGTCAAACCGTTCTTGTCTGTCAGTCATATAATGCAGGTCTATGGTCACTGTCTCAAAGAGCATGCACAGAGTCCAAATTAAAACAATTCCCCGTCGTCCAAATTAAACAATTCCCCATCGTAAGTACACATTGATGGCCCAAGACACGAAACGAGCGGGTTGTGTGAGAAAACGAAAAGTATTTATATCGTTTTTACCTCTTGAACACAGCCGCGTCCAAATGATCTGAGAGCGCGGGCGGGTATAGATATATACACTGCAAAACCGTAGCCAATGCGACATCTAGTGTATATATCTATACCCGCCCGCGCTCTCAGATCATTTGGACGCGGCTGTGTTCAAGAGGTAAAAACGATATAAATACTGTTCGTTTTCTCACACAAACCGCTCGTTTCGTGTCTTGGGCCATCAATGTGTACTTACGATGGGGAATTGTTTAATTTGGACGACGGGGAATTGTTTTAATTTGGACTCTGTGCTTGCTCTTTGAGACAGTGACCATCGACCTGCATTATATGACTGACAGACAAGAACGGTTTGACCTAAAAATATCAAAATTGAAACTACTGCGGAAAAAAAGACACCTACATCTTGGATGCCCTTGAGGTAAGCTAAAACATACCAAAATTTAATTTCAAAGTGAACTATCCCTTTAACAACAGGTACTTACAGGTTAGGATTAGTTGCATGTAATTAGACATCATTTACTGCTATTACTACAGTAACTGCATGTAACGTGTGTAACAAGGACACTGTAAAATAATGTGTCACCAACAGCTTTTATAAGATTAAGCCATACAGGGAACAGCTCACTCTTATCTTAGTCTGCACTGTGGAACTGTGAATATTGTCGACTCTCGCATGATGAATTGCTGGTAATGTTCCTCAGTTGTCACTTTGGATAGCATATGATGAATGATTAAATGTAATTTTGAAATGTAATAATGCTTTTGTGCTCTCCTTGAAGAAGTTGGTCCCCATCCACTGTCATTTTCTGGAAGAGAGCAGCTCAGACATTCATCTAAACGGCTGAAGACGCTTCTTTTTCGATAGCACTTGATCCAGTAATACTAACACTTTCTCTTCTATTCTATATTTTTTAAATAAATAAATGAATTACTGCGTTAGATTAAACTGAGAAGGGTCATAGCACTTGCATATTGTTGTCCTATTGTTAGTTTAACTGCTTCTATTTGTTCTCATTTGTAAGTCGCTTTGGATAAAAGCGTCTGCTAAATGAATAAATGTAAATGTAAATCTAAACATCTAAATGTAAAGTCATACAGGTTAGAAACAACATGAGGATGAAGAAATGATGACGAAATTTAAATTTCTGTGAACTTTTGTGCTGTCACACAAAATTAATGACTTGCTTTTAGAGTTTTTAATGGGTTGCAAGAGCTCAAAAAATGACCATCTCATAACAAGCACATTTCTGAATCGTAAAGAGAAACATAATCAGGTTTTGGTCATGTTTTAAATCTAATTTGCCACCGAAACCGTCAATTAGCAAATGCCCAGTTCAGGAAACAATCACTCATGAAACTATTACACCTTTCACTGTTAAAACTATCCCCTGGTAATGAGGGACTCTGACTTATAAATCTGCACCTGTAACCTGAAGACATGCGGCCCTAGTGTCTGAAAAATTACCTTGATTGTGCACAGCGCACATGGAAATTTATCTTTGCAATGATTTTATTGCACGGTTACCTTAGGCAATTAAATCAATAAATCTTAACTGTCAAGGGGGTGGTTCAGTGCCAGGAAGAAATGAAAAGCTCATATTCAGTAAATAAAAGTCTTTTTGACACATCATTTGGAGCATTATTTAATGGGAGGAACCCATGGCTAAAATATGAGAGAAAGGTGTGCTATTTTATTAGGTGCATTATTATATTAAAGATATATTATTTTATGGCTTAAATTACAGAATCCAAGCGCTTCCCCGCACACAAAGAGGCTCATAAATTAATAAGACATGTCTGAGCATGCAAATTTCCCAGTGATGAATAAATAAGAGGGCATTATATTCAAGAGGAACGCTCCGTTATGAGGCCCAGTATAACCACAATCTAATTTAAATTAAAATATGTCTTGTATATGATCACTGGATTTTGGAAATACATGCAATAAATTCATAAAAACATTTTCCTCCTACATTTGGCAAACACCAACAAAATCATTGACTTATGAACTATTTTTCAGTTCACCGAGTCTGTCCTGGGAAACATGTTTATATTTACTGGGGTGCTTTAAGGTTACTGTGGTCATTATTGTTAATATTGTTAAATATTGTCAGATCCAGTAGTGTGTCATATTAAGTTATGTGTTCCTTCCCAGGCTTGTTTATTCAGAAATTGAAGACACTGTACATTTTTCTGAAATATATTAGATGGAAAACTCAGTCTTGTTTGGTCAGAAATTCTTCGAAACTTTTTCATTTTTTTTTTTTCATTTTGGCTCATACCATTTTTTATTCATCATTTTTATACAGACATTAAACATTTAAAAACAACATAACTACATCTCAGTTTTGTTCATTACGTTTTGACAGTTTTATTATAAAATAAACATACAATAGCCAAAAAAAAAAAAAAAAAAAAAAAAAAAAAGAACAATAATAATAAAAAAATCGCTGGACTTGTGCAACACATTGGAAATACAAAGCTAACCAGGCAGAAAGGTTTTTGATACATAACGCATTTTAAAATGAATTCGTACAACTATACAATGTATAAATTCAAAGCACTGCAGGTTACCTGCTCTGTACAAAAAAAGGAACAAAACAAAAACCTAAATTCTACAGCATGCCAGAACATTGAAATCTTCTGTCATTGCAAGTAATGTGTACAACTTTGCCAACAGCCAATATCTTTGTAAGATGAAGGCCTTTTACTTAAAGTAGAAATCCTGCTCTTTCGTGACGTCAAACCAACATCCTTTTAGGCAATAGGTAGCATTGAGGCATTTCTATAAAGCGCAAGTTTCACAGAACTGCTTTCTGATAGGTTTAAATATGTCTACAACATATAACAATACTGACGTCTTTGAAATCGAGTATTAATTCAACGCAACTTTGATTATGACAGTTACTTGGTAGAAAGAGTCATGCTGCATTAAAACTCGTAAGAAAACTGGTTTTTCTTTGCCTTTAAGTTTTTTTTTTTCTCCACATAAATCGATTTGCATATTTTATCAAAATGAATTCTTGAAACTTTCCTTAAATAACAGTATGATGGCTGCATTTCTAAAACCACAAGGAGAGGAAATGCTATCATTTCCCATAAGGCTCAATCGAGATTAACTGCTCTTTGGGACATTGCTCCAATTTCAGTTTTAGATTTTGCCAGTTGTGACCCCGAAACGCCCTGGCATGTACATCACTTTGAATACACTATGCCACCAATGTACTCAAATACATTGCCTTTCATTTGGTTATTTCAATGGCTTCTAACAATCCACCTTGAGTAAGTATATTGCCTTGTGTGTAAATACCTTTCTTCTTTAAGAAATCCATTGTAGTGTTACCCATCTGTACACTCTGACTCAAAAACCCAACGATAAGTTTCTCCAGTTGGTGATTTAACTGAAAATGTAGGACTCAGCAGAAAAGGCCGACTCGTATGACATGGAAGCAATGAGAGATGTTGCATATCTTCATAGATTCAAAGCTGTGGATGGGTTTAAGGGTCAAATGCAACGCCTTGATGTGATTACAATCTCAAGAGGACAAATCATGGTGCACAACCTTATACTGTACAGAAAAAGACAAACGGACAGAACAAGACTGTAAATAACTGGTCTTTGATTCTCTACAGTTTACATTGGTAACAAGGCATTTGCAACAAGGTATTTAAAAAAAGAAATCTCTGATGAAGTTAGAAACTGACTTTGCAACGTGTTCATTTGACAACAGCAAAGAGATTTTTGATGATCCATAGGCAATCAGCGGAAACGATAAACTTGTGTTATAGTGAAATATTCATACGACCAGAGAAGTGCTCACATTTAATTAAAATCAAGGCTTTTTGATGCGTTTTGTTCAAAAGTGCCGATGTCTTTTAAAAGTACCATGGTACACGCCGCATGTTAATCAGTGTGGAAATTGGAAGATCTTTAATTGACGACATGATGTGGTTTTACGGTAACGGAGAGCTATTTACATGTCTAATGTGCAGAGCAAATAGAAAGCCTCCAGCTGAGCCTGCTTTAATTGGAGATTGTTCTTCCTTATAGGCTTTTTCATCGATGTAGAGCTCATTCAGGAGTACAAAGAATCAAAGCGACCTTATGCTACCTCTGAAAGATGAGGGGTAATTGCTATTATGTTGTCATTATTTAACAAATAAACACCTTCCAGCTTTGTCAAACCAGAGGTCTGAATGGTACAACAGCAAATGTAAATGCTATAAGTTTGTGGTCCTTTTTTAAATGATTTAAGCAATATGTAAAATGTTTGTTTTAAGTTAATATGTAACAGTGAAGTTCTACAAGATTTGAAATATTACCAAAGTCAATATAAGAAAAATCTAATATATTGAATCCATTGCAAAAGCAGGTTACATGTCCCAGTTTTGGGATAAAAACACATGATTTTTGTGGCACTTTAATGGACAACCTTGATGATTTAGGCTCTATTATTTAACTAATGAATGCAACAAAACTGTATGTATAGATGTTCAGGCCATTATTCACTGCATTAAATGTTGTAAATCCTAGTATCCTAGAATATATGATTCAAATAAATATGTATTTGCCCTGGTTTGGTTCTATTGGATCAATGCCCTTTATTTAAAGCTGAAACTGATTTTCCATTAAACATCCAGCCTTCTCTGAATACAAACAAACTACTGATGCAATCTATAAACTGACATTTCCATCATTGTAATTTATTCACATGATAAGTTCACTATATCTCTGTAAACTGTAATGTTTCCACCTACTATTAATAAACTGAAATCAAATATTCACTGCTGGTATCATCTATGGCATTTTTCTGCCTTATTACATTGTAATTACCAATTTGTAACAATGTAATAAGTAAAAAAGACCAGCTTTTTTAAGATTTGCCTCAATTAATGGTTTCTAAAGCAAAAGTGAACATGTACTAGTCTATCGGACCAAATGTATTTTCCCACTTGCTTTATTCCCAATTCAAGAACGGCATATAAAGCATGATAAAAAGCTCCAGAAAGAACACGACTGTTCTGTTTTTCATTGCAAGACAAACTGGGGGCATTAGAGGTGCATCTAATAGGCAGAGCAGGTTGTTTACTTCACTGCGAGAGTGAGTCAGAGCTGCTGGTTTCTGATGGACTGCCAGAGGGCCGCAGATTTCTTTGCCAGACTGGCATAACTCAAACAAGCACAGCAACAGATGCCACAGAAACCACACAATTTTTAGAAACCGACTCCATGTACGTAAGAAAACAGCTGGTAATATTGTTCATGGGAAGGTGAATTTCACTATTTGCATAATGATATTTTTTGCCTTGCATCAAAGGAAGTCCATGAAGTCCATGAAGTGAATAGAGGCTTCCAACAAAAACGTGCTTTTGCTCTGTAATTAATTTGGGCAACAATTATTTCTGATCGTTAGATGTTTTTAATATTGCTGTTCGTGTGCTACAGTGAGTATTGCACTATAAACCATTATTGGACAGTACGCATTTCTCGCTACGTTATGTGAACATTGCCCATGGAGGAGGTAATGAGAAACGTATATTTAGCTGTACAATATGTAAAGATGCACTTAGACGTCATTCACTTTTAAGTCATTTTCTATCATCATCAGAGCAGAAAGCAAACATTTGAAATGTACTTGAACATTAAAGCGAAAAACAGGTACCACAACCGCCATTTTACAAAGAAAATAAATAAATAATCATGTTATGAAAACAGAAAAATTGGATATACCAATATGGTATGGAAAATCATTCAGATCCATTGTCATCCTTAAATATAGACTCTAATAAATTTCCATTGGATACGCAGGCACTTTTGAATAATCTTAGTGAAATGTCTATTTCACACATACATCCCGTCTCTCGCTCATATTCTGACATTCACGTGATAGACTGACAGATATATGAAGCTTTACAATACAATGAACCCTGCCAATGAAAATCTGATCCACACACACACACGCGCACACACACACACACAAATACCTATGAACACACCAGCAAGAAGAAACAGTTTGACTCTCACTGATAGGTTATCAACAATTCCGTATCATATTTAACATTAAATTCATCAGTAAAGAGTTTATGCATGGAAAATTAACATTTGATTAAAAAAGATTTGTGATTTGATCACGTGATGCAATTGTTTAGGCCTCAAAATTCTGACCTAGCTTGTTTGGGAGCGTCTCTGGAGATAGAAAAATGTAATGTTCAAGTACAAGCATTAATAAACTCTCTATAGATAATAACTTAATGTTAAACGTTATCAAGCCAGCCCTAACGAGGCTGAAAAAAGAACAAAAAAAACGACGAAAAACTGGACGAAACACATATATTCTTCATAGTGCTCATGAAATACGCTGATGTCTCTGTTCTACTGTACCTCTACCTCTCTGCATTAACATGCAAGATTGAACAAACACCAAACAGTTAAAATAGCTGTCATATACAACACAGTCATTATGGTACATATTGAAACCAAAAACCAAAAAATCTTTAAGATTCTCTGATACCCCCCTCAGAGATATCAATCTGTCATATGTGCATATGTATAAGTTAATTGCACGGATAAAATCTCCCATCAGCCTCTGACGCTGCGAACACAAGACGTGAAGTCTGTCTCCGAGAACGCAGCTTTGGAGCGAAGCCAACGAGACTGCTCACACTGACGCCAGCTGTCATAGTGCCACAGTAAAATAGAAGACGGGGACATTTGAGAGAATACATGACTGCTGCACCCGTCCCTTACAAAAAAAAAAAAAAAAAAAAAAAAAAACCCTTGACAGATAAGCACAATTTCTAATGGATGCGTGTGAATCTCCAGATGGGGTGAATCTATAAGTTTGAGATGAATGCAGTTTTAACAGCTCATTTATCTGTCCCCTAATTCCTGTGTATCTCAATCTTGCAGTGCTAAGGCCTGAAATATACTCTACGCAAGTACATTAGACATGCTGGATTTCATGTGTCATGTTCTAAAAGGTGTCAGAGCGCAATTCATAATGCAAAGGCCAATGTGTGTTCTCAGCAATGCCATAGCGGCTCTTAGAGTGAACCAGACATGTCCAGTCCTGTTCCCAAGGCCCTGCAGCGCCAGGATTGGACACTTCTGTTTCAGTTCAACTTAAAGCAAAAGTTTAAAGAGCTAGTTAAGCAAGTATGTCAAGAGTGGTCTCTCTATGATATCATTTCCTGTTTTAAGTTGTTTTTTTTTTGCTAAATGTTTAAAAAAATATATTAAGCAGTAAAGCAGTTACTATATATACACACACATACACTACAGTTAAAAAGTTTGGGGTCCATAAGATTTTTTTCATGTTTTCGAAGGAATTCCCCTTTTGATAAAAAATACGGTAATATTGTAAAATGTGATTATAATTTAAAAGAACTGTTTTCTATTTGAATATATTTTAAAATGTAATTTTTTCCTGTGATGCAAAGCTGATACTGATACTGCAAAACTGTGATAAAAAATGTTCCTGAATTTCCATTACCATTATTTGATGAATAGAAAGTTCAAAAGAAGAGGATTTATTTAAAATATTTTGTAACATTATATATATATATATATATATATATATATATATATATATATATATATATATATATACTGTATATATATATGATTGGATTTAATTTAATATGTCTTTAATAAAAGTATGAAAACAAATCAAACAAACAGACTTTTGAAAGGTAGTGTGTGTATATATATTATGCCAAACTAAGTTCTTTTAAAGAATTTCATTCTTATAACTGACATTTCTGACTTTATGTCCCACAAAAAATTATTTTAATTAAACATTTAAAAACATGTTCAGAGGTGTATTCATGTCATTTATGTATTTTTTGACTAAATAATAGATAAGATGAAAAAAAGTTGATATTGAAAGGTAAATCTAACGGCCCTTAAGTGCTGAGGATTGATACTGGCAGAGTATCACACATTAAAAACACTTCCAATATGTTGATCAAGAATTCATGTCTGCCTTTGCGTACTTGCGTAAAGTGTGTTTCTGGCCTAACCTGCCTCACAAAGCAAATTTGATTTGCCACACAGAGGTCACTAGTTGAATTTCCGTTCAACAACATTAGTAAGTTGCTGCTATACAGTCACAAATTCTATTCTTGTAACAGATTAATACATTTGGCCTCCCATAGTGCTGTAATTTGAAGCAGCAGCGCTCCGTCCTTCCAGATCCGACATCCCAAGACTTTCCTGACGTACTCTTACAGGAATCAAGCCTGAACGAGGACATGGCACCCTCCAGGGAATAACTCACAGTTCTGAGGCTCGCTAGTGGTTAACTGCCGACTTCCCTCAGGGTTCTGGAGGGTTGTAGATGGCAAAGATGGTGGAGGTAGTGATGAACGGTGGGGAAGAGAGTGGGAGAGAGAAAGACAGAGAGAGAGGAAGAGCACAGTGGAAGTGCCAGCACTATAACAAATGGGCCTCCAGCCGAAGCCAGTGCAATCCTTGGCGTATGTAGCGCACCAGTTCTGTCATGCTGCTGTGCTGCGTCAACGGTTCCATTACTGAGTCCAGCTCCACAAAGAACTCTGGCAGAAGAGAGAGATAGAGACACACACATCAGTGATCGTCATCAAGGGAAGTTTGAGACTCTGGTAAATTACATATAACAGCTGCTGACGATCTATTGGACATTAAGTGCCATTTTTTAGTGTGGCACTGACAGCAAAAACCAACAACAAAGCAGATGCAACTTGCTGGCGAAAAAGACGTAAATACTAATCTAACCCAAAGAGCATGTGGGTCCATTGACGGCATTCAAAAGTAGTTATGTATTCAGAAAAAAAAAAAAAAGATCTTAAGAATATATTTGAGGACTTCTTAAAGGGATAGTTCACCCAGAAATGAAAATTCTGTAATTTACTCACTCTCAAGTTGTTCCAGAACCTGTGTTATGTGGAACACAAAGGAAGATATTTTGAAGAATAATGGTAACCAAACAGTTGAGGGACACCATTGACTTCCATAGTAGTTTTTTTCCACAATGGAAGTCAATCAATTTGGTAGACATTCTTCAAAATATCTTCTTTTGTGTTCAGCAGAAGAACGAAATGCATACAGGTTTTGGAACAACTTGAGGGTGAGTAAATTATGACCGAATTTTCATTTTAGTGTGAACTATTTCACGAATTGCATTTAGAAACATCCCAAAACAATCTCAAGGCAATTCACAACTATTTTACATTTTGGTGGCTAATTAATATGAATTCGCACAATGTCATTTGAACATTTTCGTACGGTCTTCTTACGCCCCAGTGACGGGTATGTTTAGGGGTGCTTACTTTTTTCTAATAATCGTATGTTTTTGTATGATTCCATTAAGTATCAAGATTCTTAAGAATTTATCTTAACTCTTTCCCCCGCCATTGACAGAATTTTCCGTAATTTATGACACAACTCTTTCCCAACATTGCAGGAATTTTCAGTCAATCCACTGTTACATGGTAGGGGGCGCTATTACACATATTCTGATAGAGGCCAGAATCTCCACACTGTAAAAAAAAATTTTCAGTTCACTTAAGCCGCGTTTCCACCGAAATTACCCGGAACAATTTGTCCCAGGAACTTTTGTCCCAGGAACTTTTTTTGCCCCAGACCGGTTGCTTTCTGCGTTTACACCGCGGTCTAAAGTACCGGGAAGGTAAACTGCGCGCAACTGCTCCTCCCAGTCTGCGACGGACAGTAATCAGTTTTGAGCGCCACATTTATAATAAGTATAGAGGAGATTCAAACTGTGCTGCAGTTATGTATTGGTTTACTAACGAGGTAATTAACAAAACAAAATAGACGAGCACTGATACTAAAGCGTGTTCAGAAAGCTCGTATGCGTATAAAATTAGACAACGTATGTTATGTTATTGTGAGATGCCTGGGACGAACGCGCAAAAAAATGTCCTCTTTCGCAAATACGCTTTAAAGAAAGCCTGAACCCCGTCTATCAATCATAAATAGTGACAGTCTTGTAAATAGTTGTTTGTTACTCTAACCAAAAAAAGGGCTATTTCAATCCTGTTATAGTAAATTTGTAACATGGTTTGGAGTGCCTTGCAATAGATGACAATGTGTAAACAAAGACTTAATAATAAAAGCTGTGGCAGAAAAGAGATGAGCACTGATAAAGCGTGTTCAGTAAGCTCGTAATGCTAACGTTAGATATAAAATTTGTATGTTATCAGCTATTGCGGACATTGACCGTGAGATGGCTGGGACGAACGCGCAGAAAGTTTCCTCTTCCACAAATACCCTTAATAAAGCCTGAAACTCGTCGCCAGTCCACCAGTTTTTTTATTAAATTCCATATTTGCAGACAGACAACTCTTACTGCATGAAGCCACGACACGAACCGCAATCGATTTTTTAAAAAGGGAGGTTAAAAATAAATAAAATGCTGCGTGGAATCATCCAACCAAAATGCGGCGAGAACACAACCAATCAGGTTGTGCAGCGCACAAGTCCCACCCCTGAAAGTTCCTGAACTTTGAAAAAGTACTACCTCATGAGCAGGGACTATCGGAGGGGGAAATATTTACCCGGAACTTCATTTAGACCCTGGTTCCTGCGGTGTAAACACATCGAGTACCAGCCCAAAGTTCCTAGTTCCTGGGGAAAGTTCCTGCGGTGGAAACGCGGCTTTACTTAATTTTTTTTAAAGTAAACCCATTGCCTTAAAATTATTAAGTAAATAAACGTATTAAGTAAATAAACGTAATGCTTAATTGAAAAAAAATAAGTTATGTGAACTTGACAATTCCACATTACTTAATTTTTTCGATTAAGCATGAAGTTTAATTACTTAATAATTTTAAGGCAACGGGTTTCCTCAATTTTTTTATAATAAGTCAAATTATCACTTTTTACAGGCGAAAAAGATTCAGAAACAAGTGATAAAAGCATTGCCTTTGCATATTGTAGTCTTTTACAAAAAAAAAAAAAATGTTTTGTGCTTTTTGTACAAAATGTTGCTTTTTTTATGAATCTTACCCAGATTCAAGTGTTGATAAAAAAATAATTCATGAAGCTTGTTTTTTTTGTGTGTGTGTGTGTGTGTGTGTGTGTGTGTGTGTTTAAAAGCAAAGGCTCTGTTCTCTCTTTTGATATATTGCATGTTCAGATCATACAACAAAATATTCAGGGGGCCGTGAGATTTTTGTGAAAATGATCAAAAATGCTGGCGCTGGCTGGCAACTTAAAAAATAAACACTGGCGGGGCAAGAGTTAAGAAATGTTTTTTTTTTTTACCCTTTCAGCCACTAGTTTTCATGCAGCTATGATAAAAATAAATAAAAATAAAATAAAAATAAAAACTACTATAAAGATAATAATTAAAAATAATAATTCTTTCTTCACTGAACACAGAAAAATCAAATTTTTTTTTTAACACTACCCATTCATCTTTAATTAAATTTTCCCAGGCACTGAAAATCAAAGAGAAACATCAATGTGAATCTTCTTAAGTTTAGCCTGAAGATAATGTGAGTATCTGATGACATCACTGCCACCTACTAATGACTGCAGCAATTAGCAAACAGACGACAACAACAGACTAAAGAGTCATGTACGCGCCCGAGGACCTGCTACTGTCATAATGAGCCAATCCCGCTATCATTCTGACCAAAGCTCGTACCCACCAGCCTTTAACTGCGTTCCTTTCTAGGAAAGACACTGAGGAGGGGAAGTTGAGAGAGAGTTTATTACGGCTGATTTCTGAGGCGGGGGAGACCTCGTACAACACACGGGGTCTCAGAGCGTTTTAATTAGTCTCCTCCAGAGGACAGAGAGAGAGAGAGAACGAAAGAGAGGGATGACAAACCACATCAGATCTCAAATGCAATTAGCATAGTGGCTTTTTCATATCTCTGGTGGTTCATATCAAAATGTTGAGTCACTGCAAGTGTGAGAGGTGAATTTCTTATATAACACAGAGATACAGTTTATGACAGCGAAGATGAATTAGATTTATCCGCGAGGGAGAGATTTTAGGAGAATTTGGGAAAGTGATTCTTCACTTCAATGATTGTTTTGTAATGCAAGATATAAAAGCCCTAAAAATGGCAGGCGAATGACGAATTGTCTCTCGACTATAGCTATAAAAAATATACATTGATATTTGATCAACTTTGATAAATATTGTACGTATTGCTCTTTACAGTATTTTTCCTGAAACAGCTTAAAAGAATGGGTCTTTTTCACTCATTTTTCCTGTACATACAGGATAACTATACAAAAAATTCCTACCTAAAACACGTGTGTCCGCATTTTTGTTCTTAAAGTCTGTGTGAACCGGAAGTTGCAAACGACTTTTCTCCAGTGTTGTGACGTATTTCCAAGTGAAACGGAATATTGAACAGAGGGCAGGGTTTCACTTTAGTGCTCCTCCTCTCCATCTCTGCTCATAGCAGACTAACGGTTTGAGGGGAGTGGTTAAGCGTTTTCAACCCAAGCCGTCAAACCGGCGTCATCAGAGAAGGAACGCCATTCCAGGCCGGAAGTAACTTTTCAGATTTTGATTAAAGATTACCACGGCAAAACATTTTTTTCAGTGTATTAACTTGCACGGATTAGTTGTTCACCACAAGACTAGTAATATGCGCTAACAAAGTAAACAGGGTCAATTTTGGTTTCATGTCGACTTTAACCTCGTTCTAATGTTAACGAATTTGGAGTATTTTAAATGAGCGTGTGCGTGCATGAGGTTAGTCATTTGCATAAAACACGCCCAAATCATCTCCATATAAGGGCTTTCCGCACAACACTTCCTTTATAGCCTTTCGTCGCTTTCGTCTAAACAGCATTGCTTAATGTTATATCCCAACAAAATCACTGTATATATAGGCTATATCAGTATTTATCGCTCTGCTCCACTCTGTACTTTCAGTCTAAACAAGTGTCTGTACAAGCTGTCTACTGAACAATAAAACCTGAAATATAACTCAAAACCCATCCTACCTTGACTTTCCTGGGCCAGCTTGTCAGAGGTTTCCCAGTGTTCGTAGCTGCGCAGGATGTTGTTGGTGATGTTGACATGGCTGGCTGCCATGTGGTGGATGCGTTGGGGAATGGCCACACTTCCAGAGGCAGAGGAAGAGCCCATCACTCCAGTGCCGCTGCTGACCGAACTGACAGGAGATGGACTCAGGGACATGGGAGACGGGGTACCTGTGCTCCTGGTAGGACACAGATGAAACATTGACCAATGAGAATTTTGGAAAATCCAATCCACTGTATACCAGTATTATTTCAAATTGAGCCGGCACTTTCCATACCCTCAAAACGGATCATTCCTATCCTTCAAAGGTAAGTAACAAGCGACACATTAAAAGAAAGTTTGTTGCTCAGTTTCTGTATATTTTTATGCTTCATTCTTAAAAATAAAGATGCCAAAAGGGTATTCGTAGCAATACCGTAGAATAAATATTTTGTGTTCCCCTAAGAACCTTTCAGTCAACAGTTCTTAAAAAAAAAACATGGAGAACATTTTAATGAAAGAACCTTTTGACACTATAAAGAACCTTTTGTGCAATGGAATGGTTCCATAAATATTAAATGTTCAGCATGGAACCATATAGGTGCTGATAAAGAACATTTAATTTTAAGAGTAATGGTAACCCCGCCCACAGTGAATTCTCATTGGATAAATATCCAGTGCCACATTACTCTATATTACTCAAATACGTTTTGATTGGCTGTGGCTTTCTAATGAAACTAGTGTCATGTATTTGTAATTACGCATTTGTAATGATGAAGTTGCAATTTAGTATATATTAACTTTCAATGTACCATAAAATAACAGACTACAGTTGATAATAAAGCACTTTACATGTGCGGTAGCACTTTACAATAAGGTTCATTAATTAACATTAGTTAATGTATTAACTAACATGAACTAACCATGAGCAATACATTTGTTACTGTATTGTTACTGTAACCTTATTGTAAAGTGTAACCACAATCTTAAGTGTGTTAGTCAACACAGTGCACGTCTTTAAATCATGCAAGCAAGATTATTAAAACAATGATTTAAAATGTACTTTAAAGTAACACTTTTTAAAAATTTTATAACAATGGCACTTTTTAAAAGTTTAGATAAGTTTGTTAAGAAAAGAAGTGGCCTTCATTGTAAAAAAAAAATAAAAAAAATGCTGCCTTACATTTTTAAGTACAATCAACTTGGATGTTTAAGTCATTTCAACTTAAATTACATTAAACTGACTTTAAACGAGTTGAATCTTGTATAACAAAGTTGAAAATTTCTTAACTTAACTTATTGATCATATATTTCTTTATAGTGTTTTGTTTCATTAATATTATATTATCTGCAAGTACAGATTTTTTTAAATATACTTTTAAGATTTGAAGTACGCTTCAAGTGCACATTCAATACAATAAATCACACTTCTTATTCACAAGGGTAGCACCACTGCCGCCAGCTATACGATTCTTTATATTTACCCAACAACCCTTTAATCAGAATCTCAGTACATTCTCAACAGTAACCTGCAGACACAGTCGTCCCTCCAGACAACCATCGGCACACATATTCATTGGTCTCTTTAGTCCTGCAACCCCAAACAATCTGGTTCAGTGGCCTGTAATCCACTGAAAAATGAAAACACACTCAAGCCTCGGCCGGCTAAATTATGCGCCCTGTCAACAGCCAGGCCCGTTCGCAACGGGTTTCAGGGCTCCGCTAAGATAAATAAACTCCCTCGGAGGCGAAAAAAAAAAAGGCAAAAAAGATTCATGATGGTAAAGGATGAGGAGGAGGTTGAGGATGGATGTGTTGATCACACTCTTTATTGCTAATGTAGTGGCTGCAGGGGCCGGACCGGTGAGGCTAATAGCTTTTGACAGGCAGGTTGGCAGGCGAACAGCGGGCCTGGGTAGTGTCCTGCTAAAGGCCAGATCAGACACACACACACAGTCAAACACAGCGCCTCTCGCACCAGCTCACCCCATTGGTACTCAGTTGCCATGGAGCTGACATGGAAGCGATGCTGCTTTCCCAGAGTTCATCTCTTCATGTCCTTTCATTGATGTCAAGAAACCATGACTGAGGTTTCATATCTCACACTATAGTTTTTTCCCCCCCCTACTTGGCAGCGGGAGGAAGTTTCAGGCTGTTCTCAAGCAAGATGGAATCTTTTCATAAGCTGGCAGAATCTTTTCATAAGCTGGCAGAAATACAAAAGGACAAGGAGAGGAAAAATGCACGTACTTTCCATTGGCTCCCCACGGTGAAGGTGCTTGGGAACTTTTCGCAGAATTCTGAGGGAACAAGAAACGTAGGTTGAGAACATTATTTATAAACAGACAGCACGTAATCAGAAAATGCAAACATGGTACGTCTCGTGCAAATGAACTGCATAATTAGTTTACAATTTAACGGTGTACATGTAATAATGGGATGCATAATACATGAGAACATGCTATTCAAATAAATATGCAGTCAAAAACCATGATCTCTGGCTCTTTTACTTATTTGCAAGAAACAAAGGCATGGGGTCTTACCTTGAAATACTCCATTAGTGAGCGTGAATACTTCATTGCGTGATCTTTCTTCAACTTGAACATTCGCAAGTACAGAAGTGACAAACATCGATTGCTGAAAAAGAGAAAATAATCATTATGTGCCATTAAGATCCTGCCTAACGTATTCTAGGAATATTGAAAGACGCTGTTATGAATACTAATGTAGCTTCATCAAGGCAATGCATGGGTGTTTCTTTAGCTTTGTGCACTTTTATATCCCACTGATTTGATTTTTATTAAAACAAACTTTTTGTTATATTAAGATTACAATAAAACTGGACATTTTTAACCATGCCATTATTAATTATGTATGCAAAAAAAATCATGATTTTGTGTTGATTGATTGTTTTATTCTTGTCACAGACCTAGACTTTTTGTCTTAAATATAAAAATCCATCATAGAAATTTTTTATTGCATTTCTAAAAACATAATAATCAAAAAAGTGACGTGATCTTCAACCATCATGTACTGTATATGAAATGATGACGTTCCCACAATTGTGCCATCATTTCCATTATGACCAAAAATGTTATACAGTATATTAACTACAGTGTTAAAGAACAGCTTGAGATGATATATTAAACAAAATGTGAAGTAAATAAAGAGAAAATAACAATATAAATGAATCTTTTTTTCTAACCAAGCGGTAATTCTGTCAAATCCTACAAAAAATGTGAAAACATTGTTTTTAGGATGCATGAAATTCGCTTTAGCAAGACAAAGGCTACATTCACACCGTCAGTTTTTGGGATTGACAGCCACGAGTCTCGAAATGTCCCGTTCAAACAGCAACTTACAGTAGCATCTCGAATACTGTCTGTATGAACGTCCAATGGGAATCAAGCCCGTGCTCTCTAACCAGTACTCATAGCGACAGGACCAAATATTACAAAGATGGCGACGTCCAGAGAATTGAAAAGTCTTATCACTTTTGACACGACAAGTGTCCAATCGAGCCCCAGGTTCATCCGTTAAATCTTCATTAACCGACAGCAGCTATTAGGCTATATCCGTGTGGAGAGTGGAGCATTTGAGTCACACGAAAACCCACAACACACGGCTATCGCACTGTATGACGTGACAGACAACTAGTTGTCTGGTCCGGATCCGTTCACACAGCGCAGATTTTTTTTTTGAGAATGCGGTTGTGAGTCCTGAAAATGTACGGGTGTGAGTTATACGGTAATAGTGTGTACGGGTGTCACTCCCGTAAGAAACTGAAATGTGTGTGAACATAACCGTACAACGACTGACAACTGTATTCTGCTGCCGTGTGAATGTGACTTTTAAAGGAGTCGGCTGTTTTATTCCAAAAATTTCATTTCCACCATCGAGTGTTATTAAAAACAATACAAACTTTCAGATAAGGCGGAAATGTCTTCAGGTGAATGTTAAAAACAAAACAAAACAAAACAAATGATCCTGTGATGCACGTATGCCCACAGTTGGACACAGTTAGTAGTTGAATACTAGCAATTGTGAAAATTCACAGGGCCAAAAAACCCTATAGCAAAAACTTGAATCATTTTGACAACAACAACAACAACAAAAACAACAACAGTATTATCATAAGCATCAGTGTGCATCAATATGAGCAGTGAGGAAAAAGCAGCCAGTATCATGGGGTGGCTGACCTTTCAACAGTATGCTTGCGAGACACCAGATGCTTGGGACATATGCACAGCCCCATGAAACCAAAACTAGCTTTCTCACATTTCTGACGCGTCCAAACTACTAAAGTCACATTAATATATAAGCAAGGTGTCTATCCCCCTAAAGCCGGCCAGAATTGAAAAGGTCTTTTATGGCATCTTGTTGATGCGTCTTCATTGTGCGTGAAACATTTCCCTATGTCACAGGTCAAAATCTATTGGCCTAATATATCTGAAGCCAGAGAGTAAACATCTTTTCACAGCTCTCTCAAATGCATATAATATCACCCGAACAGTATTATGTCCTCGACCCAGGTTTATAAATCATAAACGCAGCAGCCTTTGAAAATCCCTTTCGGCTGCTAGACGGCTTTCATTAACAAGCCAGAAAGACTGGCAGCTGAATTCCAATCTGCGCTGATGACTGTCATTCCGCTATAAGCGCAAAACTAACCTTGACATTCAGAATAAACAAGCCGCCGCGGCGTGACAGGCAGGCAGAGCACGGGCGGCTTTTATCTGGGCGAGAATATGTTTCTGCCGTCACCATGTGGAAATCTTTCATTATCCTCTAATAGCTTAATGAAATACAGGAATAATGATCCACTCTAAGCTGATTAAGCGCTTTAGCAGTGTTTTAAAGCTTCCTTCCAGATACGGATGATTGTCGTCGAGCGATGGCTGAGAGGAGATTTAACTGGCTGCTAGAGCAAAGCGCTGGATTTAGCTTCTGATGGTACGCGGGGAACGGCGTTGGAGTTATAATACCACCCCTAACGCCCTTAGAAGGCCCGAACGCTTACACCACTCCAAAACAACTACATCAGTTGCGTTATCAATGCAATTCGCATTTTGACCTCCATGCATGTTGAGTGTATAACTGCATATGACACTTTAAATAAAATTGTTTTCTCTCAAATAGGCACTGCTTTAATCTGACATCTCCAGACTTGGCATAACGGCTTGAGGACATTGTGGGTCATTCTGTCTACATAGTAAAGAAAGGTTCTTCTAATTAACATTTAAAGTGATTGACCATGAGTCATCTTTTTCTGTGACGTTTAAGGGTGGTTAATGTCATATAACCTGCGTAACTCTCGAAGCAAAGCGGAATGTAGGGATATTCTCAAGGACAGCATGTTTACTTGCTAAAGTTCGATTCTATGAGCTTCGCAAACATTGTAAGAATCAAGCAAGTAGCTCTTCTTCTAAAGTGCTCATTGCAGAAGCATTGTAAGCAAAACTTATGCATCCTTAATTTCTGGAAACTGTGAGCTAGCCAATCAGATTGAAGATTGTGATTGGCAAGATTTTTTTGAATGTTTCAGAAATAAGTCTCTTCTGCTAACCAAGGCTGCATTTATTTGATAAAAAAAATTATTATTACAATTTAAAATAACTGTTTTCTATTGGAATACACTTTAAAATGTAATTTATTCCTGCGATGCACATTTCTCCAGTCTTCAGTGTCACTGTTCACTGTTTCCTTCAGAAATCATTCTAATATGCTGATTTGATGTTCAAGAAACATTTCTCATTATTATCAATGTTGAAAACAGTTGTGTGCTTCATATTTTTGTGAAAACTGATAAATTTTTGGTAAGCAGAAAGCTTTGTCACTTTCAATCAATTTAATGTCTTTAATTTAATATTTAAAGTATTCATTTATTTCCAAAAAATAAAAACCAAAATAATCGTACTGACCCCAAACATTTGAACGATATATATGATCAAATAGAGCAAACTTACCACAGTACAGCGAGCTTCTTCTCAGCTATTGTGGCGGAATGACTGGTGAAGTTCTTTAATCTCATTGCGTACCTTAAATAACAAAAGTACATGAGTTACACAAGCCTGATAGGACGTATAATGACAACCATCTTTTATTTTCGATTTATCAAGATACGAAGAGGGCACTGACCTGATGAGCTCTACGGTTTCTGAGTACATTGTGTAAGGTGACTTGGCCTCTAACGGGTCCCGTTCCATGGCGTTGCCACATTCGATGAACGAGAGCGCCCCGTCTGCGTAATTCACAGCTTTGCCGAACTTGTCCATCTGTGAAGCAAAAGTGGCGGTAATTACGCGAATGAAAAAGACTGACGTAATTTTCAAAGCTCGTAAAGGCATATAGAAAACAGATATCATGGGAGGAGGAAATAAAGCCATTAGACTGAGGTAATTCTCATATGTCTCAAGATGTAATGCAGGTCTCTATGATAGTGCTGCAACGTGCAGATTTATGGCCTCCGGACTGGCATATATCTCCAACTTCACGACAAGTTTATGATTCAGAGCAGTTCATTTTGTGCGGTGAAGTAGTGCGAAGTGATTTTCTCCACATTTAGGGATTATGTTTTTCACCCTGACTTATCGGTACGACCCCGTAAAGGCTAACTTGAACTCGCATGTCTCGTTTCTCAAACACAAACGAATCAATAGCCCGAAACCACATTACGCCTGCCTCCGAAAAAACCCCAACAGCATCCAACTCACGCAGACAACTACAAACAATAAGAGTATATCTCATCTCCATAGGAGCGTAAAATAGATTTACTGACCACTTGCCTCCGCCGGCACCTCTGGAGCCAAGTCCATTCGTTTTCAAGTGAGCCCTTCAATACGAAGCGAGGGATTCATTACACGCCTGCCACTACGCTCATGTAGCGCTGGCAATCAATTCCCTTTACTTTGTATTCATGACTAGGCCTATACATCGTCATAGCGATTTATGACAGAGAGGAAGTAACTTGCGATAATGGACAATGTCTCCAGAGATAATTGCCTGGATCCAATTATTAGGGGTTCTGGGGGTTCTGTTTTGTAAATCTCTAACAAAGCTCCTGTTTTATGGATGCTAAGGGCAGACACAAGGGCTCTCGCTCGCCTAGATTGGAAAGTCTTCAATTATAAAAGGTCTGCCGAGAGAGCTTTTTCTCAGCTTGCTAATGGCTCTCCGTAGCGGAAGGGTTATGTGTCCGTGTAGTTAAGAGCAGTGTGACAGGAATTTTTCATCTACTCTCACTGAGTGCTAACTTCCCATTGGAAAGAAAAATCTCTAAAGATTGCGCTAATTTCTCCTAGGCTGCAGGGAGAGTTGAATGGAGTCTCTGGCTTTGCAGATTATTCTCCTGAGTAAAACACTTCATAACTTCGCATGCGTCTACTCTAGAGTTTCGGAAGAGATCTGAAGGATGTTACCAGCAGTGTTTAGCTGCCAAGATTTCAGATTCAGGGTTCCCACACTATTATAATGCCCATAGGCGTAATTTGCGGGTGGGACGGGTGGGACATGTCCCCACCACTTTTTGCCAGGGTCGATATTGTCCCCATCACTTTTTAAAACATCTCGCGGCACGAATGTACCAATTCTACAAATAAATAAAACATCTCCAGTTAACTGGCAGAGCATTCATTTCGTTCGTTTTTTAAATAAAAGACGATCTAGTGCTCAAATGTGTTTTTTAAATCAAGTGATCAAAGTGCTCGTTGGCGCTGTGATCAGTGGCGCGGATACAGTGTTTTCGGTGGACCGCACTGTCTTCACTCGGACGCGCGCTTCAGTCCGTTGCGGATACTCTCTATTCGTTCTGGTGAAATCACAAAACATAATGCACACAAACGTGCCCCTGCTTGATATACAACCACTGATGAACATAAACGGTTTTGATGAGAAAAAAAAAAATTATATGAGAAAAAAAAAAAAAATAACTATGCGAGAGCAGATTAGAACCCAGAACCTCTGACACGGTTGGCGAAAGTTCTACCACTGGACCATTAAGATACACGTTAGTCAAGCAGCGGATACATATATCAGGTTACATCTCATTAAACGACAAATTAAACCCCATGTAGCCTACTATTTAAATCGATTGAAGGTCATCGTAATGTTATTGTTCATATATCTGATTTAGCATTTTATTAGCAACCCCCCCACCCCACCCCACCCCACCCCACCCCACCTGTCCCACCCACTTTTTAAAACAAAGTTACGCCACTGATAATGCCTTATAGATGTTGCATTCACAAAGAGCAATTTGTAGCTGAACAAATCTGAGCAATCTTTTAGAGTGGAACAAAGATAGAAAAACATATCACTAGAAATTTTGCTTGACTTTTTAAGATTAAAAATATTATTAGTACTAGCAGTAGTAATATTATATGTTTAACCACAACAAAAACAACAATAAAAAAATTAAAATTAAATAATAATAATAATATTTTTTCTGGGGCTTTTTAAGCCGGGAAATGACATTTTATATATTTAAAACATAATTACAGGTTTAAAATGACCATAGGAACTAAATTCTGCAATCAAAAGTCAGAATAAGCACTAATATCAAAATGGAGAATTATCAGATCAATTTTTGAGCAATAATGTCTTTCTGTAGTTTACACTATAGTAAGTCATAATGTTTCTGCTTCGAAAAAAAAAATCTGTTATTTACACATGGATTTCATTTAAAAATGGTGATTACAAATTATACAAATGAAAAATAAAGACACACTAAAAAATCATTCTAGAAGAAAATTTCAGATGGTACTTAGATGCTTTTGCATCTGAACTCTTCATATATATATATATATATATATATATATAAATGTAGTTAATGTTTATTTTATTTCAAGTAACCATTTTTTTTAAATGGTTAAACTTTTTTGCTGGCATATAGATTAATTATAAATAGACTTACCAAAGCATCTGCCTTGTGCTTCAACTTCTTGGCTTCCTGCATGTAGTAATCTGCATTGTGAACTCTGTAATCATATAAAGATTGGTTTGTTTTTCACGTATCTGCAATTGTTCGCATAAACACAAACCTCAAATATGTAGAGCTACTATACAATTGGAACACGTAATACATATGTCAGTTATTACCCAAAATAATCACATGGCTGTTACATACGTGTTATTAAATGTGAGTTTAGGTCTCCTGGGCTCCATGTGCTCAATGGACAGTGTTGAAGGGTTTGACCAGAGGTCTGTGTCCGACTGACCATTGCCATGAAAACCACCGGACGGCTTGCTGTGACCATCTTCATCCTGGAAACACAAGAGAACATTAAAATGATGATTAGCCTTTAAAAGCTTGAATAATACATAAAGGATCCATTCACTCTTTATCTGTTCTGCATCTACTCAGTGTTTTTATTTTTAGGGCCATTTAGTTGGATTGATTTTGGATGATGGGCTCATGGGAGCCATTCACGTGTCTTGAAGGCTATTTTGAAATCTTTCCAAAAAGGTAATTAGTTTAGCAAAAACACAGGAAATGTGGTGAAGACCTCAAACGAGCTATCTATCTATCTATCTATCTATCTATCTATCTATCTATCTATCTATCTATCTATCTATCTATCTATCTATCTATCTATCTATCTATCTATCTATCTATCTATCTATCTATCTATCTATCTATCTATCTATCTATCTATCTACTGTATCCATCCATCCATCCATCCATCCATCCATCCATCCATCCATCCATCCATCCATCCATCCATCCATCCATCCATCCATCCATCCATCCATCCATCCATCCATCCATCCATCCATCCATCCATCTTACAGTGCTGGTCTTTGAATGGGAGAAGGATTTGTTCTCTCCTTTGCGGTGTTTGTGTGACGAGGACGACGATGAAGAGCAGGAGGCAGGGATTGTGCGGGTGGAGGAGAGGGTGTTTGGGACGGTGGAGGTGCTTCCTTCCTGACTGAGGGAGCTGCATTCACTGCTCCTCCGTGGGCGTCCCACCGGTTCATCCGACAGCGGTGACAGTAGAGGCGGTAACAGTTTATCCTCCCGCTTGCGAGGTTGCTTCTTCAATGAACTTGGAACAAATAAACATTTTTTTTAAAAACATGTCAAAGGTTTCTTTATATGCACATACAGGACACAAAATATTGGATTTTAGGACTTGCAATGTAATTGCAGCATAATACCTCAGAGACTTATCAAACATTTCCTAATATAGAGACATCCTGTTTAAGTACAATTAGGAGAAGCAATAAGATATCGTCCTCGTCCTAAAATATATTAGGACTTGTTTTCAGAGAATGTCTCTTAAATTAAGTTCTTACCTCACTCTCATAGCCAAATAGTTTTTTTAAGCCCAAATCTAATAACATTTTGTGAGGTTACCACACAATGGCCTGTATTTTGAAGATATGTTCTCTGAAAACATCTTAGGACTGATGATCATGCAATGCTTTTTGCACTACATCACCCCGTTTGGTGATGCCTGGTTTTATCAGTCAGAATAGAGATGCCACTCATTAAATGTTTTAAGAACGATAATCTAACGCTGACTGCTCAGACATACAACCTTCTGCAAAAATCTGTTTGCGAATGCGAACTAACCAAAACTCCATGAGGCGACACATATGTGGATTACTACTTGCATCGGAACAAAATTATGAAAAACAAAATCACAATGTGTCCATGTTTTTGTGACAGGTGCGGTTTCACAGAGAGACAGAGCCTGTCGGCTTATTGTATATTTGACGCTGCATGTGAGGGACAATTCCTTTTTTTATTACAATAATGATAAATACAGTTTCATGGCCAGTAAGAAATATTTATGGTCTATACATTTTCTCTTTTTACTTGACATTAGTCCAAGCCTACTTTAGGTCCAAGCTTTTAAATTCAACATTTTTGTTCCTTTTTGTCCTTTTTCTAGAACAACAAGGGACAGACAAAAGGTAATGTGCATATGAAAGTGAAGGTGGTGGCACGTGCATGTGCTCTAATATAAACTCGGCTAAATTCATTTACATAAGTGCTTACATGTCTAAACTTAGCCTAAGTGCTAAATAAAGAAGCTCCACTGAGACAGACTGTCCTGTACAGCAGCATCTTTTCTTTTTTTTTTACCTTGGTTTATTAGGCTGAAAATATGCTATAAAACATGAGTCTCATCAGTTAACAACACTAAATAAAAAGGCTTCTTTGCTTTTCTAATTCAATTAAAAGGGTGAATGCGTTGAATGAGCTGATTTAAAACACACTGGGCAGGTGATAACAGTAAATAGCCCGGGGTGCTAAACACTTCCAGTAATAGACGTTAGCGGTGGCTAATAATTTAACTTAGCACTGCTGATCGTATCATCGAGATTCGCTGCCGCTAGTCGTGTCGCAGTGCGGTGGGCACTCAGGCGGACAGGACAAGCACACGACCCCTGTCATGCGTGTGTCTTTGATGAGCTCTAGCCTGTCCCGGCACTAATTGAATATCTAAAATTAGCAGTAGCCGTTGTGCTGGTGTCAGTGTTAAATTACTGTAATGCAGTGGGACAAAGCAGGCAGGCGGCGCGAGAGGGTGACCTGCTGCTCACCCTGCGTATCCCAGAATTCTCTCAAAGGACATAAGACAGAGTGGGCTACTAAGCTGAGTTGGCAAATCTCTGTGCACATGTGGCAAAAACATCAGGGGACATTGGCAGCATATGTTAAAGAAAAACCGAAACATTGCGGGCTGTTTATGAGGAGGATTTCAGATTTCAGGACTGAAGAAACAAACAGTAAACAAATTTATGCAATCTAATGAGAATCCTTCCATTGAAAATAACTAAATTCATTGGAAATCAAAACGAAAAGTTACTAGACAAGCTCCCGAGACAAGCTAGGGGATGGTGCGATAATGGAGGCAACAAGCCATGAGTCAGTATAGAATACTCACTCTTTTGTGCTGGAGACCTTGTGGTTGTGTATGGGCGAAATACAAGGAGGAAGCAGCAGTGCGTCTTTGTCCATTCGAAGCTTCTTGCCTCCACTCATCACGTCACAGTGCTCCGACTGCAGAGAGAGAGAGAGAGAGAGAAGTTAATTACCACTGTCCAGAATTGAACATGTTATTTAGCTTGGCAGGATGAAGGACGAGTTGAAACATCTACACTAGGACTCAAACAAACATCTTTTATAGTCTAAGACTGTATAGTGTTAGATAGTGTTCAGAATTCTGTAATGAGGTCTGGATAACCTGGTGGTGGTGGTTAAAGATCAGGATATAATAACCGAGGGTGTTTTCACATATAGTACACTTCAAATGAACCAAACCCATTTCAGTTAAAGTGAACCAGAAATGAAAGTGACCTCAGTGCTTTTGGTGTTCACAATGTTAGTGCACTTAAATCAAAACGGACTTAAAATGAACCTCCTTAGGTAATCTGACTATGGTTTGTTTGTGGGTCCCTGAGTCCTTTCGGGGTGATCACATATGTTATATCGGTGTGATATCACTTGTAGTGCTCAAACAAACTAGGTGTGAAAACGCCCTGAAACGCTGGATGTGCAAATGGTCTTCCGTGAGCTGTCAATTTTTAGCCTGCCAGTGTTACGTTTTTTTGTATGATCCTTTGACCAGAAACACCAGGAAGTTCTATGATATAAACATGACATTGGATGAGATACTGTACTATATTATAAAACAATAAAAATGTATAGTAATTAAATATCTGCACTGCTAATGAATTGTGCAATTTGAACACGACAAGGGGCCAATTCTTCAGCTATCAATGATGTGTTACTTGACCCCCAGTTTGCTTCAGAGGACATCTCAGTTTGCACTTCGCAAAAAGGACCTGCTGAATGAGTACTTAGTGAAAATAATAATTACATGATTAATTTGCTATTGCAGTTCTTGATTTTATCATTATAGTGCATGAAATGGGAGTGAGAACATTGATCACTTGCCTTGTGTTTCCTCTTTGATTTGCTAGGGTTCTTTTCTGCAGGGATGGAGGCCGGTGACTGTTGCCGTCTGTGCTTGACACTGACCTCCCGACACTCAGCCTTGGTTGGGGGAGGCTCTGGGGGATCTTGCCCCGGGACCCGTGACAGGAAGCTGAGTTCGATCTTAACCCAGAGGGACTTGATGTCCTCAAAATCTCTTAGCGGTGACAGAAGTTCATTTTGTACAATGGGGATGGGAGAAAAGAGGGGCTCTTCCAGGAGATCCAAGGCACCTGGGTCAGGAATGGAGGTGCTGCTTGTGCTGGTAAGGCTACTAACACTCAGGATATTGCTGTTGCAATCCTTGGATTTCAGGCTTAGGCTGTTGGGACCTGGACAGGGAAGCTGAACCTTGATGAGTTCCTCAGGGTCTGAATGACACTCGGATGAAGAGGACTCTGTCTCGATGAATTCCTTAGATTTGGGGATGATCTTGTTGGGTCCTCGGTGCTTCTTTTTATCTTGAACAGGTGTGATATTAGTTGGCGCAGTGTTTGTTGTGATGGTTCGAGGTTCCTTTCTTGGAGCCGTCTTAACCCCAGGGCCCTTACCTCTAGGTTTTGGTGGTTCTAAAGGCGGAGGCTCTTTCTCTTTCGGGGTAGAACTTGAGTTTCCTGGTCTTGGCCAGTTGTGCTCCTCGCTGCTGGAAGATCGCTCAACTTTTTTGGGCTGCTTCTTGCCAGTGCTTCTCCTAGGGGGTGCTAGCTCCACTGAAGCTGGTGATTTCACCTTGGTGCTTTTGTTTTCTGGAGCCTTCTGAACAGTCTTGGGTTTGACTTTCTCACGGATTGGACTGAGCAAAGTTCTCTCCTTGGGGTCTGCTGGTGCCAGTGCCAGTGCTGTGCTAGGCTTGCTTTTGCTGGAGCTCTGGTTCTCAGAGATTTGGCTTTCATCAGTCCGAGAGCTGTTAAGCCCATGACTATCTGACTGGGTGTTAATTAGTGCTTTATTGTGATGATTAACTTTGTTTAGCCACTTATCTAGTTGCCACTTGTTTGTTGATGGAGGTTCAGGCTAGTGGAAAAAGACAAAACAAATTTGTGGACCACAGTTTTAGGCATATTTACAACTTATTTTATCAATTGCTCAGTGACACTGTGGACAGTCTTGAAGACTGGAAATGAAATCCAGATCAGAATTTTGAGGTCTACAATGTAAATGGATACATGTTTAAAATAACATGGAAATGGAATTTGTAATGATGCATATCGGTACAGATTTAATCTGTCTTCAAGTGTTGATTCATGAGATTCATGAGAAGCAGTCATATGACTTTCACAGACCAATGAGCTGGCGCTATGATGAAAAGGCCATTAAGAGAGGAAGTCATAAAACTCCTGAATAATGGAGGAAATGCTGTTCTGTCCTGATGACTGCTCACAGCTCTCACTGCAAAGATGTTTTCATCAGCTATATTATCTCACGCCGATTGTTGTGTACCATTATGTTTCCAGACACAAGTAAATCTTTCCCACAAACCCATAAACACTGCCTTGAATGCTCTGAATGATAGCAAATCATTCAGAAAAGGAAGCTGTGGAAATGAGTGGACATCCATATTAACCATTAAACTCAAAGGGTAAGAAATTCAATTCAGTGCACTTTCCAATCAGACTTGATGGTACGTTTTGAGACAAAAGGCAATCTCCTATGATATTTCTCCATCTGTCAGAGAGACATTTCCGCCAATACAAGCTACCAAATGTTATAGGGAAAGCACTGGCAAAGATGATGAATTAACAATTGAGCATGTTGAAATTGACAGGCCTCCCAATATTTCGCCACTGAGGCATCAGGGCTATGTGCCGCCGCTTGAAAGAGAACATCTTTCTGTAGACCAGAGCGCTTGCAGTGCTAAGATACGGATTCCCATTGGCCATCCCTGGCAGAGAGCAAAGCTATAGAAGGGGCGATGAGAACCGAGAGATGTTTACTCTTGTGTAATGCTCTTAGGGAGCCCCGGGCAGGCTATAGCAGGACAACTTTAAAGCTGCCAATTAATCCTTTGAGGAGATCCTTTCAAAAATCCTACCCCTAACCCATGCTGAGAAAAACTCGGAGGGGGAATGCTGCCTAAGTCTCTCTTTGCCTTCAGCTAAAGGAGAAAATAGACTAACTCAGATTCATCTCAGTTCTTTTGAAATTTCTGGTAATGGGCGAATTCTAATCATCTAAGAGAAATAATTGCATAAGCTGGTATTCATTTACCTCAGGGCCCAGAGTTCAGAAGGCAAGCAAAACAATAAAACTGTGAATAACACTAACAGAAGGGGTGAGGAAAATCTACCCACAACCTGTCAAGAACATGTCTGGGTCATTCTTCACCACAAAAATAAATAAATAAATAAATAAATAAATAAATAAATAAATAAATAAATAAATAAATAAATAAATAAATAAATATGCATATACATATATACATACATATAACATATATATTTTGCTGTAGGTACATAATGCATATTATAGGACCATTGTGATATTTTATATTGTGACACTATTTTGATAACAATTGAACAACCAAACCCCCCAAATTCTTATTACAACCATAATACAGTGATGTTTAGTTTTTAGTTGTTATTTTTTTATTTTATTATTATTATTATTATTATGGTAACACTTTACAATAAGTTTTCATTGGTTAACATTAGTTAACTACATTAGTTAACATGAACTAACAATGACAAATATTTGCATTGATTTGCATTTATTAATCTCAGATAATGTTTATCTCAACATTTACTAATGCATTATTAAAATCAAAAGATGTATCTGTTAAAGTGATAGATCACCCAACAAGGATAATTCTGTCATCATTTACTCACCCTCAAGTTGTACCAAACATGTATTATTATTTTTTTCTCCATACTATGGAAGTCAATGGGGTCCATCAACTGTTTGGTTAACCATATTCTTCAAAATATCTTCTTTTGTGTTCAGCAGAAGAAAGAAATTCATACTTGGAACAACATGAGGGTGAGTAAATAATTTTTTTGGTGAACTATCCCTTTAAACATTAGTTAATGAACCTGAACTAACAAGAACTAACAATGAACAGTTGTATTTTTATCAATTAATGTTAACAAAGATAAATGAATACTGTAATGAATGCATTGCTCATTGTTAGTTAATATTAGTTAATGCATTACCTAACCTTAACTAACGGAACCTTATTGTACAGTGTTACCATTATTATGAAAGCAAGCATAATGGCAATATGAATTCAAACAATCTATGAATGCTACCAAATACAACATTTACTACAGTATTTTCTTACACTTCACCAATACAACATTTAAATAATAAATTATTTCTCTTTAGATTACAATAATGGTAATTAATTGATTTTGAAAACAGTATGGGTGTTTTGCAAAAAATGTCACATACAATACACAATCAATTTAATTTCTGAAACAATTTGTGCAAAAAACCCCCCAAAATTGCTTAAAATCAGCTTCATAGAGAAGTAAAGATGATAAATTAACAATTGAGCGGCTCGAAATTGTCAGGATTCTAAATATTCCACCACTGAAGCATCAGGGATATTGTTTTAAAGCAGCTTAATAGAAGTTTAGCAAACATCTTAAGCCATGGATCAGTGTGTGAATGTATTTGAGGGGGGTAAAGTGATCAGTACCTCTGGTGTGGGAACACGGGACGCTCGGTTGCATTCACTTTCGCTAGAACTGCTCTCGCTGTCCGAGTCGGACTCAGAGCTGCTATCCGATTCGCTGGAGCTGCCCGAGGCCGCGCTGGAGTGACCGGTCGGTTCGCCGGTCCGCGGTGTGGTTCCAGGGAGGCTTTAGGCAAAAGAACGGAGGAGAACACTCATCAACCGATATGACACACAATTTAAACCATACAAATGTGCACAGATGCTGAAGAAGGATCATGCTGCTCTTTTCCATACAAATATTAATTTGTTCTGACCCATGGTAAAAAATAGCAGCATTCAGGTTTGAACTGACATGATTTTGGAGTGAACAACTCCTAAGTTTATATCGCTGAAGGGCTTGTCACATAAATTTATGTGGAGATTAAAAATAAAATAAAAATCCAATGCCAGCTATTACGTTTTAGTTCAATGCTTTAAAACACAACTCAATTCAATCTTTATACTAAATACACACCTTTTTCCAAATGAAAAAGGGAATAATATCCTTGATATCTGATTTATCTCTGCGTTTTTTCTTTTCTTTAAATGTATAATACTGTACATTTTTCAACACTATGCTGCTTTGGCGAACCAACTAATAAAGAGACAACTGAACCAATTGATGATAGACCACATCATTTAGAGAGAGACAGAGATAGAAAGATATAAATAGAAAGCATTTGTTTACTTCTCCACCCGTGAGGCTATTGCTCAGCTCTGTCTCAGAGTTATCAGTCATGCTCGGCATTATTTATGAGTTCATGAAAGGCCACGGCGCTCTAATCCAATAAGTACTTCACTTCTCAGGGTATCCTCAGACGTGGCCATCCAAGATTGTTCTACATGGAGTCAAACATGCCAGAAGGAGGCAAATTAAACTCCTTTCCAAAGGTCAGAGCAGGCTGCTTTATGTTGACACTTCATTAGAGATTATGTTACGACAGGAAAAAGCGCTCTGGTCTACAGCTGTGCCAGCAAGACATGGACAACACTAGCAAGGAGAGAGGAACCTGTCCCAGGAAAGCGAAAAAGCAAAAAACAGATGCATGACAAATCACGGCATAAGCTCCATCCAAAATTGGCCACTTGTTCACTCAGGCACTGTCAGCTACAGAAAAAAAACCCTACAAACTACCTGACACCCAATGTGTGCTATACAGTGAAAGTCTCATAATCAAATACCATCTGAAAGAAATAGGACACTGTTACAGAAAAGACACAAAGGGCTTGGGATACGCTGTTCTCTCAAAACACCAACCTGTGTGACCTTTGTCTATGCAAATAGCACTGATTGGTGTGATACAGACACACACACACACACACACACAAAAAACAGAAGGTCATTTTCTCTCCATCTTTTGGTCTAAATAAGGTTGACCTTTGGCTAACAGCTGTGGAATCTCATGAGAGAAAGGCAAGTCTGAGAAAATATTTCCTGGTTCTTTCACCTTTTATTACAAATGAAAATGTTTATCTATTAACGCACTATACAACACAATAAATATTTTCAGCCAATGTAATGTAATGCAACTTTTGAAGAATAAACTTTTTAGTTGCACTTTATTTTAAAGTACATGTACTTACAGTGTACTTACCTAAGAAAGTAAGTACACTGTAAGTACATGTACTTTAAAATAAAGTGCAACTAAAAAGTTTATTCTTCAAAAGTTGCATTACATTACATTGGCTGAAAATATTTATTGTGTTGTATAGTGCGTTAATAGATAAACATTTTCATTTCATACTTACCTAAGAAAGTAATGGTTAATATAAGGTAACTACATGGGTTAAGGTTCAGGCTCAGTACCTAGTTATTACTATAATAAGTGCTATACCAACTTTTTTATGATTTAACTTCCATGCAGGGGCAGAGAGAGAGAGAGAGAGAGAGAGAGAGAGAGAGAGAGAGAGAGAGAGATCTGCAGATTTGCCTAGCATAGTGATGTAAAGTAAACAAAGTTTACTTATTATCATTATTCCTAATTAACAGTATCCTCGTCCCCAAACAGACCGGACAGAGCAGCTCTGGGAATAGCTTTCTTTTCGTAAAGAAGCACACGTTGCATGAATACAGGAAGGAGGAAGTGTTCCCCTGAAGGAGTTACAGCAGGCCCTGGGCAAACTCAACTAGGACTGGGCCACCGGGACTGAAAGAACTGGGTAAATTAATCTCACTGCTGAACTATAACTGTAATAAGGAACGTTAACATATCTGCTTTCATAAGGGTTTATGTTTGATACTTATAGGTCTGAAAACTTGTAGCCTGAGAAACATGTTTAAGCCAAGGTTAAAAAAAACTGAAATGCAATATTGCCAGTGTCTATTCATTGTAAAAGATAAGTGTAAATATTTAAAGTCACAAACTATATAAATATCATAGCAGTTTCACTAATTAATATATTAGCATTTATTCACAATCTATCCTCATTACACATGCCACACTATATACACATATACAGAAGTGCACACATATATTTCTCAAATCCATCATAAGTTATGCAGTGCGAAAGCCATCAAGGCACTTATTAATATTCAGCAAGGGAAGAATTTGCACAGACCTCCTAGTTTATCATGGCTTTAAATAATTCTCTGTCAATGCATGTTGCTGTTACAAACCCAAAAAGATCTCCAGGCATAAGCAAAATATCTCAAACAACTCCAATAAATAAATAACAATATTTAGTACAATTTACATTTTAAATATTCATGTTTTATAATCAAGCAATTTACCAGGCTGGTGCTATACAAAACAGTAGGGAATATGAAATCTGATGTACAAAAAATAAACACTAGCTAGACTTCTGTGGTCTGTCACACAAAGCTTGAACAAAGTCTGAGTTTCATAATAGGTTTAGAGTTGGAAAAAAAACCAGACAAATTCAAATCGGGTTAGATGCTATAAACGTTCTCTGTCAATTTAGGGTTTGATCCAGAGTTTATGATTAACTCTGGAGAAAAAGAAAATGAACAAAACAATGATGCTGCCACGATAGCTCGAGAAGGCAACTGAAAGGACATATCACTATTACTATATTAATGCAAACTAAATTAATTAATTTAATTAATAATTTATATAGGTTCACAAAGAGTTTAAAAGAAAGCATGTAAGCTTAGCTGTGTTAAAAGCTTATATATATATTCTGTGCTTGCAGAATTATTAGGCACGTTGATTTTCTGATCATATTTATTTTCCCAGGCATTTTTTACCAATTCCAAACCACATTAATCGTAATAACTACTATTCATTTTGTATTTAATCATTTATAAGTGATATATAATTGTTCAGGCTGGAAATGAAAAACGCCTTATATTCAGGTGTGCATAATTATTAGGCACGTTTTCTTTTACAGATAAAATAAGCCAAAAAAGAGATTTAACTTTAGATTTAAATTATTAAATCCCCATGAGAATGCAATACTAATGCAAATTTTGAAATTGCAGTTAAGGTATGACCATTGGAAAGTGAAATACTCATTGGGTCAGCAGGGTCAGACAAAAACAGGTGGAGAAGAAAAGACACATGTTAACTGCAAAATAATTAAGAATTAAGGTGAAGAATTAAGTGTGAAACTATCAGGAACCCTTAAGTCTCCAGCGCCACCATTTTCCAGAACTGCAACCTACCTGGAGTCTCCCGAAGAGCAAGGTGTCAGGGTCTCAGAGACTTAGGTTAGGTAAAGAATCCTAAAAAATGACCCCCACTAAATAAGAATCACAAGCTGAAGTGTAGTAAAATACATGAAGACTGATGGCTTTATAGACAGACAGATTGAGAGTGACTCTTGAAGGACCAGCACCACATCCTCTTCTACCACTATTTGAAGAATTCATCTTCCAGAATATGTTTTAATACGTTTTGGGAGTTAATTTTTAGTCCATCTCCTACCCTGAAGTCCGTTTTGCAGAGATGGACTAAAAATGAACTCCCAAAACCTATTAAAACGTATTCTGGAAGATGAATTCTTCAAATAGTGGTAGAAGAGGATGAGGTGCTGGTCCTTCAAGAGTCACTCTCAATCTGTCTGTCTATAAAGCCTATAAAAAAAACAGTCTTCATGTATTTTATATATACATTTTATATATACGGTGAACACAGCTTCTTCTTGTCCATCAAGTTTGGACAACCCTTTTCACACCAAGCGAATGAACCACACTCTGACTCGGGTCCACAAAAAGAGCACTACCAACTAAAAGATATTTAAAAACACAGCATCTCCAGCTCTTGCTAACAGCAGAACATATCACAAGGGCCAAAGCCATGCTCGCTCCTTTGAGATTCTCACACCAAAAACAAAGGCTGATGCATCACTGGAAGCTGCAGGGACCCCATCGACTAGTGTTTTTCTCTCTGTGTTTACACTGATACCATAATCTCAGATCAATGTGACAGATAGTCACAGCCTGGCGGTCTGTCTGATGGTTCGAATCGCAGATGGAGAGAGCTTACAATGGAAGGAGGGGGGAAGAAAAAGAAAAAGCAATGTGTGAGAGATGCTCATTAAGACACAAGTTCATCCAGAAATTCACATCAGACCCAAGGGCCACTAGCGGGTCGAGACTAGCGTTGCAGCTCGGGACCTCAGCAAAGGCCGCCTCTGTTCTCGCATTTGTTTTTAGATTGTAATTATTTGCAGATCTATCAAAAGGCGTGACGAACTCTGAGCAAGTTTGCATTATGATTCTTACCATCTCCCGCCGTGTCTCGTATCCAAGTTTTTTCTTCGTTTTTTTCAACCTCTCCTTCAATGAAGTTTAATAGTAAATTATAGATGAATGATTCCTACGGTCGCTGTAGCAGAAGCCCACGTTTGATTCTATTCCCTTTAGAAAACAGAGCTGGGGCCGTTTCAGACATCTAGTCTGGACCGAAACCAGTCAATACCGCCAGCCAGATGCCTTCGGCGTAGGAGAATTTAATGAACTGTGAATTTATGATTTCCATCAATAAGTTAAATTTGAAAAAGTTCAAAAGAATTCGAGGACCCGGGGTCTCGGCACTAAATACGATTATGTGTTTGGGGGTGGTTGAAAGCAACAAAGTGCTTGAAGCATGAAACGACGGAGAGAGAAGATGAGGAGAGACCTGAAGGAGTTTCATTTATAAGTCATCAGCCCACCGCCTCATAAAACGATCATCTGCGAGCAGCGCATACATTATTTTTATAAATCACCCCGAAGAATAACTCGCCACACATCTCTACGATGATGATTGTGACTTCCCTTTGCCCTTAAATCCATTACAAGCGTTATTTGATTCAATCAATGGTCTGTTCGCATGAGGAATGGATTATAGTTCCTGTTTCAAAACACGGCTCTGATTCCTGAATCATTACAAGATCTGTTCTCAACAGGATCACGCTGAGCGTATTTACAAGTTGATGGTTGGTTTCCAAAGCTCAGATTAGGTCTGGTCCTTGATTAAAATGTTTCAATTGTCTGCGAATGTTCAAAACAAGACTATAATTCCATCTGACTTGCTTACACTGATTACTCTCTGTGAAAACACATCACAGATGTCAAATACATTTCCATACCATAATCTAAAGCAGTGATTTTCAACTGGTGGGTCGCTGGTCTGTTCTGATTGGGTCGCTGACAGCAGGGAAAAATAGTGGTAAATGCAAATAATAAAATGCTAATAATCATAATAGTGCATCATTAAGGTAACAGCTAAATACATTGGCTTATCAACTTTAAAAAGCGAGGAAAAAACCCTTCCCGTGTTGTTGATGTCAATTTATGCATTCAATCAAACTATATGGCATTTGAGTGAAAATTTATTTGGTTAGAAACAAAGTTAAATGCCATTTATCATGCCACAATGCCAAGTGAGATAAATCAAAGCTAACAAGCTAAATCAAAGTAAAGTTAAATGTCAAAGTTAATAGTAGATCAATTAAACTATATTGTATTTTGGTGCAAATTCGTCTGTCACTTGGTAGAAACTCCCTGAACCAGAGAGATGTCAACATGGACAGGTTGCTTAATATTCTGCCATCCTCAAAAAGCATGTTCAAAACAACATAAGTTAAATTACAATTTATTCTGTGCTATGAATTATCCAAAATTAAAATCGATCCAATTCATCCAATGTCATTTTCATTTCATTCATTTTCATATTGTTGGGTCTATGCAGTTTGATATTTAAAGTCCCCATAAAATCAAAATGTAAGTTTTATGGCTTTTAGTTTGAATATGTTAGACTTACTGTTATCTATAAGCTACTGTGCTCGAAAACAATGTAGCAATTCACATTTCTCACTTCCGCCAATACGGATCAATGATTGTGATGACGTCACTCTGCGCTTTAGCTTTTCATCAGATTTTCTGTCCAATCAAATGCTCTCTAGAATCTGAAGACCACAAAACATATCGGACCCAATTGAATTCTGCACAGAATGCTGTATTTTAAAGCGATATGGATGAGGTTAGGAGGAGAAACAGTTCGAGATTAGGAGGAAACTGTGGCTTTACCGAACTTAACTCAACGTCCTCATGACGTTGGCCTATAGTTGTGATATAGGCCTGAACGAAACGCTATTGGCTATTTAAAAAGAGAAGGAGCTGCTCTATGTCCCGCCCTGTCTTCCTGTTTCAGTGGAAATATGAACACATTGAATAAAGCTGCACGTTTAATAGTAAGATATTTTTGTCAACAATTTTGTTTCTGCATTGAATCACCACCTGATGTCCAAAATCAAATCTGGGTATACTGATGCCAAACCACTGATCTACGGATGGTCAGTTGCTCTTGAATCACCTGTATCATAACCCAAAATCTCAGTCTGTGCAAGCATATTTGAATACATTTAAAAAAAGGAGACATTTTTTGGCTTTGTTGTGGCAATGCAACCATATGGTCCAGTCATTAAGAGGCTATTGCCTTGAATGGTTAACTTGCAGTCCATTTATAAAGGACACACTTGTGTCTAAGCTGGTGACATTTACATGCTATTTTTATGCTGTGCTTTTAAAAGAAGCATTGTTAGTGGTTACATTGAAGGAGGAAACCGAGACATATTTAGAGACAGAGTGTCGGAGACTTGAGGGTGGGCTTTTTTGACCAGTAAGCAACCACACACCCAGAACACCTCAACAACTGAGGTATAAGGGATGTAGAATATGGTCATACAGAATAAGGCAGTAATAAACCACCAATATCCAAGTAATTTGCATGCAATAAGCAACTAGTTACTAGTTAAACTAAAGTGTTACCATATTTTCTTATGTTTTTGTAGATTCAAATGTTTCAAGGTCTGTGAGTGACATTGCATTGCTAACCTAAATGTTTTACATTTATGCATTTTGGCAGATGCTTTTATCCAAATACAATACATTTGATCAATTTGTGCATTCAATGGAACGAATGACCTTGGCTATGCAAGCGCCATGCTCTACAGTCTGATCTAGCTAAAGGAATATTACCCAAATTATCATGATTTTGAAACACTCCATATGTGGTTTTCTTTAAATGTCAAAAGTCTCACAGAAAAGCCCCAAAGGCTCCAGATGGAGATATTTCTCACATAATTAAGCTCTGCTTGTTTGGTGTTTTTTTCCCCAGAAAGAGCAGGACCATGACCATTGCAAAGGGTGGTACACAAATCCCAGGCTTGCTTTTGGCCTATCTTAAAGCATTCTGAGAGGGCTAAAAGAGCATATCCCACCGCCTTGGACAGCATTTTACGCCACAATGCCAAATGAGATGAATCAAAGCTAACAAGCTAAGTTAAATGTCAATGTTAATAGTGGATTTACAAGGATATATTACGCATACATGCAGTTAAAAGTGGCTGTTCAGTTCAAGACATGCCAAAAAAGAATGAACTTTTGACCATTTTGGACATAAAATGGAAACTTATGAGGCAATCGTATCCTAACAGATTGAGGTAATGAACAAAAACAATACAAATTTTGTATTGAAACTTCGTTCACTTTTCAGAAACGACGACATTTTGAAATTTGCTTCAAAATAACTTAACGACAGCAGTCCTCTATCAGATCATATCTCGCATATACATTCTTGTACATGTATATTTGCATGTGCCATCGGATTAATGACCATTTTTGAAGCTAATGAGCAACATTTAAGATGGATGACTTTATAGGATATTATAAAGTGCCACCTGATATTCATACAATTAGATCCACCTCACTGGAGCGTGAGTTGATTTCATAAGTTGCCTTTGAGAGATAAAATGGCAATGTTGACACAGTTAACAAGTTATTAATATGTGGAGGGATTTCTGAACACGCTTTCCCCCCGTCTAGATATTCCCAACACACATCGTCAACCTGAATTCACACCATGTGTGTGAATACAATTAACAAAGAAGTGGAGAAATGAATGAGATGGGGAGTGAAAGAGAGAAAGAATAGCGATGCAAAATGTTAATAGATTACAGCTGAATGAAAAAAAACAAAAAACATAAATGAATTAAGATGCAAACAAAGCAGCAGACATTAAGCACTGGTTGACTATGATTAATATGTAAAGGGCCCACACTATTGAGAAAAGGAACTCTGGCCTAGAGAGATTAAAAGAGCCATTAAGAAAAAGGTGTAATAATATTCCTCTAATTACACAAATCTGTTATTAAAAACAGAGCCGTTCCCTCGATGATGCATGTGTGTGGTTTAACTGTTCAGGATACATGTAAACATAGTTTCATGAGTGTTTATGTAAAAAAAAGATTACCACATTACACAGACAACATTGAAATTACTTTGATAACTTTCTGAGAAGCACATTAATAATGTTTCAAAGATATTCTTTTTTTTTTTATTTACTGTTTTTTTTTTTATTACTGATGCTAATACTACCTATAGTTTTAATAAACAATACCATTTAATGACAAAACTGACAACTAAAAAAGTTTTGCTAAATCAAAATTAACACTTATTCTACACAAAAAAAGAATGCAAAAAATAAATAAAATATTATCCATTGACAATCTGTCAATAGATTTTGGAAATGCATACTTAACTGGCAATGACAGTGACAATGTAAAAAATATCAAATTGGCCAAATAGTGTCTGACTAATCAGCCTTGGCCGATCTGAGTGAAATGTTTTCAGACACTTAGTTGCATGTTAAATGCAATTAAAATAAAACGTATTACAGTTTAAATTTACACTAAATAAAGTTGAACTTTAATGTGTTGCTTTTTTGACTCACTTAAGCAGGACTTACATCTGTATTAGTCTGGTGAATTCAAATATACTTTAATGTCACTTGTCTGTCATGTATATACATACTGTATATGACATTCTGCTGACTATAAATAACGTTGTACCTACATGTTACCTACATGTTAACTAACTCTCATTAGCGTATTCGGTTAGGTTAGGCTTAGTAGAATTAGTTGACATGTAGTTGCAGAGTTACTTGTAGTCAGTAGATTGTCTTTTGGAGGAGCATCAAAATTTCAGAGTTTTCAGATATTAAGCAGACAGTCGACTAATGCTCTGCTAATACTCTAATGAGAGTTAGTTGACATGTAGTTTCAAATTAATGAAAGTTAGTTGACATGTAGTTGCAGAGTTACTTATAGTCAGTAGAATGTGTGAAGTGAACTATTGAAATAAACCATTGAAATGAAACCATTACTTATACAGTATAATGCCTAATAAATGCCTTTTAAATGTTTAGTAAAACAGAGTATGTCCACTATGAATACCATTGCCTATGGTTACTTGGCAAAGTACTGTGGTACTGAGTGTCTTTCTATGTTTATGTAGTTTACCCTGTATTTTAGGTGTTGATCTAGTGTGTTCTCTCTCCGGGCACCAGAGTGTCCTCTTACCCTGCACTATTCCAGCTTTATTCAAATGCTGAGCCACCCACGAGCTGCCAACACACACACACACACACACACACACACACACACACACACACACACACACACACACACACACACACACACACACACACACACACACACACACACACACACACACACACACACACACACACACACACACACACACACACACACACACACACACACACACACACACACACACACACACAGCTCAGCTGGGATCAGCAGAGTCTCAAATGCTGACACGCTCATTCTAAGTGCTGCTGGAAATCTAATGAAGCAGCAATTTGTACATTGTTGCTCATGGGCTCTCTATATTCAGCCTTATAAAAAGACCTCTGGCACAGAGGCAGAGATATGTCCTCTGTCATACACACCCTCTCAATGCTAATGTTAGCGCTCCGCTGGCTTTTATACACCATCAGAGGCTAATTGAAGCCTCACCTCTCTCTAAAATCAATGGAACGTGCTGCTGTATGAAAAAGTGAACTGTTTACATTGTCATTCCTCCAATGACAATAACTAATTAGACCCTGTTTGTGGCAATGTACAAAAACCTGTTTTGAGAAAAATTGTATTGGAAATAATCACACATTGGATAAGAGGAATGTTGCATGATGGCATGACGTTGGCATGATGTCGGTTACCACAGGAAATCATTTTGACTTGTCCTTCAAAAAGTAAAAATCATAGTTACTGTGGGTCTGTAGCCAGGATGTAAACATTAGTGTTTCAAAATTATAGTCGCACTTAAACTTAAAGTTTATACTTGTTGGCATGTGATTGTATGATAGAATGGCTTCCTGACCTTGTCTCTGTAAACTTATATCCAGTTTTCAACTTCACTGACATGTGCATGTAATGTCGGTGAACCCAGTAACCTTTGCTTGTGACATGTACAGATGCCTGAAACGGAGTGTGGAAATGGAACAAACTCTACTTACAGGAAATACATCTGTAACACCTAACCAGAAGTTCATCTATCAATTTCAAAAGGGACGATTTAGACAAATTACTGCTCAATTTATAAACTGCTCTTTACTAAGTGCTTCAAACTTTTGTTATTAAATCCCCTGGAGGCTGGCTCTGTTTTATGGAAGAGTTTTCAACATTAAACTTTAATTTTCACTATTGCGACTATTTCTCATGACTCGTAATTGCAACTTCAGATCTCAAATTTGCAACTTTACCTCTTGTAATTACGACTTTACATCAAACAATTGTGACTTTATTTCGCATAATTGCAACTTTATTTCGTACAATTTCAACTTCAATTTCCCACAATCGCGACTTTATTTCCTGTAATCGTAATTTTCTCACAATTTCAATGTCGGAACTTTTTTTCTTGTAATTGCAACTTTATTTCTCATTATCGCAACTTTATTTCTTACAATTTCAACTTCATTTCCCACAATCGCGACTTTATTTCCTGTAATTGTTCCTTTCTCACAATTTTAACGTCCCAAAATTGCAACTTTTTTCCTGTAATTGCAAATTTTATGACAATTTCAACTTCACCTTCAACTTTGTAATTGCAGCTTTGTATATCATAATGCAACTTTCGGTCACACTTTATATTAGTCGTCTTTAACTACTATGTACTTACTTACATCAAAAACATTGGTTGGTATAATGTACTGATGATGTATTACAAAACACTTGTGCTGCTATTGAGGTTGGATACGGGTAAGGTTAGGGACAGGTTTAGGGTTGGTTCTGTATGTTTACAGGTGGGTTAAGGTGTAAGGGAAGGTCAACAGCGTAATTATAGATGTATGTAAAATGAAAAAAAAAACATGTATGTACACAATAAATGCACTGTATCAAATTATTATTTAAATGTTAGTACATACAGTAGTAGTTAAAGACACTTAAAATATAAGTTTTAAGTTTTACCATCTAGCACTTAATTGTTATCCCCAAAATGGTGATCAAAATGATGTTACAAATAGTGCTAATAAAGCTTAACTTACATTGAACCTGGAATGTTCTTTGACCAGACACTTTTAGAAATAAATGCAAATAGATGAGAAATGTTTTAATGACATACTGCAGAAGATCAAACCACATCCTCTATTAAAAAAACATAAAAAGCATTGAATAGATGCCTTGGCAGTGTATATGCTCTATCATTGAAGAGTTTCTGGATATGATTGTGTTTCGGTGAACGTGAAAGTTAGGTGCATACCGAATATCATTGGACCTGCTCTGTATATTTCTGAATATGTTCTCGGTCAGTTGGTTTGTTTCTGGCACATGGTCATGTATGCAGACTTTCCAAATTGCCCCAAACACACTAATTTCTCAAAGTCTAAGAGACAACACATCATGCGAGTCAAAATCAGACAGGGGGACATTAATCTGTCTTCCGCTCGGAGATGAAAACACTTTCGGGCGTAAGGGAAAAAGGATAAAAAGTGGGATCAGTAAATGAAAAATTCATTCAATGAAACTTGATGGGTGTAGGCCTGGAAAAGAGAGTGTTTTGACAGTGGAGAGAGAAACGTAAATTGAAGGGGAGAGTGGATCCAAGCTGAAAAACACATCAATAAATGAGTTGAAAATCTGGAGTGTGTGGAGCTTTGGGTAAAAGAGAGAGAGAGAGAGAGAGAGAGAGAGAGAGAGAGAGAGAGAGAGAGAGAGAGAGAGAGAGAGAGAGAGAGAGAGAGCAGGCTAGAGGCATACAGAGAGTCTAATTACCTCAACAGAAGACCAGCCAGCATAACACACACTAACTCCAGCTGAGAGGTGTGTGTGTGAGAGAAAGACTGAGAGAGAGAGAGAGAGAGAGAGAGAGAGAGAGAGAGAGAGAGAGAGAGAGAGAGAGAGAGAGATAGAGAGAGAGCTTGCAATGTAGCCTGCAGCTGTTGTTTCTCTGATGCCCAAGTCATCCTCTTAGCTCTGTGGTAAAAAAGACTCCATAGACGTGAAGCTAAGCAGAAAAAGCACATTAAATTCACCTTAATTTAGAATGACAGCCTTGCACCCTATTAGCAAACATTTCAACTGTGATTATGACTTCAGCTTCGGTTTAAACGTGTGTGAGTGCCAATGAATATGTCATCCTCTCTCCACTGGCTTTTTGTTCCTAGCATGATGGACCAATGGATACAATCCATTGTAAATTATACAGTGGCCAGATAATTGTCCTTTCAAGTTGTCATCTTGTGATTGTTTAGTGCTCTTAAACTTTATTGGGCTTGTGTGTGGACGAATTGGAAAACAAAGTCAGCTGACGCACTCAATACTTTGGTATTGATTTTCGAGGGATGTTCTGTAGTTGTAAACAGTACGTTTCTGGCTACATCTTCTGGTGAAGTCATATTCAAATCAGGGGAATAAGTGAAAAAACAAAAATTATGATGTGTTGATTTTCAGAAGATCCATCAAGAATCTCTCAATATTCGACCCAATTTCACTCCATAATAAGTTTGGGATCTGTAATATTTTTTTAATGTTTTTCAAAAGAAATCTCTTATGCTGACCAAGGTTGCATTTATTTTATTAATGTCCCAGTGAATCTGCAAGTCATTAGCTGTGTATACTAAGATGTAATGGCCAAATACATTTACAGTTACGCTGATGTGAAAATAAAGCTGACCCGGAGCCCTTTGCATTTACAAAGCATGTAAGTGAGCCACGCTGCCTGTGCAAACATCAGAGATGGTCTGAGTTGATTTGGAGTGTTCAAACAAAAAGCCACAGTGAACTGCCCTGAAACTAATTCAGTGCCCATTAAACATTAAGGCACCAACCAGTTGACCATTTTTCTGAATGACTAAACGACTCAAAAAGAAGTCAAGCCTAATTTAGTTCCTGTTATGCTTATACATGTTCAACTTTCTGTGCTAGTTGAATATGAAAAAGGTATGCAAAGTTACAAAGCACAGTAACTTCTCTATATCAGTGTGCACTGTTTCTAAACTCCCTGAAACGTGAGTTCCTCGAGTTTCTCGAATTCTCTTTCGGGACCAAACAAGTCACAGTATCCCTCATTTAAATAATTCTCACCCAAAGCACACACAAAATCAAAGAGGGCGAGGTCTGGTTGAGCTGTGTTAGTAGTTTGTTGAACCTCGCGGTTATGGTAAGGGCTGTGACATTTATGAAACAAGCTCGAAGTAGTTGTAAAATATGTGAGATATGTTTTTTGAACATTCAAGCATGAAAACCTATTAGACCCCCAAAAACAAGGGTCTATAAGGGTATAATAGGTAATCTTTAACAAACTGGGGTATGTTTTCCATCCAATGACACAACTTACAGCTTAACCATATACTATGCATCATTATTGAAACTAACTAGCTAGTCATGACTCATCGCGAGTTCCTCTACGTCATACTACCTGCCCGTATGCTTTCTAAAATATATAGATTAAAATGTATATATATATAATGCAGCGCTAGGCACGACATAAGTGTTTTTTGCTAGTTTCAGCCCGACGCAGTTATCATTTTCACGTCCTGCGCCACGTTGTTTAAATAACAAATGCATTTGCGGCCATTTGTCCGCCCATGGGCGCGTGCTGGTCTGAAAACGAGGTGTGACCAACACCATTGACCAACAAAAACCTGGTCTAAAAGAAACGGATCCACCTATAGGCGGACATAACGCTCTTTAAATAACAATACAAAATTATGCCTTTAGACCAGGTTTCAGTTGGTCAATGGCGCAATTTTTTTATTTTATTTAAAGAGCATGTTAGTAATGTGCGCCTATAGGTGGGTCTACAATGCACGTACACTTTGTCCCGTAGATGGTCTGCTTGCACGCTTTAACCTCGCGCACGAGCAGATCTGTTTCCTCGCTGGTAATCCGCCATGGCGCGAGCGCAACTGGCTTTTAAAGGGAATGAGAGATGAAACTCTGATTGGTTTATTGCATGTTACGGCCAAAACACATCAATTACTCGTTAAGAGAATAGGGACAACCCGTCATTAAACTAGCAAAAGTGTGTTCGGACGCGCCCTGTGCACTTGCACCTTAGACCATGCGCTTAGATCGTTAAAATAGGGCCCATAGAATGTACTGAATGTTACTGAAAGAAAGCTTGCTTACTTTGCCCAAAAAGCATGATCTCTTCAAGTCCACATTTTAACAAGAAACTATGCTTCTATTCACAGCTCGTTCCACTCACAGAAGTTTGAGATGCTGTTTTGCGAATCTTTGTTGGAGCTATGCTTTCGGGAAACGCCAAATCGTTCAACTATGTTGTTAAAGACGGAACTTGCGACCATAGTCGGCTAACGATGCTTTTTGGAAAGCACATCAGATGAAGAAACTGGGGATGTTTTCAGATGTCCTCTTCTCTGCTTCACTGCAGTGCCTGTTGCGTCTGGAACGGTAGATATTTCTCGTTAACATATATACTTTGCATTTATTTAAAAACAGTGCCTGAGCATGAGGCAGTCCCACCGAGGTCAACACATCCTGTATCCCAGCTTCATCAAAACAGCCACACTAGTATGTAGCTCCAACACAACAAGGGCAGGATATTGCTCTGCATGCTAGAAGTGCTAATGTATTCAAGCTGGATAATAGTCTTGCTTCCAATTAATTTGATTGTGTGTGGTGTTGACTGCCTCTGCGCGTATGCCATCCTGCAGATAGAGAAACAGCCCCCCACCTACTCTGTTTGACCGCCCGTGGGGAGATACACCGCTAACGTCTGCGCTGGGCTCTGACAAGGCTGTAACGCGGCAGTTATTACAGTGCCACTGCACATTAGCGCTAACCTGTGCTAACCTGACCCAGGCACCTGAGCCACAGCGCGCTGCTGCCGCTAATCGCTAATGAAGCTCAATTACCATCACAGACGCTTTTGTGTTGGAGCATCTATTCAGCGCTAACACTACCTATTCTCCCACTAGCATCTGGACACTGTCCAAGCAGAGTTTGCGGTTAACCCGCGGTGCTAATATTGCCAGATTTCTTTTAATTGCTAATGAGCGTGTCCTAATGATCTAACTGTGAAAAACAGTTGCAAGTATGCTATTCCTTTAAGGATATTATGTACTGTAGTGTGTGAATTATGAAGTGTAAAACTGTAATTAAAAAAGCATAAATATAAGCATGAATAAGTCTAGCATAAAACGTCAAAAGGAAATTACATAACAAATATACGACTTATATAAAATATAAATATTAAATATAAAAATTATATAGTTCATATATATAATATAAACGATTTGGTTAAAAAAGTACAGTTGTGGTACATGATTTAATTTTTTTTTTTTTTTTTTTTGCAAAGTACTTAAAGAATACAATGGTATTACCATGATATGTGTCCAAAAACATGGCAAGACCATGGTACTTTTGCTAGCATGGGTCAGCTTTTTCTATTGCATTATGGATTTTTTTTTTTTTTTTTCGCAAAGACATTATTTAGTCACTTGATTACAGGTTTTACCATATTGTAAAATAGTAAACAAATTTATAAAATTTATAAAATACAAATAAATATAAAATTAAAAAAATCTTTGTTTTATATAATAAGGCTTACAGTGTAGCTATTACATTGCCAAAAAAGTAGAATTCCTCACAATGTATAAAAATGTGTGTGTGTGTTTGAGTTTGAGTACACACAACTACTACTTTATCACTGAAGGATCTTTGATTTTGTCAGCTGTAGAATTTTCACTGTGTTCCTTTGCCTACATTATCAAAGTTTGCCTGTGTATCTTTAGCTGCCAGCGCCAATGCCTCACACTTCTTATGCGCACTGCTTGATTGACAACTGAAGAGCTGAGAGAAGGATTATGGAGAAATGAGAGCCCAGAGGGGCAGCTTAGGGAATCCCAGTCAAACCTGCTGGATATTGACAAGCTCGTCGCTATTAAGTATTTACAAAACCCTGTGTGCTCGAGCTGAGCCGCTGGCACATGAAGTTATTTGTCAAAGACAGATGGAGAAGCATAAACACAGCCGAGTGCCGGGCGTTAACTTGCGAAGAGCTGTCGCCCACACCAAATGCAAATAGTGACATATAGAATATTGCCAGAATGGAGTGGGCGACACATAAATCCCCCTTCACTGGTCT